>NW_005871103.1:1522264-1647932 GCF_000147115.1 Myotis lucifugus
GCCAGGGCTGCGAGGGCCGAGCCCTTGCACGAATTTTGTGCATCGGGCCTCTAGTGTAACTATAACGAAGAAGAATAGAAATGATAGAACACATCCCAGATACATTAAATTCTGTTGAAATAAGTTTAATAGCCAATAGAAGTTTTTTAAAATGACAAAATTCTCGTTTATGCTTCAACAGGTAAATGGTGGCGTTTTTTTTTTAAAAAATTATGTTTCGTGACTGCTAGTTTGTAACGAGTTTTTCATTTTGTAGTTTAATGTGAAAACTTGACTCTTTATACTGTTTTGTGCTTTAAATTACTCATTAACTGTGGGAAGGAATGTAACATTTGTCATAATCTAACAGCTACGAAGCAGAAGCTCAATTATCAGGAGCTCAGGTGCGCATATTTACATTGGACTGTAAGTTTCCACTGTTCATGAATATTCATTGTACTTGGTATTTACTCAGTAACACAGGCCTCAAGTCAATATTTTCTGAAATCTATATTTCACAAACTAATGGCATGTTGGCATACATATTTAAATATTTATTAAACCAATTCTAAACATCAGTTGTACTTGCTCCTAAATTGTGGGATATTGATATTTTTAAGAAACATTCCTTTTCATCTCCTCCCAGTGATGTATCTTGAAGGCTGGTTGTTATATGGAGAAATATGTGTCAGTAGGTTATTCTGTTTTGTTAAAGCTATTAGGTCAGAATTTGATTGCTTCTGATGAAATGCCACAGAAAGACTTCTGTGAACGTCAGCTCTATCTAGTGTGCTCTCTGCAATACAGTGGGGGTGGGCGCGAGTGTCCCAGGGTGATGAAGTCGGAAAGCAGGCCCCCGTTTGCATGGCTTCCACCCCGGGGTCCAGGGAACAGTTCACGTCTAGCGCCTTGTAATGCAGTGTGCCCTAATTTTCTGCAGCAAGATTTTGATGGAATGATAAAATTACGTTCTTTCTTTTATGAATTTACAGAGTTTCATAAACTGGTACCATTACAGTAGGATTTCCACTGAGTGGACTGAAATCTTTGCTTAAGTCGATGGGATGGTCTTAAAGTCGGGCAGAGATGTGCCGAGAGCTGGGCCTGGTTAGCTCCTTCCCATCCCACCCAGCTTCCCAGTCACAGGGACTTCGGAGAGGCAGTTTGGCAACTCATCCTACATCTTCAGCACTGTCCTGCTGAGAAGGTGGGCTCTCACCTGTGTTTGCTGATTTCCCTGGAATCGATTCTTTTTGCTTCTGGGCTCTTCATGTGATGAAATCAGGGCGTCCTGCCACAGAAGCTTCCATTTTGAATATATCCAGTGCTATGGGGCCATTTTTAAGAAGGTAAAAAACCGATCCCTTTGCTAGCTCACTGTTTGTTTTCAAGTTCTCATTATGTATCAGGTACCAGCAAAAAATTTTACATACATGATCTCTGGGTAAGCTCACCACATCTCAAGGAATTGGGCATTTTACATAATGCATTTTACATACATGATCTCAGTGTAACCTCACCATGTCGCAAAGAACCAGGCCCTTTTTTGAATTCTATTTACTGAAGAGGGATCTGAAGTTCAGAAATATCAATTTGCCCAGAGTTTGGTAGAGACCCTAATCTTTCTGATTCCAAAGCCCAAGTTCTTAACGATATTATAGAATGTCTCCCAACTCAGTGCTTAGGAACGTCTCTTTTCCCTGTGGCTGGTCCAGCCCCCGGGAATTCTGTTGGGGTTCTCTGTCCTGGGTCACAAACCACTCCAACGCTTGCTGACCTGAAACAATACCAGACAGTTATTTTGTTCCTGCACCTGCACGTAGGTCCGGCACTCTGAGTGGTGGCTCCTGGCTTGTTCACGTGGGGGGCCCACTTCTCAGGCGGTTGGCTGCTGTGCCTGCAGCGGTGCTGGCCGCTGCCTGCGAGCCCAGCTGGCACTGGTGGGGCTCCAGTTCCTCCCGCGGGGGTCTCTGTGGCTTCCACCCAGCACGCAGTCACCCCCAGCAGCACGTGTTCTGAGAGGCTGCGAACACTCTCTGACTAGCCTTGGAGAGAAGTCCCTTCCTCTGCTTTCTCTTGGTCAAGCCAGTCACTCAGCAGATTCAGATTCAAGGGACTCCATGTTTAATGGGCGGGGCCAGCGGCTCACTATCACCGTCTGTTACCTCAGTTACTCTGCCATCCTCTTAACTCCGGTTCCTCTTTCTGTAGTGCTTTATGGAGTTTATTCCCAACCCAGCAGTGACCTCTTTAAAATCAGTCTGTAAATCTCACGACCCTCCTCCGGTGAAAACCCTCCAGTGTCTTTCCACCTTCTTCAGCGTGAAACCTGAAGCCTTCGGGGGAAGGCATCCCCTTTGTGGTCAAGTCCCGCATCTCTGCTCTGAGCTTCCTCTCACCCAGCATCCTGCTCCTTGCTGTGGCTCCCTCCACCCCCCTCCCACCCCCAGCACCTTCCTGCCTCCGGGCATCGTGTTTGCGGGGCTGTGCTAGGCTTAGCACACTCTCGGGGGTTCTGCATGGCTCCCATGGCTTCTCAGGGAGCATTCTCTGCCATAGAACCTGGTAATTCCACTTCCATTGCCCAGAATTCCCCATCACTCTTACTCTGCTTTTCTCCTTTACGCTAAGTGACATATTACATATTTATTAGCTTGTTTATTGTGTGTCTCCACCCTTAGAATATAATCTCCATGAGGACAGGTGTGTTTTTGTTTTGTTCTGCTGTATCCCCAACACCTTGAACCTGGCACATAGTAGGTGTTTAGTAAATATTCTTGAATGCACAGAGGAACTTGATTTCAAAAGGTTTTGATTTTTCATGGCACAGATGTTTATGAAGTCTTTTAATTTGTGACCATAACTTACGGTCTCATGATGCTGTGGGGTCATCAGATCTGGCCTAGCACACAGCCATTCAGGATTAGGCCACACTGAGACGTGCTGGGTGGATCACTCTAACTTCCATCTCCTGTGTTTTCTTTCTGGAAACATTTCCTATCAGCAGGTGATTGTGCAGCTACTGCACCTGGGCTGGGCCAGTGACTGAGGACATAGTGGGGCAGATAACCAAGTCTGTGCCGTGTTGATGTCGTGGAGAGAGAGGAAGGTAGCCAATAGGTGTGCAGGTGCATCCAGCTCTGACTGAGCATTAGGTGCTGCCGGGGAAACCCACGGGGGCCGAGCAGCACAGGTGCGGCGCCGGCTTCAGGCGGGGCAGGGAGGGCGTCAGCAAGGTGGCTTCTGGTTCCTTTTAAGCTGCTAACTACAGGGATACGTGCATTAGCTAATATTTACTCAGCACCCACCACGGGCTAGATCCCATTCCCGGTTCCAGGGACTCGGCAAGACAGGGCAGACGAAGCCCGTTGTCCTGGAGCTTCCGTGCTAGTGTGAGAAGGTGTGTGTGTGTTCTAAATGCCATTTATGATCTAAAATTAAAGGACAGTCATCTTTTATAGCATGTCAGTCAGGGTTTGGTCAGGGAAACAACAACAGTGCTTGGTATTTCAACAGGGCTCTGCGATTCAGGAGAGTTGGTGTTGGAGATCTCAGAAAATAGCACTGGGGAGCAGCCTGCACTCTTGGGGGGCCATAGTGGGTCTTTGGGGTTCAACTCAGGAGGCTCAGAGAAGGACATGACTGACTGGGGACCCTGACCACAGAGGTGGCCCCGCAGTGCTGGTGCCACTGGACTGGCTGAGCTGGTCCTGGGAGCTGATTCTGGGAGCTGGGCCTGGGAGCTGTGGCCTGGACGCACTGCTGCCAGGGGCCACCCTGTGGGCCTCAGGACCCAGCAGCAGGAAGAAGCAGGCCCTCCTCCCTCCGCCTCCTAATCTTCCTCCCTTGGCCTTTGGCTGCTAAAGCACAGGAACCTGGGAGACGCTTTGCAGACTCCTAGCCCAGCTTCAGGGCGCTGGGCAGGGAAGGCAGGTGGAGCGGAGACCACGTTAGTAACAGAAGAGGTGGTGCTGGGCTGTGCTGTGCTGTGCTGTGCTGTGCTGTGCTGTGCGGTGCGGAGAGGCAGGCGGGCTGAGCGGAGCGGGCGAGGCTGTTGCAATGTAAAATCAGGACTCGGGGATCTCCTCTCTCAGAGGATGGCCAGTGTGCTTGGGCGGTCGTAGCTGAACTCCTGGCACTGGTGGCTTACACAGCAGAAACACATTTTCTCACAGTCTGCGAGGTTGGACATCCACGGTTAAGGTCCCAGCACGGTGGGTCGGGGTGAGAGCCCTCCTCCCGGCTGGCAGAAGGCCTGCTTTCTTGCTGTGTCCTCACATAGCAGATGGGGTGGGGAAGGTAGAGAGAAGAGGAGAGGGAGAGAGAGAATAGGAGCGAGGGAGGCAAGAGCTCTCTCTGGTGTTTCTTTTTATAAGGACACTAATCCCATCATGGGGCCCCACCCTTAGGACCTCATCTAAACCTAATCACCTCTCAAAATCCCCACCTATAGCTACCATTGCACTGGGGTTAGGGCTTCGACATGTGAACAGGGGGAGGGGGTAGGAGGGTGGCATTTAGTCAACAGCAGTAACAGTTCAGCAGATACTTGAAGGAGTTTTGGGAGCAGGTGTGAGGCTCTCTGTGGAAGGAGTGGTCCCCTGGCAAGAGTGTGCAAAGGCCCTGAGGCAGGAACCTGCTTAGCGTGTTCTAGGAATAAGGAGACCAGCGTGGCTGACACAGGCTTACACATGAAGTCACATGCTAGTAAACTTGAGCACTCAGGCTCCAGTCAGAAAATACTGGGTTTTCATCTCCCATCAGCCCCCTCTTGAACGAAGTGGTGGCCTTAGGTAAGTTAATGTGTCCTTTCCGGTCGTCGGTTTCCTGAAAACTATGCTCATGGTTCTGATAAGGGGGCACAGAATGTAAAAGTACTTGTACGGTGTCTGACATATAGTAAATGCTTAATAAAATTTTGGCTATGGTGCTAATAACAGTAGACCTGTATTACTAATTGGTCACCTGCTATTATTATTGCTGCTCCCGCTTCTCCTCCTCATTACTATGATGACTACAATGACTACTACTAATAATAATACTTAATACCTAGGGCAAGAAATCGCTTCTGATAAGTTTTTGGATTTTTATCATTCCAGTCCCTCAACCCCATGTAAAGATTTCTGAATTGTGCATCAGTAAATTTGGGGGTGTTTTCTCACACTCATTTTCAGTATTCGTGTTACCTGAAGCACGTGAGTGGCAGGTGTGGCGATATGGTTATTAAAACAAAAGTCAGTGCTTTCTCCTTGCAGAGTATCTGCTGGCAGGTGAGTGCCGATGGTAAGGAAGCCTGCGGGGTGGTGGCATTCTGCACTGAGAGTCCCCTGAGGACCTGGGACTTCACTTGGGCCTGGAGCCCGGCCGGCGCTCAGATCCTTCTCTCTCCATGGTGCTCCTTTCTGGCTGGTGGAGATGCTTGTCTTCCTTGTGCTCTTCGGTGGCACATAGTAGGTGTTTAGTAAATAGTTTTCTACAGCATGCAGGTTTTATATCTAAAGAGCAAAATAAGAGAGTAAGTGCTATGTGTTTTAAAGCTACCCATTTCGCCCTAAAATTTGATCAGGCCCGATTTTGTGAATTTTTTTTTTCTACTGCTGTTTATTTTGGTGAAAATGTCATAAATTGTCATTAGCTGGTGTTCATTTAAGGGTTTAGAAAAGCAGTTATTTCCTCTTAGATGTCTGTTTTCTGTTTTACCTGTATAAAACCAACTTCTACAAAATTTTGTGAAGTCACTAACTTTAAAAATGAATAGCTCTAATCTCTTACTATTCGTTTCAAATGTAACATGTGTTACATATTAATATGGGAAGAAGCTTTCTGGATTTCTCAGCCGGCTCACTGAAAGGCCTGGCCATGTTCTCAGTTGGGTAGAATGTTGTCCCCATGTGCTCAGGTTTCAGGTTAGATCCCCCGTCAGGGCACATACAAGAATCAACCAACGGATGCATAAAGAAGTGGAACAACAGATCAATGTTTTTTTCTCTCTCTCTCATAAATTAATAAATAATTTTTTTTGTAAAATAAATACCCTATTGTTTTTGTCTCTTTATTCTGGTTTTGTTTGGAGAAGCCAGGCCTATAGCAGGCCTCGTAGGCAGCCTCTGGATTTAGGAAAAACTTTGATTCTTTGTCCCCCTCTGGGAAAAAAATGTGTGTTTCCCAGAAGATGAGAGTGTAACTGCTGTGTAGACAGGTTAGGAGGCAGGTATCTGGTGCAGATGGTTGTAAGAGCTCCGGAGCCTCTATCACATCACCTGCTGGCAGGGAGCTAATGGCAGTCAGACCCACTGCCACGTCCAGGAAATAGATTGCCTCTCCCCTCTCCTCGCCCTTGACCAGCAGGCCCTGTTGACAGGGATGACAAATTAGATGAAACCCAGGAGAGAGACCCAGTGAGCAGTGTGTGATAGGACATTTAATTAATATATATCAAATAAAGCAAAACAAAAACAAAGAGAACCAGTCGGGGTTTTTTTCTTTTAAGAACAACAGGTTGTTCATATGTCACAACTGTGATGGCATTATCTTTTAAAGACTCAGTCTTGACATTTCGGTCTCTCATACAAAGTCATTGATTGAGCCCTGGCTGCATGGCTCAGTTGGTTGGAGCGTCATCCCCTAGATTTTGGGTTTGATTCCCCAGTTGGGGTGTATACAAGAGGAGCTGATGGATGTTTCTCTCTCACATTGATGTTTCTTTCTATCTCTCTTTCCCTCTCTCTCTCTTTCTCTCCCTCTCTTCCTGTCTCTCTAAAATCAATAAATATATCCTCTGATGATTTGATTCTTGATTCGATTTTGTTTGGACTCACTTTGTAGAGATGACAAATGTGTCATTTGCATTCTTGGGTTATGGAGAATTCTGGAGGCTTACACTGATCTGAATCTTAGAAGCCAATGAGCTCACCACCTGACATCTCTGAAGCAGGGCTTCTCTGAAAGCACCAATTTCTATTAAGTACAGGCATAGAATAATTATTGTTCTTAGTAACATAATAATAAAGATTTCCACTTGATTTTGCATTTTAAAAACTGGCCACTCGTTTTCTAATAATAGATTTAATACTTCATGTAGTATTCTAATGAAATAATTTTTTAAAGTGAGTGTGGGTGAAGACCAGGTTTTTAAATTGATTACATCACCACAGACTTCTATTCAGTGCTGTTCTCGTTTTCCAAGCATTAGTCATTTTCTCTCATTTCACCTCTGAAAGCTACCTAATTTGGCTTAACAGTCAAAGTGAAAAATAATAATTTATAGGACTCATCTATCTAGAAAGTGTAGTCTGTAACATAAAATGAACTGGAGTGTGGCAAGAGAAATATACTACATAATGAGAGACTATAATTGCTCACTGAGAAGTGAACTAATAGGAACGAAAGCAATAACAGTTCATCAACAGAGCCTACATCATGTGGCAATTGCTTCAAGTTCATACTGTTTTGGATTCTGACTTACAGTGACAGAGGTATTTGACAACCATTCGATAAGGCAATGGATGGTCCCAGGTTCGGGGAAGGCAGGCAGTAATTCACTTTTCTAAGAATGTGCTGATGTCATCATTTAAGGGGAAAAAACGTAAGTAGCTAATGAGCAATCTAGTCTCAAGAGTGAATTCAGCTGCCTGGGAACATCACCCTTAAGTGATGTTCAGACACTCAAGTTTTGGTCTTTGCTCATAAGATACTTTTTAAATGTTAGTTTTTGGTGCCAATAGAGCTTTTTCAGGGTGAATGCTGTATTTAAAAAAAAAGAGAGAGAGAGAAAGCACATGTTTAAAAATGGAAAAAATATCCAGTTTGTATACCCTTCACTCAGTAACCCTTTAACACTATACCGAACTATAACCCTAGAAATTCTCCTGTCCCTGCTGGTTTCTTTTATACTATAAAAGCAATAGTACTCAGTAAGGAAACATAAGTAGTACAGTAGTATAACTTTCCTTAGTGTATGCTTCATAGACACACCACACGACATTCGTGTTGTTTACTTTGGGCAGTGCATGTACACGAAGGGAACCAAAATTAAATCTACCCAGGGTTGAATGTTTGGCCAGATGCCTGAGAAGGTTTTAAGAACTACCATGCCCAGGCCAGCAGAGAACCAGTGTCTGTGTTAAATCAACACAAACTCCCTTTTTCTTGTATTCATCTTGACTTGTTCTTGTGATTACATTATCTTAGTGTTAGATGTAAATTGATTTCTCCCTTTGTATCCAGCCACATAGTGTTTGTTGAATAAGTATGTATCACAGCCATTCCTTCAGAAGGTAATCATGAAGAATCACATGATCACATGAAATTAGGGGACTTGAAATCCTCAAATTCGGGCAATGTATTCCAGCAAACAGTACAGGTAGATGCTAGTGCTTAATAACAAATGGTCAACTAAAGTTACAGTAATTACAGGATGTGTTGACTTTCTGATTTCTTATCAAATGATAACCCAAAGAATTGTGGTTGGGAGTTGTGCACATTTGCGTGAAAAGCTTTGAAAAATGGTGATTAAGAAGAGAAAATTTTATGATGATAGAGAAAAAAATGCCCCTTGGTAGCATCGAATGAGGCAATATATATGGAAAACCTGCACATTATGGTAGCAGTATAATAAATGGTTAATACTAGCTTCTTTTCTTTCTTTAGCAATGAGAGCGTGTGCTGGTGGTAATGCTGATAGCTAATGTTTATTGAATACATATTATGCTGAGGCTAAGCATGTTATGTGCATTGTTTTTACAATCCTTATACAACCTTATGAGGCAGGTGTTACTGTCACTCCCATTGTAGAGAGGAGGAACCAGTGCCTAAAATGTTCAACTTGGCCACAGTTGCACAGTTTGTAAACATCAGAGCTGGAATTTGAACTCAACGAGTCTGATTTTAGATTCTTATAATGATTTCATTCTGAGAGAAAGAACTCCAGAACCTTGCGATTTTTAGGAGAATAACAATATGGTCAGTAATTTCTGTTCTTGGGTCATGTACTGTATTGGGAGAACTAGTGGAGTCAGCTACTAAATTGGTGAAGAATGAATCATATCATGAACATGGAATATTCATGGAAATGTAACAGTTTCTCTATTAAATTATGACAGACTTGAAGACAGACTTTTCTGTTGGTCTTTGCATCTCTGTAGTTTGATATTATTTTTAACAGCTTTATTGACATATAATGCCCATTCCATAAAATTTAGAGTGCACAGTTCAGTATTTGTGTTATATTCCTGGGACAGTGCAACGACTGCAACTATCTAATTTCAGAACATGCTCATAACCCCCAAGAGAAGCTATGGACCCATTTAAAATCACTGTTGATTTTTTAAAATATATTTTTATTGATATCAGAGAAGAAGGGAGAGGGAGAGAAAGATAGAAACATCAATGATGAGAGATAATCACTGATTGGATGCCCTCTGCATGCCCCACACTCGGGATCGAGCCTGCAACCCGGGCACGTGCCCTGACCTCCTGGTGCATAAGTCGCTCAACCACTGAGCCATGCCAGCTGGTCCACTCTTGATTTTTTTAAGCTAAAGACAGAGAGCTGCCTTAGAAACATTCAACAATGGATTTACAGTCACCTAATTTGTGGAAACTTGATTTTCTTAATTAATTATAGCTTTTCACCAAAATAATTATTTAGGTTCATATGCTTTTGAAATTATCTAGTTGAAATCATTGGAATCAGTTTTATATAATCAATTACTGTCTTGAACTCAGAAAGAGTGGAAAGGATTACCTGTCCAACTGGAGAAGTCGGTCTGACCTATCGCCCCTTTATCATAGGCAGCCTGTAGTACTGGACACGGCATTGCTGGTTTCCCAAATTCCTTTCCGCACAAAAATGCTTCAAGATAACCCTCCTCAGAAGTTGATTGTTTTGTTTTTGTTTTTAAATATATTTTATTGATTATTTACAGAGAGGAAGGGAGAGGGATAGAGAGTTAGAAACATCGATTAGCTGCCTCCTGCACACCCTCAACTGAGGATGTGCCCACAACCATGGTACATGCCCTTGACCGGAATCGAACCTGGGACCCTTCAGTCTGCAGGCCGACACTCTATCCACTGAGCCAAACCAGTCAGGGCAAAGTTGATTGTTGATAAGCATGTCTCTCATGTTGGAGACTTTCATCTTTTTTTTCTTGAATGCTGAATGTTTGAAATGAATCAATGACAGCTTGAGAATTTTCACTTTCCTGTTTTCCATGAATACAGGGTGTTCATGAGTTTGTGGGTGTCAAGTTTTCCTCCCCACATAGCAGAGGAAGAGTGGTTAACAGTCAAGTGCAAGAGATTCCTTGACTTTCCTGGTCAGTGGATTCTGGCCTAATTCACCTCTTTATTCCAGTTGAGAGGTGGTGGGACAGCTCCTGAGAGCTCGGCCTCATCCTTCTTAGATGAGGACAGGTGATGACTTACTCACTCTCAGATGCAGAGCTGTAGAGACTCAGCTGCCCCTCCCCCCTAGTTTGTTCCCCCATTCCAGTATCTTCTTTGGGTACAGGAGCTTTCGCTGCTGTGGCAATGAAATCCTGGGTTCAAATCCTAGCTCTGCCACTTACCAGCTGAGTAATTTTGGGCAAGTCGCCTAATCTCTCTGCATGTTTTCTAATCTGTGAAGTGGGGGTAGGAAAGGTACCTACTTTATAGGCTTGTTACCAAGATTAAATGAGATAACAGATAAAGTATAAACGTTGGCCTAAATACAGATTTTTGTTATGAACAAAGTTTCAAATGCCCTAAATTTACCAAGTAATTTGCATCCTTGTAGGTGAGTCCATTTGTTATCTCATGACCATTCTGTGATATAATTGGGGCAATGGTTACTCTTTCTGTTTCACGGTAAGGACCTTGAGTACCTAAAAAAGAAACTGTCCAAGGTCAGTAGCATCATTAACTTGGTGCAGAGTTGAAACTGGAACCTGATTCTTCTTCTGCCAGTCCCTGCCTTTTGACTTGCTGCCTTTGTTCATCTTGGGGAGCTATTTGCTTGCCAAAGACTTTCACAGGAAAATATATACCCTGGCTTTGTATCATGACGTGATTCACTCAGCAGTCATTGGGCGGATCCCCTAGAAGGTAACGTGTTCAAGTGTCTTGTAATAACAAAGGACAGTTGGCCTCCAAGAAAAGGATGTGTGGCCAATTGGAACCGTTCCTATGGAACCACCTTGGCAGTTCACTTGGATCTGCCACTAAGAGCTGCTTTCTCTTCAACCCGAGTCGCAGTTGTTCAGAGAGAAGCTGAGCACCAGGTCAGACGCTTGCCACCTCTGATATCCAGGGCACTTTTCCGAATCATCAGCACAACGGAGCACATGCCAAGCCCGCCCCAATTTCAGGTGTGGTAGATGTGATTGGTGAATGAGATTTTGGTGCCTCCGTCACGTAGTGGTCCTCCGGGCAAGGTGGAACCCGAAAGGGTCACATGATCCCAAGCATGTGAGTTGTAGCTGCAGCGAAATAACTCTCTTTACACACCTGCTGTGGAGCAGCCTGGTAGTATTCCACTCACGACATACGTAACTACTGAGTATTCTGTGTGACTGACCAGGACACAAGGATAGGGCACTGTTCCTGACGTTGGCTATGAGGATTGGCGGTTTGGAGAGAGGGATGCCAAGTTAGTCAAAGTGGTGTTTCTCTAAAGCAGTGGTTCTCAACCTTCTGGCCCTTTAAGTACAGTTCCTCATGTTGTGACCCAGCCATACAATTATTTTCGTTGCTACTTCGTAACTGTAATGTTGCTACTGTTATGAATCATAATGTAAATATCTGATATGCAGATGGTCTTAGGCAATCCTGTGAAAGGGTCGTTTGACCGCCAAAGGGGTCGCGACCCACAGGTTGAGAACCGCTGCTCTAAAGGATCAATTTATGTTGCCTGTGGATTAGCCAGGGTTCTCCGGAGAAACAGGACCAAGAGGGTGTGTGCGCGCACATATGTAGAGAGAGAGCGATTGAGTGACTGAGTGAGTGAGTGCTTGATTACAGGAATTGGCTCCCATGGTTATGAAGGCCTAAGGCCCTACAGCAGTGATGGCGAACCTTTTGAGCTCGGTGTGTCAGCATTTTGAAAAACCCTATGTTAACTCTGGTGCCGTGTCACATATAGAAATTTTTTGATATTTGCAACCATAGTAAAACAAAGACTTATATTTTTGATATTTATTTTATATATTTAAATGCCATTTAACAAAGAAAAATCAACCAAAAAAATGAGTTCACGTGTCACCTCTGACACGCGTGTCATAGGTTCGCCATCACTGCCCTACAGTCTGCCTCGCTACTGGAGACGCAGGAGAGCCGATGGTGCAAGTCGTGATCTGAGACCGAAGGCCCAGACCCAGGAGCCAGGCAGCCTGAGGGCAGGAGCCTGGGCCTCAGCGCAGGCAGAGAGCGGAGCCCTCCTCTGCCTCTGTTCTGCGGAGGCCCCAACGGGTTGGCTGATGCCCATCCTCACCGGGTGGCTAAACGCCTCTCCGTGGACTTCATCTAATGTCTTCAGAAAACACTCTCACAGACACACTGAGAAAGAACGTGTTACTGGGTAACCAGGCATCTTGAACCCAGTCAGGCTGACACCTGAGGTGCACCTCCAGACCCGGTGCCAGGTCCTTGGGAGTGGAGGAGGGAGGCCATTAGCTGATCAGCGCGTTTGGAGCAGCAAAGAACAGCTTCAAAGCTTGGTTCCAGTGCCCCTGGGATTAGGCCCCCCTTCTTTGTTTCTTTTTGTTTTAATCAGTCATGCCCCTGTAGTTGCTTTTCCGTTTATAACAAGGCATCCATTCTGATTGGACACAGGCCCAGTAGATCCCGAGCCCTTTGAAAACAAGGACCTTACCTTCTCAGCTTTGTTCTGCTGGAAACACCACAGCTGGTGTATGTGTGCGCGCGCATGTGTGTGAGATGCTCAGCGACGCTGACAGTCTGAAGAACATTCATTCCTGTGGCCATCCTGCGTAACACAGCTGTTGCATCTGAGAGCAGCAGTGTTTTGGGTTTCACCGCCTCCCCATTGTCCCCCCTCCAGCCCCCACCCCCACACTCAGTTTGAGCCACAGAATATGTCCAGCCCTTCCTGTGGCTCCCTGACCACCTCGTCCAACTCTCTCCTGTGGTCACATTGAAGTGTGTTTTTCGCTCTTTAACATTTTCCTCTCATGCCTGGGTCTTCTCACATGTAGGTCCCTTTGATAAGAGCTCCGAGAACCTTCTGGAGTTTCTACGTCATCTCACTTGCTGATCTTTATTGTGATTACTTGCTTTTATCCTTCCCAAAGACGTTAAGCTTTCTCAGAGAGGGGCCTGCCTCTGTCTTGCTCACCCCCCACCACCTTACACAGTATGTGACACATACCTGATAGGCACTTGAGAAGTAGTGTTAGAAGAATAAGAGAGTAAGCATGCACTGGGAAGTGGGTAATTCTAAAGACCTTAACTCTTGCCAAGCATTAGGATACTGTTGTCTGAGGATTACTCAGCAGTTGCACCTAGTAAATGCTCAGTCGATAGTAGCTATTAATAATAGTATTGTTCTGTGTTCTTTCATGAGGAGATGCTTCCAACAGTCATATTAGGGCTGAGCCTCGTGCTCCCTCTATCTTTAGCTCTTCTCACCCTCGCCTTGAATGCCTTCCAAGTGTTCCTGTTATGCCTCACAATTATAGACAGTCAGTCCCAACCCCCCACCCCGCTTTGTAAATCCTCACCTGAGGATATGTTTCCATTGATTTTAAAGAGAAAGGAAGAGAGAGACAGAGTCACTGGCATCGATGTGAGAAACATCGATCAGCTGCCACCCCTACACGCCCCGACAGGGAATGGGAGCCGAGACGTTTCGGCGTGTGGGATGTTACTCCAACCAGCTGAGCCGCACGGGCCGGGGCCACATCCCCCTTCCCAAGGAAGGTGGATGTGAGAGGCACAAGCACGAAGCCAGGTGGACTTGTGTTAGCACTGGCACCTTCTCTAGGAGGAAAGGTCTGTGGGTCTCCCTCCTCAGTTCCCTATGGGCACTTCATGTTAACTAGCAGTAGTAACGACACCCAGGCTTCGGCAAAAGTGAGCGTGTTTTATTAAAAATCCAGGAAGATGACACGCAGGGCACATGCCCACGTTGAGGGCCGCAGAGAAAAGCCGCTCGTGTTTAGAGCCCCTGCCGTGCATAAGGCTGTGGTCGGTATCTGTGGGCGTATTGTTTCCAAATCTCTGTTTTGGGAATAAGGAGATTTACATCCTTATCTTGATTGATGACCCGGCTCCCTGAGAAAAAGGCACCTATTCGTGGAGAGGAGTTTGCGGGGCGCGTGCTATGAGGTTTGCACGTCTGGGAGGATGGAAAGAGGACGAGATCATGCATGACTTGGGAGCCAAGGAGTCCGGACTGTCCCTTTGGGGAAACGATTGCTTAGCTGTAGCGTGTATGGTCCCTCCTTTCTCTTTGGAAACAGCGAGGATTGAAGTAGTACACAGGCAGGAAGACTAGCCAGAGAACAGAACTTGGCCAGAATCCAAAGAATGATACAGGTTTGGCTTTGGGGATATCTCGCATGAATACAAAATAATACGTAATGTGGCTACGTCATAAGCATGGAGGCTTTTCTCCAGGAGCATATCTCCAAGAGTGTTGTTGAAGTTCACATCCCAGTTTCCAAGGCAACCAAATCAAAGCCAGATGAACATCAACCACTTGTTTGTTTCGGATGCTGACTTACATGCTGGACACTGATGGGGTCTGCATCGCTGGGGCCTGATTGGACGTTTGCACAGAACCCTGAGCTGTAGGTATTTTTATTATTTCCACTTTTACCTGTCCGTGAGGAAACTGAGACTGAGAAAATTTAGTAACCTAAATTCTTCACAGAGGTTAGTAGTGGAGTTGGACTTGGAAACTAGGTTTATCCAGCTCCACAGCCGAAGCCCCCCCACTCTGCGCTGTTTTCCCGAGAGGCAGAGCCGAGCTGGCACGGTGCTCACCGTGGCGTTGGGAGGAGCGAGGTGACAAGGCCGCGTTTGAGATGCTGCTTGAGCATTCAGTCCAATAGCGAGTAGCTGGTTTTCTTTGTAATTTCTAAAACCCTTATAACTGTGTTAAGGAGAAAGTCTCTGTTGGCACTAACAGGAATCCCACACCTCCCTAATGTTTGTCAGTTCCCTTTGTCCTAAGAGAATGCAGTTCTCAGGCTCAGCGCCTCAGGCTCTAGGCAAAGTGGAATAGCTTTATTTTATTGTTATTGTATTTCTCTTTAGTTGCTATTTGTGGCAGGCCAAAACGGACTCTCCACTTCACCTAATGCTAAGTGTTTCCTTACAAAAAAATGATAAGCAGTGGAATTCACCCTTCAGTGTCCAGTTCTGGGGTGTGTTTTTAGAAATGACAGCCCTTCAGCCTCCATGGCGCTCAGGACACAGCACAGCCGCCTCCCAGGCCCCTCTTGCTGCCCCTTCAAGGTCACCTGCAGCCCACAGCTGGCAGCACGTTTACCGCCACCCCCAGGCTCTCTCAGCGTGCAGCCTCTTGAGTCTGGCTTTTCTTTCCCTTAGCTCGCTGTATTCGAGGTTCGCCGTGTGGTGTGCGGCTTCCATTTGCTGAGTGGTGTTTGTGTAGGGATGCACCATTCACCAACGGGAGGACATTTAGGTTGTTTTTCAGTTTTGAGTGATTATGCATAAAGTTGCTATAAACTTTTGTATGCAGGCTTTTGTGTAAACTTAAGTTTTCATTTTTCTAGGGTAAACATCTAGGAGTGTGATTGTTGGGTCATTTGGTAAAATGATGTTTAACTTTTTAGCAAACTGCCAATTTTTTTCCCCAGTGGCTGTACCATTTTGAATTTTTGCCAACATGTATATATGGGAGTTCCAGTTACCCCATATTTTTGCTAGCATTTGGTATCTGTAAGACTTTTTCAAAATCCACACTGCCCAGGCTGGTGTGGCTCAGTTGTCGGGTGTTGTCCCGTGCACCGAAAGTGTGCCCTTTGGGTTCCCAGTCAGGTCACATGCCTGGACTGTGGGCTCCATCCCCAGTAGGGAGCATGCAGGAGGCAGCCGATATATGTTTCTCTCTCACATGGATGTTTCTCCCTCTCCCTTCCTCTCTCTTTAAAAATCAATTAAAAAAAAATCCATACGAATAGGTGTGTGGCAGTTAAGTGTTTCCTTTTTTACATGAATGTATCTGTTTTAAAAAGCAGCTTGTTTTGAAGGGGGAGTATTGAGTAAATACGACTGCCGGTCCTGAGATACGGCAGAAGTTGTCTGAGTGGGTAACTGAGTGAACGCCATGTTCTACTTGCTTCCTCTCCATCAATAAAGGATGAACAGCCCGGGGCTCTCCTGGGTATCTGACCAATTCCAGGCAACACAAGCACTTGTTTTATTAGAGAAAATGTTGACTTTTTATTCACCTGGAGACAGCCGAGGTAACCATCATTGTTGAAGGCTATTGTTAGATTTTGATCAGCAGGACCCAGATGAATGAAGCATCTGGAGATATTAGTGAGTGTTAGCAATTTAATCTTAGTAGGGTAACGGCTCCTCTACTAGCAGCAGTCTGGCCTTGACACGGTTTGGTCAGGCACTTGCCTGGAAACGAGGTGGTGTCAGACGTGTGGCTGTAGGCATGACGTGCCATTGTCTCACCTCAGGAGGTTTTTGTTTCCTGACCTGGATATTTCAAGAGAATTTCTAGAAGAAGAGAGCAGATGAGCCCTGTACCTGGTTTCCGTTCTGTGGCCGTGGTTGTAGAGTTGGATGACAAGGAAGGTCACGTCTGGTTTCCTCTCCGTATGTCATTCAGTCACTCCCGTATTCATGGGCACTCGGATGTTTGGTTTGGGAGGCTGCTTTTGTTGTTGGTCTTATTGTTGTTTTCTGCAGACAGTGCTGTCACAAATATCTAAGGAGGCTTTTCCTAAGAGACCATAGTCAGTAGGAACCAAATAGAATTTTTAGCACAAAGCAGAGTTAGCCTAGACCCGTGGTTGGCAAACTGCGGCTTGCGAGCCACATGCGGCTCTTTGGACCCTTGAGTGTGGCTCTTCCTAAGCCTTAGGAGTAACCTAATTAAGTTAATAACAATGTACCTACCTATATAGTTTAAGTTTAAAAAATTTGGCTCTCAAAAGAAATTTCAATCGTTGTACTGTTGATATTTGGCTCTGTTGACTAATGAGTTTGCCGACCACTGGCCTAGACCATTTTTCAATGCATCGAAGAGTTTTTAAAAGGAAGGTTTTCCTGTGTGCGTAGGAGATGTCTGCTGTGTAATGCAAGTGTGGTCCTTGCTGTTATTCTGAGAGCGAAACGCTTTGGCGGCAACGGACCAGACACAGTGCAGTGCGGGCAGCCCAGATGCTCTTAGGGTTTCGAGCTGTGCTGGCCAACCCGGTTGCCCCTGGCCACGTGTGCTCTTTAGATGTAAAGTTCTTAAAGTTCAGGTCCACGGTCACACTGGCACTTACCCATGGCCACGTGTGGCTAGCGGCTGCCATGTTAGAGGCGCAGACAGGGACCGTTGCTATTGTGGCGGAAAGTCCCACTGGGCAGCGATGGTTTGGAATGAGGGAAGCCACAGTCGGAATGTCTGCGCTCAGGTCATCATGCTGCCCAGCCTCTTGTCCTGTGACCTTGGGCAGGGGACTCCTCTGACTCTCGGCTTCCTCACCGGTACAAGGAGCATAAAGGAACCCTTACCTTGTATTCTGTCTGTCTTGTGAAGATTTGATACAATAGACCTGATTCATTGCTACCACCTCGCCTGAGACATGAGGAAGCATCCAATAAAGGGAAGTTCTTTTCCTAGTGCTCGGTAGTCTTTCTGCTTTTGCAAGTGGGAGGTGGGCACTGTGTTTATTTAAAGCTAATAACAACCAGATACCATTGGGCCGGTGTCTAGCTAGATGAGCAGAAGGCAGTGTTGTAGGCCGCAGAAAACCCGTTTGTCAGCCTGGTGATTTTTTTTTTTTTAAATATGCTGTCCCTGAGAAACATGATAGAATTTGTTTTACTTCTCTCCTGCCAGGAAGTAACCCTTCTGGCTTTGTTAGAAGCATGGTTTGCAATAATTGTACCCACCCCAGATGGCTCCCGAAAACCCTTTGAAATGCCATCTGCCAGGCGTGTGTCCAGCAGCAGCCTGTCATTCTGCTGGAAGAAAAGAGGAGGCGGAGTCCCTGCCCGCCCTTTCTCCCGCGTCACTGAATGGGGCCTGGTCCTGCTGGCCCAGACCCAGGCGGTTACTCAGGGGGTGACAGGGAGGACACCTCCTGCTGCCGGCAGAGTGGGAAGGTTTTGTCTGGGTGATAAACCCTGAAGGTTTTGTGGGTGGAGACTGCCCCACCGTGCACTCCCTCCCTCTGGCTCAGCATATTTATTTACATGAGGGAAAGGGAACCTGCTAGTTTCATTTTTCCTCTAAAATGTGGCATTTGTCAAGTTTGTCATTTTTGAGTCCTTTCAGGAAATGAAGACCCATGGGTGATTGTTGTCTTTAACGTAAATCTGACAAGTTGTCTCTGAAAACATGGTTGAAAGAAATGGCAAAGATAAGAGAGCTGCAGGAGGAAAAACAACCACCACATTGTCTGGGTTGGGGAGACTTTAAAAATCCAAGGAATCTTTTGTTTGGTTTTATTTATGCTCATCTTGGGTGGGGGTGGGGTGGGCGGATGGCTTAAATTAATGGCAACATACAGAACATATTTGGGACAGATCCTTTCACAGCAAGTTTCAAAGAGATTCTATTCTTACGCTGCCTGGAATTTCCCACGATGATGTCGGCTGTTCGTGTTTTCCAAGTAGCTGGCTGAGCAACTTTCTCTTGGCTCCAACATCGCACCCTCATCCTGTGCTGACTGCTGCCTCGTAGTCCCCACTGAGGACCGTGCTTCTCTCCCAGTTACTACGTCACAGGGTGCTCGTGCTCAACCCAGGCTTCTCGGCTTCTTCGTCTCACACTCTCTCCCTAGATTAGCTCTTTCGGTCTCTTGCCTTTCAGTATCACTCCCAAGTTTCTGTCCCGACCTTCAGTCTGATATTGAGGTTTATATAACCAACTGTCCACACTCTCCACCTAGGTGTCTAATAAGCATCTCCAACTTTATCTAAGAGTAAACGCTTAAATTCTTTTTCCCTAAAAATCATTTCCCCATCTTCTTGATTTCCATTAATGGCACCACCCATTCGCCCAGGTCAAAAAATTAGATGCTGGTCTTTATTCTGTTTTTCTTACACACTTCATCTGTTGCTGGTGGAAGTGTGGGGGGCAGGGGCCCTCCCAACCTGTTGCTCAGGGGAGGGGAATTCTTGCAATATTCTGAGGAAAGAATTTTCCAAGACTCGCACGGCAGGATGAGTGATTTTTATTTGCGTAGATTTAATCCCCGAGTTTCCAAAATCCCATTTCCCTTTGTCCAGTCATAGAAGAGTGCGCTCGTGCACTGCTGGTGGGAATGCAAACTGGTGCAGCCACTATGGAAGACAGTATGGAGCTTCCTCAAAAAACTAAAAATGGAACTCCCATTTGACCCTGTGATCCCACTTCTAGGAATATATCCCAAGAAACCAGAAACACCAATCAGAAAGGATATATGCACCCATATGTTCATAGCAGCACAATTCACCATAGCTAAGATCTGGAAACAGCCTAAGTGCCCATCAGTAGATGAATGGATTAGAAAACTGTGGTACATCTACACAATGGAATACTATGCTGCTGTAAAAAAGAAGGAACTCTTACCATTTGCAACGGCATGGATGGAACTGAGAGCATTATGCTAAGTGAAATAAGCCAGTCAATGAAGGAAAAATACCACATGATCTCGCTCATTCATGAATAATAAAGACCATTATAAACTTATGAACAAAAATAGATACAGAGGCAGAGCTGCCTCAAACAGACTGTCAAACTGCAGCGGGAAGGCCGGGGAGGGTAGGGGGGCAGGAGGTGGGGGTAAGAGATCAACTGAAGGACTTATATGCATGCATATAAGCATAACCAATGGACATAAGATACGGGGGGGGTAGGGGAGGCCAGGGGATTGTCAAGGGTGGGGGGAAAAAGGAGACATATGTAATACCCTTTGTAATACTTTAAGCAATAAAAAAAATAAAAATAAAAATAATTAATTAATTAATTAATTTTTTTTAAAAAAAAGAAGAGTGCAGCTGGGGCTTCAGTAAGGATAAAATCAACGTTGTGTCCAGAGTTTCTGTTCCGTATCGGAGCAGTGTCCATCCTGCATCAGACTAGCTTAGCTGTGCTCCCTGCTGCGGTCCATCAGCCCATTGCCTACAGGCCCACATGGCTATGGAGGAATCATGGGTGAATGCAAGGGAGCAGGAGCCAAGGACCCCACGAGCCACTGGTGCATGAATTTGTGCACTGGGCCTCTAGTTTAATTAATAAATGGAATGTAAGAATCTATATAATGGTAAATGTATAAATCATTTGAACTCTAAGATTTTATTAACTCATTTCATAGTAACAATAACTATATTATTGTTTATAAACTATAATATCTGCTAATGATCATTGAGCTAAGTCCTCTAAAAGGATCATCCCATGCAGTAAACACAATACACCTATGGTGGGGGTACTATTGTGATCACCACTTTGTGGATGAAGAAACTGAAAAATAACAGAAGCTAAGGAACTTGCCCAACACCACAACCTGGGGAGCTAGACCATGAGCCCATTGCTCACTCCAGACCCCTGCTTGTCAACACCATGTGATATTCTTGGTGTTTCTGGGTGCCTGCTGTGGGCCTGACATGAGATATACATTGAAAAGTTGTGAGCTCCCTCAAGGGATTGTCATTGTATGCCAGGGGAGCCAGAAATGGAACCAACTAGGAAACAGTACAAGAGTGGACTTCTGGACACTCCACAAGCAGGCTGCTCTACCAGACAGCGCAGCATGCTGGGTGATAAGCAAAGATTTGTAATATAATCATCCTATGGAAAATTCGCAGTATTAAAACACTCGGATTTCAGATATTAGGAAAAGTGGGCTCATATAAAAATGCACTTATCTTGAGTAAAATAGGCAGACATGTTGGTTTTTTTAACTGAAGGACATTCTGGATAGCACTGTAGGCGTGTGGATATGGTCAGTCACATGTGATCAGAGAATGCACTGTGCTGGGAACATGCGAGCCACCAGGTGCATGCAGTTGGTTATTTAGTGGTTTTCACATTCCTAGGACTAGGGGATAATCCTGCTCATGGTATAGGAAAACACTGGTCTGCTAAGCAGTGTGGGTGACAGTGCCTTTCAAAATGAGCTATGTCAGCTACATCCCCTAACTTGAAGGTGGGAGCCTAAATCATGTGATTTGCTTTTTTTGGTTTTCCATAATATTTAATATGGTTTCCTGGTACACACTGCATAATTGCATCTTGGTTTATTTTCTTTTCCTGGCTTATGTCTAAACCACACATCTCCACGTTGCTTTCATTGAGCTTCCACTAAGATGATAGGCCCACAGCCAGCACCTGAGCTGGTGACTCGTATGCACTAGGGGCTCGATATGGTTATTTCATAAGAGGCATTGGTCTATTTGTTAATTGTGAGAATAACCAGCTTAAATCAGGGGGAGACTTTTTTAGCAAAATGCAGTTTCCTTTCCCTCTAGTCGGAACTGTGGATGGCCTCTTTTTACCCAACATATTAATTACATGGAGAGCAGCGCATTATTCTGTCCCTGGGAGATATCCAGGCGCAGGTCCTGGGCAATCGGGTTTCCCCAGGGTTGTGTTTATGTGGTGGGTGCCGTTTTCTGCAAAGGGCTCATTACATTGGAACTTGCCGGATGTACTGAGGAACACAAGAATCTCAAGGCCTGTGATAAAAATATAAACCCCGGAGGCTTTGAGCTTAAGGTGGATAACGTTTTAGTAGTTACCAGAATCCTCAAAGCTGCTGATTATGGACCCTTTCTGTATAGAATCCAGCTCACCTTCTTCATTCACTGCATTTTTAAAAGGATGAACTCTCCCTGGGCTACCTGGCTGTGCCTGCTTCTCTCCGCTCCTGTCTGCGAGTCCCAGGCGCAGGTGGGTGGAGGTGGGGACGCTCCTCTTAGAAAGAAGTTGTCTTCACCAGGTCCCTGTCTGGGCAGATCAGTCTGGAAGTCTCAGTACACCGGCTGACTGAACAGGTTATTTTAATTACACCTGGATGTGGCGCTTCCTGTTCTAGTTGAGTGATGGTTTCTTGTGCCTTTGTCTTGTCTGCTGCAGGCACAACCCGCTCTCCCAGGGAAGGAGAAGTGCCCGGCGTGGACTACAACTTCCTGACTGTGAAGGAGTTCCTGGACCTCGAGCAGAGCGGGACTCTCCTGGAGGTCGGCACCTATGAAGGTGAGCTGCCCCCGGCAGCGAGGACACCTCCCCCAGCCCCCAGGGGACCCAGGGCTTCGGGGCAGAAGGGCTGTGTGCACTAGTGAGGTCTGCACACCAGAGGAGATTGCAGGTCGCCCTGCTGTGAATAATAAGATACGTGGACTAGGCTTTGTGTAGCTCTTTAAAAGTAGTTCGTTTTTGTGGTATTTTCTCCTTCTACAAGTTTTCCGATTTAATTTATTAATTTAAATCTGTGTGTTTTGTTTATCAATATGGGCATGTGTGGTATTAGCAGGAAGGGGAAGAAGACTTGATCAGTCACAAAATGGGACCTTTAGGGAGTGTTGTTTTCATCTCGACGGAAAGGAATGGAATGCCATTTTTACCACTAATTAATTTTAATGTGTTTTTCAGGTAGATAATACATTTACATGGTTCATAAAGAAAAATATTTACAATGTTCATTAACTAATCTCTTCCATATACCGGTTACCACCTGCCTAATTTTCATTTCTTTTTCCTTCCAATACTACGACTAATGTTCTTAGTTTCTGATTACTGTTATGAAATTTCTTTATTTAAATATGTGTGTGTGTGCAATACATGTGTGTGTTTTATGTGTGTGTTCTTATTTCTTCCCTGTTTTACACAACAGGTAGTATATAATGCATGCATGCAACTTTATTCAACAGTGTGTCTTACAATCTTTGCAGTTCAGTAACAGAGCACTTCTTGTTTTTTAAGTGGCTGTATGCTCTCTTTGTGTGGGCATACTATAACTATTTAACTAGCTCCCTTTGATAAATATTTTTAATATTTCAGAATACTATTACATTGAATAGTGTGGAGATAAATCAGTTCACACAAGTGGAATCATGTCTATAGGATGAGATACCACGAGTGAGATTGCAAGGTCAAAACCAAATGTGGGGGAAAATTAAACTTACATTTTCTGAAAGCAATATTACAGCTTGATTGCTCTTCTGAGTGTTACTGTTTGAGACAGGAGGATATAATATGCTATTAACTAGGTCGAATTAATTTGGTCAAATTATTATGGTGTATCTTTATGAACTCTGAACATTTGGATTTATTGGACAATTACTGGGGCATTTTCAAGATTAGACTTAAAAACAAAGGGTAAGTACGAAGCTGACTTTTGTTAGGGACATTGTGGCTTTTCTGTGAGAGTAGCCTTTGTGAGTCTGGGTGCTGATCCTGCCTTTATATTCTTTGTACCTGCTGCTCATTTCCAAATTGTGAGCATACATTGGACAGTGTTTAGATGATTGTCAAATCCCTGATTGTGAACTCAGGAATGTTTCCTTTGAGTATTGCTAATGATCAGTTGTCTTACTTTCCTGGTGGTTTGGGGCTGGGAGAGGAATCTCAGAAAGCCTGAAGCAAGAAGGGTTCATTAAGGACTCGGAGTGAGGCGAGGGCGGGAGAAGTGCCGGAGCTTCTTCAACATGCTGTCTTAGGGATGTGAGTCTAGTTAAAAATTCAAGGCTGAGGACAGAGCAAATGTGAATCCGCCTTGGTTAGCAGCAAGGAATAGTCCTTTTCTGAAATCAGTCCTTATGCCCTCCTAGGGAGCTAGAGCCCCCTAAAATAAAAACTAGAAACATCCATTTACATTTCTGGAGAGGTTAAGGGTGAGAGAGTGGTTGTGCAAAGCCAAAGAGTGTTGAGTTGAAAGGGAAAGGCATGTGGGTTTGACAACTGGTCTGGAAAAAAGGGAAAATAAACTCATTTTATTGAGGTGTTTCTGTTGCGGGTCCATAGGTGGAATCACTGTGTTTTCCCATTTAATTTGACTGCTTGGCAGAGGTCGCTGTTACCACCACGCTGTGGAGGGGATGCTGAGGGCAGGTAGCTCCTAGGACCTCCTCCGAGGCTGTGCCTTTGGAAGGTTGTACAGCTGGTTCCAGAATACTAGAGCCAGGGACCAACCCAGCTCAGTGTGACTTCCACACCCCACATCTTTCCTGGAAACCTCAAAAGGAATATCCTAGATATAACTGAAAAATTGTTAGCATGACCTGCTGGTATGTGGCAACAGAGAAAGGTTTTTCAAAAAATATCTGATCACCTCACGACCTGGTCTTTCTGTGAATGTTGCTTAGCTGTTTTGGAGTTGAAATTTTCTTCTCCATTTTTAAGGCATTTGACGGCAGTGTTCTTTAGTGTTTGACCTTTTGGCTGTATAATTTCCTTACCAGGCGAGATGGCTCATCATTTTTGGAACTGACTGGAGTCCATGATGTTGACTCTTATAAGCTGAAAGCACCACACAGTTTTTATTAAACGCCAGGTGGTGTGATAAGAACGGGGCTGGATAGATTCTTGAGAGCTCCCTCTGCCTTTGCGCCCCCTGGCCCACCCCTCGTGGTGGCTGCTGTCTGCTGGATGTGCAGGCGCTGGCTGCGCTGTGGTTCTGCTGAGTCTGACTCTCAGCCCCTCAGTGGCTGAGCTCTGTGCCCTCCTGTGAGTTGCCTCATGCTCACATCTCCACTTCTCTTTGGAAAAATGAGGATAATAACCATGCCTCCTCATAGGTAGGATGAAATGAGATGCTAATTGGAAAGGCTGAGCATGGTGTCTGACACATGTAAGTTCTCCATCAGCATCGGCCCTGATACTGTTTATTTACACACATGACTGGTCCTAGATGGCCACCTCCGTGAACCAGTAGGTTTGCTGGTAAAACCACTTTACTCCCTTCCCAGGCGCTCACCATCGCTTTCCCTGCTCAAACTGCTTTTCTCTCAGCTTGTCCTGGTTCCAGAGAGGAAAACTGTACTGCAACAACACAGGACACTTTACCGTTCATAAGTAAGAGTAATAAGTGTACATGATGGAATACTTCCTGTAGTAAAGAACTTAAACATGTTTAAGTCCAGGTTGCTTCCCTTCCTCCCTGTCGGTAACCACGGTTACAGATTCTAGTACAAAGTTTCAGCGAACTCACACATGAATGTCATATGCATGTGTATTCTTGTTCATTTCACTCTATTCTTGCCCTTCACACTTAGGTATTTTGGAGATCTTTCCACATTACCCCATACCGTGCCACTTTATTCTTTATAAATGCTGCACAGTGTCCCAGTGTATGAATATACGTAATTATTTTAACCAGTCGCCCTGCGGTAGATGGACACTTAGGTGTTTTTGTACACAGTGTGACAGTGAGCATCCCTGCATAAATACCTCACTATGCTATTTTGACTATGTCTGTCACCTGAGGGTCTGGCAGTCTGGTTTTAAAGAAGCCCTTTTATACCAGAACAGTTTGTTTCAACCATGATCTGTTGAGCACTTACTTTAGGTCACTGTCCTGAGCCCCAGGGTGTGATGTCCAGGTCAGAAGACCAAGGCAGCTCTGCCTTCGAAGGCGCTCATGCTTTCAGTTATTGATCACACACCCGGTGTGTACTGTGTGCTGGGTGCTCTTCACAATGTGTTACATTCACTCGCTTGCTCAGTTGACTAACAATCCCATGAGGTAGTTATAATTTATCCCCACTTTGCAGAAGAAGAATGTCAGGCTCAGAGATGCCAGTTACCTTTTTTAGAATAATTTTTTACTTTTCGATTAGTGTTGACATACAATGGTATATTAGTTTCAATAACAACATAGTTATTAGCCATTTACATAACTTACACCGTGATCACCCTGCTAAATCTAGTACCCATCTGACACCATAAATAACTAGTGCAGTCTCATTGACTGTATTCCCTGTGCTGCCGTTTACATGCCTGTGACTATTTTATAACCACCAATTCGTACTTTTTAATTCCCTTCATCTACTTCACCCAGCCCCTCATCTCCCACCGACCCCCAATCTAGCAAACATCAGTTTGTTCTCTGTATCTCTTAGTCTATGTCTATTTATTTATTTATTTTGTTTTTTAGAGTCCACACATAAGTGAAGTCATGTGGTATTTGTCTATTGCTGTCTGGCTTATTTCACGTAGCATGTTGTTGCAGGTGGCACAATTTCATTTATTTTCTGGCTGAGAAATAGTCCATTGTATACATGCACCACTTCTTTATCCATTCATCTGTTGATGGGTCTGTTGTTTTCATATATTGGCTGTTGTAAATAATGCAGTGAACATAGGTGTGCATACATCTTTTCAAATTAGTGTTTTGTGTTTCTTTGGATAAATACCTGAAAGTGGAATTGGTGGTCCTTCTTTGTCTATTTTTACAGCCTTTAGTTTTAAAGTCTATTTTGTCTGATAAAAGTATTGCTCCCTGGTTTGTTTGTTTACATTTTCATGAAATATCTTTTTCCATCCCTTTCCTTTCAGACTGTGTGTCTTTGAATCTGAAGTGAGTCTCTTATAGGCAGTATATGTAAAGATCTTGTTTTCTTATCTATTCAGCCACCTGTCTTCAGATTGGAGCATTTAATCAATTTACATTTGAAGTCATTGTTGATAGCTATGTCGTTTTTGACATTTTATTCTCTATTTTTTGTATCTTCTTTCCTTCTTCTTAAAGAAGACCCTTTAACATTGCATATAATACTGGTTGGTGGTGACGAACTCTTTTAGCTTCTTGTTTGGAAAGCTCGTTATCTCTCCCTCAATTCTAAATGAGAGCTTTGCTGGGTACAGTAATGCATTGCATGCCATTCCCTTCTGTCCTGCTAAGTTTCTGTTGAGAAGTCAGCTGACAGTCTTATGATAGTTCCTTTTTAGGTAAGTAACTGCTTTTTAAGTTTTCCTCTATCTTTAACCTTTGGCATTTTAATTATGATGTGCCTTGGTATGGGCCTCTTTGGGTTCATCTTGTTTGGGACTCTCTGCACTTCTTGGGCTTATATGTCTATTTCATTTGGCAGGTGAAGGAAGTTTTCCGTCATTATTTCTTCAAATGGGTTTTCACTTCCTTGCTCTCTCTTCTTCTGGTTCCCAATGTTGAGAATGTTGATATGATTGATGTTGTCCCAGAGGCTTCTTACACTGTTCTCATTGGCGAGGGGGATTCTTGTTTATTTATTTATTTTTGTTTTGTTTTTCCTGTTCTGATTGGGTGTTTTCTGCTTCCTTATCTTCCAAATTGCTGATTCTAATCCTCTGCTATCTCTACTCTGGTGTTGATTTCCTGTAGGGTATTCTTCATTTCACTTACTTTACTCTTCATTTCTGACTAGTTGTTTTGTATGTTTTCTATCTTCATATTTATGCTGCCTATCTCTTTATTGAAGTTCTCACTCACTAAGTTGTTCTACTTTCCCCCTAAGATCATTGAGCATCCTTATAAGCAGTGTTTTGAACTCTGCATCTGGTAGAGTCTTGTCTCCATTTTGTTTTGTTCTTTTTTTGGAAGTTTGTTCTCTTCTTTTGTTTGGAACATGTTTCTTTGTCCCTCATTTTGGCTGCCTCCGTGTGTTTGTTTCTGTGGATTAGGTAGAACTGCTATGTCTCCCAGTATTGGTAGAGTGGCCTTATGTAGTCGGTGTCCTGTGGGGCCCAGTAGGGCGGTCTCCCTGGTCACCTGAGCCTGGTGCTCTAGGAGTGTCCCTTGTGTGGGTTGTATGTGCCCTCCTGTTGCTCTGCCCACTGATCCAAACCGGCTAGAGCTTCCCATGTATTTTAGGCACCTTTCTAGCTGCTGCCCCAGTGCTGGAGCTCAGAGCTAGTGAAGCCACCAACTAGTAAGTCTGTGTGCAGGCCCATTAAGAGGAGTGCCTGGGAGTCCCGCAGCCTTCTGTCTCAGCCACAATTTCCCCTGGATTTCACAGCAAGGAGTTCTGGGGAATTCCCTTCCTGGCACTTTCTCTTGCATTTTATCTGGAAACCCTAGTTGTTAGTATTGGACTACATTGGTGGTAGTAGTGGTGGTGGTAATGAGTCCTTAAATACAGAGGTACTTATGTGATTGAAAAGCTGGACTTGGTGAAGTGCTGGTTGTCATAAGGAGGGAAAGAAGCAGGTGATGATAACCCTCCTAGCATGACTTCTCGTTTCTTTCTTACATACCTGGATATGCTGCTACCATTTGCTGAAATCAGAAACACTGAAGAAGGCCAGGTGTGGTGAGGCGGGGCCAGGGGGCTCCTGGATGAAACTGTCCAGCCCCCCCCAGCTATAGTGCCGACACTTACATAGACCCCAAAAGAGTCAAGGCCCTTCCCAACTATCACCCCTCACGAGGCATAGAGCTCAAAATTGATCTCCGCTTTGCAATTGGAACCAACTTCTCTTTCTGTCACTAGACAGAATCAACATCAAGCCAGTCAAGGCAAAGAGGACGAGGGTGAATGTGTCTTTTCCTTTGGTCCGACTTCCTTGTTATGCACTGAGCTCATTTATTGATGCGGTGGTTGGAATAAATCAGTTACACCATCTCCCTTTTGTCTTACTTCCCTTTTTATTTCCTGTTGCCATTTTTGCTCAGCAAGACAGGTTGCTGCTCAGCCCGCCCGTGGACTTCTGTGTGAGAAAGTTTACAAAGGATGAATGGTTCTGTGGGGGAGGTTCCAAACACGCCTGTTTTACAAATGCCTCTGCGCAGTGGAGGCTGGTATACAGTGTGAGCAGCGCAGAGGGCTTCCCTCGGCGTGAAGTGCAGTGCCAGGGCGACATTTCAAACTGCCGTTAAGGGGTGCATATTTCTGCATGTTAATTAGGAAGGGGGGGTGTCAGCATTCAATAATGTCATTGTTTTGCTTCCTAGAAGGTCTGCAAAAAAGCAGCTGCCATGGGCGTACTTTGGGGGGACACACAGATAAAAGCAGGGGTGAAGAGAGTTCTTGTTTGTCATTGAGGAAAAGGAGGCGGCTGGAGCCCTGCTCTTGGCAGGCCTTGGCAGCCTTCTGCCTCGACAGCTCTGTTGGCAAACTCTGCTATGAATGTTCTCTGTTGATAATGAAAGGAACCGGAGGGCATCTGTGTTGCTATTGGCTGCTCCTCTGCATAGGAAGACGGGAGGCCGGGGGCCAGGGAAGTTCGCTTGCTTCCTGCTCAGAGAGCCCCCGGGACTTGTGGAGGTGAGAGCAGAGATGTTGGAGAAGCACAGATCTATGTGTAAATACCAGTCATCACTCATGCATTGTGTGACTTTTCGTTTCTTTTAATGAAATGGGAATACTAGTGCCTTTTTCTGTAGGACTGCTAATAAAGATTACAGTAAGTGACTATTTGGCTAGTGACATGTGGTAGGTGCACAATAAATGCAACTTTGGTTAATGTCCTTTGAATATGTATTTGGACCACAATGCCCTCTTCTACTATGTAAAGCTTTCATTTGCCTACAACATCTGGCATGTTTAAGAATACAGAGTTTATCACATGCTAACTCAGAGCCAAGCACATCGTTGAGTACTCTATTATAGTATCTAATTTAATATTCACAAAAAACATATCAGGTGGGTACTATTCCTACCTTTATACCGTGGGAACTGCGGCTAGAAAGATGGAGGCCTTACCTGCTCAGGGTCACAAAACTAGTAATTGCTGTTGCCCTCTTCTGTCTTTTATTTAAAGCCAACTGACTGGCAAGAGCAAACATCTATTATAGGATGTTGGCTATTGTCCCGTGCACAGAAGTCATAGTCCTGTAGGGCGGAGCAGGTAGGACCAGGAAGAGTGAAAAGAAAGGGATGCGGATTTTGTGAATGACGCCATTAAGTGCTGAGCGAGCGAGTGGCGAAGTGAAGTGAAGCGGCTCTGGGGTGATTCACATGTCATTGGACTGGAAAGAAGCTGCCCTGAGTCATGCTATTACAAACCAGATCCGCAGCATAGCGATGCATGCTGCAATCCACGGTGCTGTCCCCACGCCAGTAACTCACGCTGCAAGGAACTCCCAAGTGACAGTTCGCGCCTGGCACCATGGTGGGTGTGGGGCTGCGATGGCGCCTAAGAACAGATGTGGTCCCTGCCTTCAAGGGCTTCAAGTCTAGAGGTGAGGACAGGTATTGATTAGTCAAGCAGTTTGATAAATACAGCAAAGGGCGTTGGGAAGGAGAGGGACAGGGTTCCCCGAGAACATACAAGAACCTGGAAGGGCAGCGTTGGTCCAGTGTGTGGAGTCAGATACTGTCCCTGAGGATGAGTGGGTGATGACGGCACAGGAAGCAGAGGGAAGGCTGGTAACCAGAGAGGAGCAGGTGCACAGCCGTGAGAAGAGGTGGGCACAGCGTGCATGTGGGCCTGAAGGAAAACGAGTGGGATGAGAGCAGAGAGAGCAGCAAAGAGCAACCTCGAACTGGGCCTGCGGAGCCAGCAAGGCCAGGCGTGCGTGGCCTGGGGCCCAGGCCAAAAAGGAGTTGCATCAGTGTCTTTGTCTTGATGTTCTATAGTGTAGCCATGTCAAAAGCATAGGTTTTGCCCATCCCCCCCCCCCAAAAAGTGTTTTGCCCCCTTGGGGCTGACCCTGCCCATGGAAAACGTCTGCTCCCGACTCCCAGCTACAGGTGGCCACTACCATGCTGTCCTACGTTGTCCTGTAGGAAGAAGACAAGTTGCCCTTTCCCCACCCCCAAAATTACAAAAGGAACATGGGACCAGGGACAGCCCTGGACCAGCCAGGCTGAGGCCAAGGAAGGCATTTCTACTGCTTTGGGTCTGGCTGGTCTTCATCTACCAAAGAGGAGTAAGTCCCAGTGCCAACCATAGTGCCTGGCATTAAACGCTTCTCCGTCAGGAAATACACGAGTGAATACTAAATGTGTGCAAAGTGAGAGGTAGTATAGACTTGATTCATCCTCGCTTAAAACTCAGGGAGCGGTTCTCCTTAAATATTTTATCAAGCTCTAAAAATTATTTGCAGCCCCCATTAATTTTTAAATGCATGTCAGAAGAAAATGTTTGCTTTGGCTTGGTGGTGGCCAGAGACTGCCTGTTAATTAAGGCGGCAGAGGCTTCCTGCTGCAAAGGGCCTGCCCCCCTCCAGCCGCCACCCCTGTTGAGTTTTCTTGTAGAGCCAGTTCTGCAAATAGCAACAGAGAGGCACACATTCCCGCTTGGGAGGGCGCCCGGCCACCTCGGGAAGTGTGTGTTGGCTAAGGTGGAGGCTGGGGGAGCCGTCTCCCGTCTCCTAGACACTGTGCAGCCTGCCAAGTGATGACCCAAATTAATTTTTTAATCACTTATAATTCTTTCCATGATTTTTATTTAATACCATTAAGTGATCCATATATTCTTCCCAGGGAGTCCCTGGTGTGTGCTGTCAGGTTTGTCTCTGTGCCACGGCTCGGCTGGGCTGGTTATTTATGACCAGAGTGCGAACTATTGACAAGGTGGAGAGTTGGCTGGAAGGGAGGGGATGTGCACTCACGTGGGAGGGCGGGGTCAGGCAGGGGAGGGGGAGAGTGAAGAGGGTGGCTGAGGCCCTGGAGAGGCCGATAACTGTGGCAAATGCGGGAGAGCATGGTGTGAAACATTCCGTTTTTAAATGTTGGTCACTAACTGAAAATTTTTTTAAAATATGTGAAAAAATATCTGGAAAGGAAAGTTGAACCTCTGCAATGAGATAACCCCTGGGTAGAGCTTTTCTGTGAAGGCCGTAGCCCTGTGGACGGTGAGGACTGCCGTAGCGATCGAAGGAATAACACCTCTGCTTACCACACCTTCTAGCTCATGGGCGCCTTCGGGAAAGCTACGTCATTTGAGCTTCCTGAGAATCCTGGGAGGTCGCTCCGGCTGGTGCTGTTTCGGAGAGAAGCTTCCCAATTCACAGAGACTGTATGAGACTGAGTATCAAACTTCCCACAGTTATCTGGGCCTTGGCAGGCTCGCTTGCTTATTCCTTTGTATCAAGGAATAACACCCAGTTGCCAGTGATCAGCATTTGAGACACACTGTGTCATTAATCCTCCCAATGAGGTATGACCAGCCTCAGTGTAAAGATTAGAAACGGGCACTATGGACATTAATAAGCACGTATCAGGCCTCATGCTAGCAGATTGGCATGGGCAAAGGCTTCCAATGGACCACCTCGTCTTACCCTCATAGCAGGTGTTCTGGGAGGAAACTAGATACTCTGAGGATCCAGTTTTACAGAAGAGAACAGGATTTTTACAGGTGAAATAACTTGCCCAGGGTTGCAAGCCAGTGGGGAAGCTGAGACTTGAATCACAGGCTACCTCTTCCAATTCTTTACCACCGTCGCGTGCTGAGCACCGCTAATGCCCATCCATTAGAGCAACCCGAATGGCATTGCAGGTAATTGACAGTTTGTCTTCCACAACAGCATTTACATGTGGTTCCACCTAATGAGATGCACCTTCCCTGTCTCCAATCATCATAAACTAGTTTCCAGAAACAGGAAACAACAATGGAGGAGTGGATTCTGCGGGGGTGCTTTTTGTTGTGTTTTAGAAATCTGCTAATCATTTATTAACTTAAGAAAGACCCTGGACTTGGAAACGGAGGCAAATCCGCACACATTTGTCAAATTTAGGTACCACTTTTACTTTCTAGACATTTATTTCTGTCATGAACAAGATTTCTAAGTTTTAGCTGATTCTTAAATGACGATGGTTTTGTGAATATTACTTCGGTTTAATGGCCCTGAAAAAGTAATATGATTGTAAAAATATATTCCACACCTTTCAGTGGAAGAATTACTTGTACACATTGCCTTAGTTTAACCTGTAAGTCAGAAATACACATGATGCTTTGATGTGATTGGAAGGAATTGGAATTAAATTCAATAAAAGCTCTACTTTTTCTTCACTATAAAAATTTTTTTAAAAAGTTAGCTTTCTTCCCTAAACCTTTCTGATAGTCTTCGGTTAGTGGGAAAGTCAGCCCGTAGCTGAGGGACAGTGAAGCCGAGTCAGGGCCCTTGTGTGTGCTCCTTCCTCACATACCTGGCAGCCCCTGAAACACACATGGGGCCTTTCCTCTGGCTGGTTCTGGTCCCTGTGCCTTGAAGTTGGAACCTGGAAGGACTGGGGGAAGAGAGGGATACGTCTGTCACCTTCCGTGAAAGGCCACAGAATGTGCGTCTGTGGTCTCCGCCTGTGGCCTCGGGTCCAAGCCTGGTGCCATCGGCCGCGGCCCTTTTCAGTTGGAGGGTTCAGAGTTCCCCCATGACCACCTTGCACCCCCTCAAAGAGAGTGGCTGTGTATATGCATAACGTGGTGATTCAGAAACTATATTAAAGAGATAATACTCATTGAAAAAGTTTTAATTATAAAAATCAAGCTTAAAGAAGCAAATTCTCCATCACTTGTGTCTCATGCAGAAGTTACTGCCTCCTTATCCTTTGTGCTTCTATAATAAAGTGTATGTTTTTTAAATTTTTGTTCTATGTAATTGTGAATTGAGGTTAGACAGTGGGATGAGATCCTTGGAAAGGATCGGGATTTCTTGTGATTTACAGGTTCTTCTTTGCTAAGCCAGAACAGCAAGGCTGGCTTAGGACACGTCTTAAAGGGCTCAGTACACCTGGCCCGCCCGGCTTCCGCTAAAGCCCCGAGATGGGGACTGGATCAGGGACTTCTTAATGTTGATGTTTTTTATCATCCACTCACGGAATAGTATTGATTATAAGCTGTATTTTTCCAGCTTTGGCCATTTATGAATCACCTTCATGATTTTTGTCCATATCTGAACATAATGTCTATATAGTTTTTTTTTAAAAAGCGTACTTTTTAACTTAAATTTTCAAAAGGAAGCTCCTCACTACTATTGCTGTGCTTTATTTAATTGATTAATTTCTTATTCTATACTAGAGTCCTGGTGAAGGAAATTCCTGCACTGGGGGGGGGGGGGCCTTGGCTCCCCACGGGGATTGGGCCAAAGCCAGCAGTCAGACATCCTTAGTGCTGCTGTGCTCACCAGCGTGAGCCTGGCTTCTGGCTGGGTGGCGCTCCCCCTGTGGGAGTGCACTGACCACCAGGGGGCAGCTCCTGCATTGAGCATCTGCCTCCTGGTGGTCAATACGCATCATAGTGACCGGTCGTTCCGCTGTTCGGTCGATTTGCATATTAGCCTTTTATTATATAGGATAGTTGCCTTTTTAAACTGTAGGCTAAAAAAGTCAATTTTAAAAATATTGTTTTTATTTTTTATTTGTTATTTTATTTTTTATCACCATTTATCCCCTCTCTGCCCTCTTCCACTTCCACCCCCCACCCCCCACAATCACCACACTGTTGTCCCTGTCCATAATTTTAAAAGTAACCTTTAAGCCTTAGCTGTTTTGGCTCAATAGATAGAGCATCAGCCCAAGGACTGAAGGTTCCCGGGTTCGATTCTGGTCAAGGCCATGTACCTCGGTTGCAATGTCAATACCCAGCCCTGGTCAGGGTGCGTGTGGGAGGCAACCAATCAATGTGTCTCTCTCACATCGATGTTTCTCTCTCTCTGTCTCTCCCCCTCCCTTCTTCTCTCTCTAAAAATCAGTGGGAAAAATGTCAAGTGAGGATTAACAACAATAACAAAAAAAGTAAGCTTTGTATTACTACCATAATTTACTAATTAGTTTTTTTTCTAGTGCACATTAAAAATATACACACTTATTCAAATTGAAAAGTCCATCCATGTACCACCCAGGAGCACATTCTGGTTGGGTCTTAACCAAACTTTGGGGGAAAGTGGCTGAGAAAAGATGGGTAATTACTAGAAGAATGACGCATAAGGGTTTCCACCGTTGACACAGTTTCTGTTAAAACTTGGCAAGGTTGTTCCCACCCAGGATGACCCTGAGCGCTAAGCCTGCCACTCAGTTAAAGAGGCGCCACGTGGTGTCACTGCCTTCTTTGTAAAACCTGCCCTCGTGAGGAGCCCCTTCTGAAGGGAAGGTGACCTCCACTTGGTCGGCCTTGAGGGTGCAGCCAGTAATGAATTTTTTATGTTCTGTGAGGCGCACTCTCAATTGGACTCAGCATTCTGCTAGTGCATATATGTAAACGGGTGACCAATTGAAATTCCGATGTAATGAGGGTGAAGTGTTGCTATTCAGCGCAGCCGCCTTTGTTTTGAGTCTAGTAAGTTCTTTGCACCAAAACAATGCAGCTTTCCTTCCAGCTTCTGAAATGTCCAGCTGGATACCAACAACATCTTTTCCAACCCATTTCAGAAGCGAAATACAGTCTGTTCTGCGTTTTGTTTTGTTTTGTTGTTTTTTCCAGCTTAAATACATTATTTTAAAATGTGCTGAGACAGTTGGATGTGAAGTCTTGAAAAAAACAACAACAAAGTATTCTTTCTGAAACATGCAAATGTGTCTCTCCGTCGCCTAGGAAACTATTATGGGACACCCAAACCTCCCAGCCAGCCGGTCAGTGGGAAAGTGATCACGACGGATGCCTTGCAAAGCCTTCACTCCGGCTCCAAGCAGTCGACCCCCAAGCGAACCAAGTCCTACAATGATATGCAAAATGCTGGCCTAGTCCATGCGGAGCTCGAGGAGGATGATGGTCCTGAAATGAACAGCAGCTTCACAGGTAAAGCCCGGATGGTGTTCCCTGTCCCCGGACTTGGGGAAAGGGGGTGGTGGGAGGCTTTTTGCAAATTGTAAGGTTTCTGTTCTCAAGAGGAATTAGGAAGGGTCACCAGGATTCACCCTGACCCCTCATGCTGGGGAGAGGTGTCTTTTCCTGTCTATTTATCATGTTGCTTCACAAGACTGTTCTAACTTCACCCAAATATCTGAAAGGGGCTGGAGGGACAGGTTTGTAGAGAAAAACCAGTGTTGTTTCTGCCTCTTGAAAACTATGTGTAGAAGGCTATTTGTATATTGTCTGTTAATTTCCTGGCGTGACACTGTTCCATTGTTATGGCTGACGGCTGACAAAGGGAAATATGAGAATTGGTTTAACAGTTTAGTAACAAGCGATGCCCTTTGGAATGCTGGCACCATGTGCATCATACCTTTGTGAGTAGAGCTAGAGTGAAGATATATCATGTGTCTATTAACATGGGGAAATTTTACATCGTATGCCCGATACGATGGGAGATAATAAATGCCCTGCTTACCTGTTGCATATGCGTTCTGTATCAGATGGCACATATTACTCAGTGCATTACCTACTTGTATATATTCAGGCTGCCAGCCCCCACACTTAGGTAAGACCCCTGTATTTTACGAAGGGGTCTTCAAGGACAGGCCTCTGCATGTGGCTATCCTGTTGGTCTTGCACGTTTCCAGGAAGCACCATTCACAGAAGCTATGATGGATGTTTCCTGGGTTGGTGCAGTGACCTAGAACTGTCCAAAAATACTTTTCACTCTATGGGTGTTTGACCTTATATAGTAACTCAGAACGTAACAACTGCATGTTAGGTGAGTTACTACCGTCTACTAGTATTATGTTGCGACTTTGAAGAATATCTGTTTCTTCTATTTTTCCTATACTTAAATATTTTCTCTTAATATTTTAGGGTTACAGTTCTTTGCAGCACATGAATCTTCCTCTCTCGTATTGACCTCTTCTCACTTCACCCCAGTCAGCCATTACTTGATTAGACTTAATTCAAATAAAGGGGAGATTACTTAAACTGTATTTTCTTCCTTGTGCTACCAAGTGTAATGGAATACACTTGAAGTTGTAGTTTCTTCTGGGCGCAGATCATCTTTGCTAGCGTCAGTCTGATCATGTAAATTCTTAGGGGAAACTTTGTGTTACTTGAATGCTTTCTATAGCCTATATGGGCCTCTCTGAGGTTTTCTCATTTTTTAAAGCTCAAAAACCTAAAATTCCTCAACATGGCAATTAAAAACATTCTTGATGACTTTCTTATCTACCAGTAGCCTGATCCCTCTGCAAGACTCATTGGAAAAAGCAGGAGGAGACCTAGTTTGCTCTCCTAGCTTGCTTCTTAGCCGTTTCTCATTATGAACATAGTATCTACTTCTCACATTTGCAAAATAACCAGCTAGGACTAAGTCATGCCTGTGTTCCCCCTTCCAGCTCTAAGAGTTTGATTCCATGAAAATTGCCATTTTCTCCATTAGAATGGGCTAGGCCAGCGGCTAACTTGTAGCTGCAATAGCTAGGAGAAACTTGCCATCCTTTACATATTGAAATTAGGTTCTTTCAACCAGTTAGAAATAAATATTTTATGGATTTATAGTTAGTAGCTCTCATTGAAATGAAAGCAGATTTAAAAAGTCAATATTTCTTTTGAAAATAGCTAATATTTTAATGCTTAATCTTTCAACAAATAAGAAGAGCAAATCTTGATATAACCCAAAACACAGACGTGGACACAGAAACAGAAGTCCTATGGCGTCACGTGCCGTGAAACAGTCCTGCCAAGCATCTGGGTGGGCCCCAGGGAGCTTGCGCCTTTATTTGTCCTTCATTTCTTAAGTAGATTTCTTGGGAGAAAGCGCATAGGGGTAGTTGACTCTAGGTCTTGATGCCTTTCCTATTTCTAATACTAAAATCTCTGTCTCTAGAAGCCATGCCTCAGAAAATCTGTCCCCATAAAACCTCCACTTGAAATCCTGGCATCAAAAGAAATGCTTTCTACAGCCTATATGGGCCTCTCTGAGGTTTTCTCATTTTTCTTCTGGGCGCAGATCATCTTCGCTAGCATCAGTCTGATCATTAGTTTCTGCACAGAACAGTGGCACCTGATTGTCTTATTCGGATGCCTGCTTTAATGCCAAGAAAGCCGATAGGACGCACAGAGAACTGGCCTCAATATACACATTGATGGGACATCCTCCGTATGTAAGGAATGTGTTGAATGAGTGCCCCCTCACTTACCAAACTACAGCTGTGACGGCTGATAAACCTTCATACACTAACTCATGTAAATTCTTTCAAATAATTGGCACTCCCCGTCTATGATACGTGTATCAAACCAGCTGTGTCAAAGCATCTTGCGCTCTGAACCCCTTTAATAGCAACCCACCAGCCACTTTGAGCATAGAGTGGCAATAGCATAAAGATTGCATGTTAACAGTCTTTCCTGGTGATTCTTATGTACGTGTAAGTGGGGGAAGTGGACATTCCAAAGACATACCAGAAATGAATACATGGTGGCTCCTAGCGAAGTAAGGGTGAATCTTTCCATTCTTGCCAAGTTTTGAATTTATTCTTTATTGATTAGTAATTTCAAAATGTTTCTTCTCTCTTTGCCTAATTTCCTTTCTTCCTTCAAATGTATAGCTGTTAAAGGGAATTTAGGCGGTTGAGTTGTTAAGGAGGCCAAGGGCAGCCTTGATTTCAGGCATGAAAGTCAGTCACAGGTATTAGGTGACTTTCTGTGTCTTTCATCTCTGCTTTCCTCTGTGTCAGGCAGGATTGGCAAGCTGTCAAGAGGGTCACCCAGACCTGCAGTATGAGAACCCATCAGCTTAATGTCTTCAGCATCAGGGGCTAACCTCTTGACTGATAAGAGCTAAACTTTCATGCCTGATGTTCATTGGTTTGCCTTGGATCATATGCCTGATCCAATCACAAATACAAGAGAGACAGGAGTGTGAATTGGGCCCCCTGTGTGATCTAGCAGTGAATTTGAGGCAGTCCCCGGAGACCTGGAATAAAGGGGATGGTTTTTAAAGGGAGGTCTAAGTGGTGGTAGCGGAAGAGGAGAGAGATGCAGAGTGAGGAAAGACCACAGACAGCCTCTCGGTGTGCAGAGGTTTTGGTGGTGGTTTCATAGGTCCATCTCCATCCAGCTTTTGGATTACCTTTGTCATTGGGAGCTGCTAATCAGAAAAGATTTGAAGTATAGCCTTCCATTATTCCTCAGTCTGCATTCAGTAAGTCAGAAATGTCTACAGTACAATCACTATGGGAGATAGAAAGTAACTCCGTCACTGATTTTATGTTTTCCAACCCCATAGAGATTGACATTGGCCTCTATAAAAATTCAACCAGAATGTCAGCATTGCATCTGTGGATACTTTGATGACATCACCTCTTGATGTTTCTGGTTAATAAGAAGGAAAGAGACTCATGTACTTGGAGGCTTCTTTTTAAGACCCAAGTCAAATCCATCCACCTACATAATACTGTTCTGGGAGAACTGTCTTGGTTTTCACGGGAACATTCTCCTCACTTTTTGCAAAAGTGACTCACTGGTGTAACTCTCTGCATTGTAAACTTTTACATACTTTCCAGCTTGATTGGTGAATCTTTGATCTTTGCCACTGTCTACCAAAAATGCTTTAAATAATTTATGCAAAATGGACAAGAATGCCACTATATCGTTTTCATTGTGGACTTCTTTCTCACCTTCAAAAGTCCTCTGAGCCATGAAACCACATGATTCCCCGGAATGACAGTTCAGCTCCTCTGTGTTTTGATGACCTTCTCTTCCTCTTTTCTTTTTTTATGGCCTTTGTAGTTTAAGAAACTTTAGGGTTTGAGTCATGATCTGTTTCTTCTTTGACACTTTCACGATTGTAAGCAGTGTATCATTTGAGCATGTTTTTCTCTTCTTTATTTTTAGGTAAAGTAACTTTGGTCTATCATTTTGATGTTTCTGCTTAAAAACCTTTATCTAAAGCAAACAGAATAGTCAATGGTCAGAAAGGAGGAGAGGGTGAGGGCTTGGAGGTGCAGACAGTGCTTGGTGCTGTGCCTCCGTTTGGGGTTTGATGAATGATTGTCTCCTCTGTCTCTCTCTCTCCCACGACTGCACAGCCGATTCTGCTGATCAGGAAGAGCACAGCCTGCAGGAAGCAACGCTCCCACCTGTGAATAGTAGCCTCATCGCTGCCCCCATCACGGACCCTTCTCAGAAGTTCCCTCAATACCTACCTCTTTCCGCAGAGGATAATCTAGGTCCTCTACCTGAGAACTGGGAGATGGCCTACACCGAAAATGGAGAAGTCTATTTTATAGAGTAAAGTATCCCGTTCTTTCTTCCTGGCTCTGTCCCTGTCTTTCGTTCCCCTTCCTCCCTCTCTCTAGCAGCTACAGATGCAGCATAAATCTGAAAGGACTGATCACAGGCTGGTGGAGTTCTTTATTCAATTTAATAAGCTTTGCACAAAAAAGCAATTAGCATATCATCCTAGTCATTGAGCCTGAATAGCTTGAGGAAACATACAGTCAATAATTTCCTTAAAGAGTTAGACAACTAAATTATGGTGTATATTTAAATTATGGTCTAATATACTAAGAATATATTTAGCCATTAAAAATAGGTAACTCATTTGCTTATTTTCTCTTAGATGGGTTGCAGTTTTCTTTTTGTTGAGTTTTAAGAGTTCTTTATGTATTCTGGATACAATGCCTTTATTATATTTGTCATTTGCTCACATTTTCTCCAAGTCAGGATTTTCTTTTTATTGTCTTAACTGTGTCTTGTGAGGAGCTGGAAGTTCTTGATTTTGATGAATTAAGAACTTACCAATTTTCTAATTTATAAATATTTTTTCTGTTGTGGCTTGTGCTTTTAGTGTACTAGCTAAGAAATCTTTGCTTAACTCAAAGTCATCAAGCAGTCACTTTCTACTATATTTCTTGCAGAAGTTTTATAGCAAATAAATTAACCTCAACCTCCACCTTATACCTCAAACAAAAAAAACCCCTCAAAATAGATCACTGCAGACTTAAGTGTAAAATGTAAAGCAATAAAACTTAGGAAGAAAACACTATAAAAAACATACAGATTTTTTCTAGATTGGGATCTAGGAATAAGCAAAGAAATCTTAGATTTGACATCATACACATGACCCCCTAAAAGGATAAATTCAACTTCATCAAAATGAAAAACTTTGGCTTAAGAAAAGACTCCGAGAAGAGGATAAAGAGACAAACAATAGACTGGGAAAAATATTTGCAAACCCGGCATCTGAAAATTGACAGGCATTTAGAATATATAAAGAACGCTCAAATCTCAGCAGTATAAAAAATAAAAATCCTCTTAGAAAATGAGTTCAATACATGGGCGTACATCTCACCGAAGAGGGCGTCCAGGTGACAGGTAAGCACGTGAGGAAACATTCAACACCGTTAGCTGCACATTAAAGCTACGAAGGTATCATTACGCACCTATTGGGATGGCTAACATAAAAAACAGTAACAACACCACATGATGGCAAAGATGCAGAGAAACTAGATCATGCACGCAGGGCCAGTGGTATGTAAAATTGTATGGCATTCTAGAAAACGGTCTGGCAGTTTCTAAAAAACTAAACCTGTGACTACAACATCACCCAGCAGTTGCACCTTTGAACACCTACATTCACAGGAAAACCTGTACATGGATATTTAAGTAGATTTATTCCAAATAGCCCAAAACTGGAAACAACCCAGATGTCCTTCAGTGGTAAACTGTGGTCCGTTCATGCCAGGGAATACGATTCAGGGCAGTTGGGCAGCGCGTTGACTTCTCCGAGGTTTTTCTGGCCCTGGTGTATTTATGTTAGGTGACTTTGGGTTGCCTTCACCTCGTCTGAATCACAGCGTGGGCCGCTGCCATTAATGATATGCATTAGCTGCCTTGAGCCACTTGCATGAAATGAGGGAGTTTCCCATGGTCATGAGAAGTCTTATGTAATAGAGTGAATGAAATAGCAGCCTCCTGTGTGAATCCCCACGTTCACGATTTAAGTCACAGCAAATTTAAAATAAATTGGGGTTTGCTCTTCAGCAAATGTGAAGACTAAATACGTCTAGTCAGCCGCGGACAATACAGACAAGGGGTGTCATTTGGAACTCATTTTAAAAAAATGAACCTGGGATACCATTTCAGCTCTCAATACTGGGGTGATTATATCTTCTGTTGAGTAAAAAGCCCACCAGAGTCTTTCCCTCGACCACCTCCTAATTCCTAACCGGGGCTCTCTGGTCTGGGTTTGCTGTCGCAATGAATCTGTAGTTGAAGAGCAACTGTTCAAGAATGTAAAGTTTTTTTTGTCACTGAGCTCTCTGCTTTTCCTTTTTAAATCTATTTCTTGTTTCTGTTTCTGGATTTCAGCCATAACACAAAAACAACGTCTTGGTTAGACCCTCGGTGCCTGAGCAAGCAGCAGAAGCCTCTGGAAGAGTGTGAGGATGATGGTAAGGGGCGTGGCAGCTCTCCTTTTAAAGGAGTTCCGTGTTTGTTCCAATCTTAGAGAGTTGTAGCAGAGTCGACCAGTTTTCACAGTGAGTTTTCAAAAGGGAATCCAGTTTCTAGTAAGTGCACTCAGGTTTCCAAAAGCAGAAGGGGAGTCAGTAGACTTGTTCAGAAGAATGATTTGTGTGCACATAAAGGCAGATGCGCAGCTATGTTCCCATTGGAAACAGAACTTTACACAGTCAGGCAGCATTCACATGAAGATACAGCCTCTGCCTCCAGGAGCTTGGAGAAAACTAAAAGAATAGAGAATTGCCTATCGAACCCTAATCCTATAGTATGAAATTCTTAGGGGGGAAATCAGTAGCTTTTCTTAAACTGTCCGTGTTTTATGACTATTATTTCCCCAGATGTTGGTGTCAGGAAAGCAGATCTTGACTTGTTTGGGAATCTCTGTGTAAGTTAGAATATATCCTAAACACCTAAAAAGTGTATTTTTCCAAGAAAGGGGCTGAGGTGTTACCCTAGCCCACTCTCCTCGTTATCTCAACAAAGAATCAACTGGCTAGAAAGGTTACTGTTTTAAAAAGTTTATTTCAAGGCTGTGGGATTTCTAACTGCTTTTCCAAAATGAAAAAAATTAAGACAGAACAAACATGTTCCTTCTCAATACACCCAAGTCTTTCCCAAGCTCTACCAAAATTACTTCTTGGCATGGACGAGTTAAAAGGGAAAGGGTTTGCTTTGCTACTCATTATTCATTGCTGGCATTTGAATTAGTGTCATTATTGAATTAGTATAATTATCTTACTGTAAGATAGTGAACCTTTAGTAATGTGTGCTGTGAGGCAGAATTGTTATGTATACACGTGTTTGAAAAGGTAAGCAGTGAAGTACAACCTATCAGACTAGCATGTACTCCAGGACACTTCACTGCTCACGGGCTGCAGATGACATGGCATGAACGTAGACTTGCATGTTCATATTTATCTGATTGGCTGATAAGGCATGACAGAGATGCCCATTTTATTTGGTTGCTTAGTCCGTTCCTGAAGAAGGAATGGAGCAGGTGTGGTCGCTGCAGTATTTCGCGTGTGTAAGGGCTAATGGACTATCCTGACTATTCACACGTTCAGTGTGACATATAATACAGAGGTGACGGATTTTCAAAGATCAGGACATAATATACATTCAACCGTCAAATGTCATGGAACAAAATTTAAAACTTTACTTGAAGCCTGACGATTCTGAAGTCACTTCAGGCGCTGGTGTTACCATAGGGTCTTTCATGTCAGTATCCATCATAATTACACTGGGAATGTGTGAAAATGCCTGTGAACATAAATTCAGAGGTTGTGGAGAACTCCAATAGTTTTTATTGAGAAAAAAAGTGTTAATGCAGTAAGAGTATTGACTAGAATTACTGAATGGATTTGTTACCAAGACTAGTAAGTTTTAATTCTTAGTTTTCTTATCATTGGTGTTAATGTTATTTCCTTTGGAACAAGTATGTATTCAGAACAAAAGCACTTAGTTTAGTAATTATCCCTCAACACTAGGATTCACATATTCTTTTTCTAGCAGAAATTGTATGTATGCCTATGTGCCTGTGTACACTAACAGTATACTAGTAAATATATAACCAGATTATAGCACCGTGACTAATACAGGTTCCTATACCTGCATTGTCTGCTGCCAGGTAACACAACGCTGCCTTGTACTGTGTATGTCCTAACACAAAGCAGACTAACATTGTTGGTCACAGGATTGTTTCTGTATTTCTTTCGAGTCTTTGTAGACATGCTACATGCTGGTTAGATGTGCAGTCCCCTCACAGAATACTGACATTTCACATCTATTCATTGAGTGCCTTCTACCTGTCAGGTGCATCCTAGGAACTTCAGATGGATCAGTGAACGCGATAAACAAAAAGCCCTGCTCTCGGAGAACCTCAATTCTAATCATTTGTCACTCTAAGTGTTTTTGTTAAACGTTGTGTATCCTCCAGAGTATCGCTCAGAGTGCGTTCCCATGACCTTGCCCACAGATGCGATTAGGTCGCTTCATTACATGTCTTACATAGAGGACTCGTCCCAGTTTTCCTTTCATCTTTATTTGTGTGAGCTTGGGCTTGTCTCCCCCTCCGGAAGGATGGGGGTGATTGTGCTCGCTTTGCCCCTCTGTCACCTGGCATAGTGACTGGCACAGAGTCGGTCTCATTAAATAATTATTGAAGCAATAAATGAATGCCCCCAAAGACATTATTAAATAATATCCAAATGGGCATGCTCATGAAAGCTTTACGTAAATCATATTCCTCTTTGAGAAACAATGCCAGCATCAAAACGTATTGTTGGCAGTTGTATAGTCTTTAAATAAAAAGTGCATAAGGTGCTTTCACATCTATTCATTGAGTGCCTTCTATCTGTCAGGTGCATCCTAGGGCCATGTGGGTTATAAGTCAGCAATCGATTTGAGAAATGGTTAGTCCATCTCATGTGCCCAAACCACACGGCACTGAGCCAATTGCACCAGTGAAAGCAGCGTGATCCCTGGTTTGGGGGCTCACTGTGGAGGGATAGCCCCCGCTCGGGCGCCAGAGGGACTTTATGTATGAAATGTGTGTGCTGTCCTGTGTTCTCACCACAGGTAATAAAATGTTTGGCTGATAGCAAGGGGGAGGGGGAGGGTCCAAGAATGGAAGGCACCTTCACTTGCGTTGCTCACAGAAATTATCGAGAATATTCTCATTCTAATATTTCCGAGCTCTTTGACTTAGAAAACTCATGTAACATAAACTGCCTCCTTCAGGGCAGCCTTCAAGCTTTGCTTCCCTAATGTGCATCATCGTGACGTAATCCATCTTCCTAACCCCTCGTTGTCCAGTCTGCATGCTCAGTGTGTGCCCGCCCCCAGGCAGCAGTGTCGCTGGGAAGTTAAGTGATGCTGCAGTTGTGCGTGTAGTTGCCTCGCTGATGAGAGGGTTACTGGAGGATTAAAGGACTCCTATGGAAAGGTCTAACAGCACAGTTGGTCAGTAATAAGGACTTTTCGCTTAAGAGCACTGAAACCACAAAGGTATTTTCATCTTTAACAACCAATCAAGCTCCATTTTGCAATGGGAGTAAATGAGCCATATAATTACGCTCAATATCAGCCCTCGCCGTTTGGTGATTTACACTGAGGTAGGTCTCCGTTTATTAGCCACAATGCAGGTAAGGACTAAGTCACGGAATGTGTTTGCTGCTGTGTTTCTGAGGGGAGTTTCTTTCCTGGTGCCGGTGTCTGAATTGTTTTCTCTTTTCTGTCTCATTCCTGCTACTCCTTTGGAGAAGAAGGGGTCCACACGGAGGAGCTGGACAGTGAACTAGGTAAACCCGCAGCTGCGGCTGTTGCATGACTCCCCGCCATGGCTTTGTCGCCAGCGAATGGCTTACGCGCCGGGTTCTTTAGTTTGCATTCTCCAACTAGGAGTTTCATTCCAGTTTACCCACCAGGGGTCAGTCTTACAGCCCACATGTCTGACTGCAGATCATTGGAGCTGTAATCAGTTCCTTCTACAGAGAGGAAGCGCTCACAGCGGGTGCTGGGCATGCTTGTGCCTTGAGGATTAAGAAAAAAAACAGAGGGATAGAGGCTTGCCACGCCCCTTGAACTCTCTCATGTAACCTTTCTCAGCCTTGTTTTTTATGTGTTTGGTGGATAATACCAAAAAACCAAAGCAAAACTAATAAAAACCTATCAGACTAATTCAAGGATCATTACAAGAGCAACACTAATACAATAATTTCAATGAGTATTAGCTGAATAGTTACTGTCGTCAGTATTGTGTTGTTATTAAGTCATTGGCCACACGTTTGTACCTGTGGTGACTGTGGCCCATTTCCTTAGGGTGTATGTATCTATGTAAATCAAGTCTTGACTACCCTAGCTGTGATCAGTTAGAAATTATTCACATTAGCGGAAAATGCCAAACTCTGTTACCCTTCTTTGCTACCGGACTGCATGAATACTGTTCCCTGCTCAGTTACCTGTTCAATGTTGTTCATATCAGTTGGCATGCCATCTGCTCCCTCCACAGAAGGATCGACAGCAAAGCTCCAGTTCGGCTAAATTGCACTAGAAGCCTTGGCTGATTGAGAATTGACCATAGTATATTTTTAAAATAGAAAATTGTTTAACATCAGTGTGAAAGGAACTGTCCTGAGATCATTAAACCAGCCTAGCATTTAAAGATTGCCTTAACTGAAAAGAATGAATATTTCATACAGAATATTATTTGATTTTGTTTGATAGATAAAGACCGGAGTTATGATATACTAGAATTTAGCTCTGTTTTTCTTAATGTTTGGACATATTCTCATGTAATTGATGGATATGCCAGTGATGGTCGATAACCATTTATAGATCTATTTTAAACATGATTAATAAGTTTCCTTTGTGGGCATGGTGGTAGAAATAACTTGAGATGCAACCTGTTGTAATAGAACAATATAAAACTAATTTTATTTTTTTTTAAATTTATCAGTCCGGTGATGTTAGATAAAATAATTGAAAGAGGCAGAACTAGGTTTTCTGGACATAAAATGACTGCCTTACTCACTTGTTGAACCAATTCCAGCCACTCTTGCTGCCCAGCTAATAGGTGTGTGTGGCCACTGTCTGCATAGCTGGTGGACATAATATGGCCAAGTGCAGGGCACACATTTCTTTGCTTCTATGCCAGTTCGAACATTGACATTTTTAGGAAAGAGGTATTTTTTTCCCACGTAACTGTAACATGGTGGGAATTTCCCTATCCGTTCACAGACTCTAACAAAGAAGTTTTAGTGGCTGCATAGTGTCCCTTCTCATGGTCCTGGCCACAGTCCTGGGCGGTGGTTTGGAAGTGGAGGAACTGTCTCAGGTCAGATCAGGCTGCATCCTCTCCAATCTGGGACCCTTTGGGGGATGTCAGACTGCCGGTTTAGGCCCCATCCTGGAGATCGGGCCTAAACCGGCAGTCAGACAACCCTCTCACAATCCTGGACTGCTGGCTCCTAATCACTCATCTGCCTGCCTACCTGGTCACCCCTTACTGCCCCCCCTGCTGGCCTGGTCACCCCTAACTGCCCCCTTGCTGGCCTAGTTGCCCCTCAGTGCCCCCCATGCCAGCCTAATCACCCCCAGCTGCCCCCCCTGCTGGCCTGGTTGCCCCTACTGCCCCCCTGCCAGCCTGGTCGCCTCTTACTGCCCCCTCTGCTGGTCTGGTCGCCCCCAACTGCCCCCCGCCCCCGCCAGCCTGGTCACCCCATGCAGCCTGCTGTTCAGTAATTTGGTCATCCCTCACTAACCCCCTGCCAGCCTGGTCACCGCACGCAGCCTGCTTGTTCAGTCATTTGGTTGTCCCTCACTAACCCCCCTGCGGGCCTGGTCGTAGGCAGCCATCTTGTGAGGGCATGAGGGTCAATTTACATATTACCTCTTTATTATATAGGATTACCTAAGTCCCTCTTATGGACTTTTCAGTACTTCCTTATGGTACTTTTTGCCTTTAATATGGAACAGGAGAGGAACATGTGTACTATAGAAATGGCCCAAATGTGTCCTTGAAGGTGTAATGGGAATAGGGCTCCTGATTTTTGCCTGTATGTATTCACTGCAAAGAGTAGTGTACATACATACATACACACACACACATACATACACACACTGTTTTCTTTGCATTCACTCCAGATTCTATTGACAAGCCATTGACCATTTTTTTTAAACAAGAAGGACCTAATCTTAAACAATAGCAACTGTCAGGTTTCCGGTGAACAATGCAATTCCAGATGCGACCAGGACACCCCCTCTGAAATCTGCCTCTGAGGCGGGGGTTGCTGGCACGGGTTGGACACATCCTTTGATAATAGAGTTGTCATTTCTGAACTGTGTTGTGTGATCCGGTCATTAGCTTCATCATGCACATTTGGTTTGCAGAATAGGGCATATCCTCTGTGATAACATCTCCCCAGAATTGAAAAGCACTTGCAAACCTTTTGGAATCACAGGGTATTCGTGTGCTGAACGCAACTAGGAGAGTAGAGAGGAGGTCTCCTCCAACCCAAACTGAGTCACAGCTTTGAAATGTATCTCTGAGTATGAACATGACTTTCTGTCTGTGTGCTGACGAATCCCTTAGAAAAGAACTTAGAACATTCGACTGCTTTGTATTTGCTTCTGTGATGGCAATTAGTTCAACATGAGGTTTTCAGAGGCGGAGCAGCAAGCAAGCAGGCCATACAAAGCTGTCCATTCCTCGTGTGCCAGCCAGTGCTGTGCAAAGTGTTTTACAAACACCCTCATTTAATCTGCCATGGCCTTTGAGGTCAATCCAGGAGAAAGATCTGCTCCCAGGATGTTGACTGACTAGACCAGGTCCAGCTCTCCGTGGGGGAGCCTGGTTCATCCAGGGATGGGCAGCCCCAGTGGGTCCTGGTGCCTGAAATCTCAGCACAGGCTGTGCAGTCTGGTCGGATGATGCCATTTTTTTTCTGAACTTCAATATTTTATGCTATTTTCAGTTTTTTAGAGCCAAATTGGCAAATTTGAGGACTAATATCTTCCTTTTTTAAATCGATGACCCATTTCTATTTTAAGCAGTAGGGGGGACTAATTCCTATTATTAAACTAATCACCACCTTGGAAGTGAGAAATCAAAATCTATCTTTCTTTTTTGAATGAGTTTTACTTGAAAAACTAGAACATTTTTACAGTTTGCTCATCTGTCCCAGAAGCTGTGTGTAGATTTGCAAATGTCCAGACATCCTAATTGAGCGACCTCATTCTCTGTTGACTGGGTGGCAAGGCAGGCAGAGGGGCCCTTTCCTCGAACCCTCCGACCCCCACCAGAGCACTTAACTGCAGTGTTTGAACTGTCCGCTCAGATAGGGCACTCGTAGTGACCTGTGTCCGGTGCCTAGCACACTCCAGCAGACAGCAGGCACTCACTAAATGTTTGAGAAATTAATGATGGGATGAATTGAATTCTTAATGTTTTCCCTATTTTATCTGAAGATAATAGGGCCAAATATTTAAGGTTGTAGATTCTGAAAAGAAAGTTGGCCCATTAAACATAATTCGGCCCCCTCCCACTCACCCGTTCCCCTGCCCCATGCCTGAACAAATACAAGACTGTGCACCAATTTGCATTTTTTTAATCTTTGATTTCCCAACTCCTTGGAAATATCTTCCCGGTTCTTTTTAATTTAAATGGTAATTTCCAGTGTTGTAAGGGAAACCATTTCCCCAGCATGTGATTTGCATTAGTCCACAAGACTCTGCGTATATAAAAAATGCCAAGTTTTATCAACATCTGTAAATTGGACCTGTCTAGCCTTTTAGTGGCTTACATCTTTGAATTTTTTAAAGAAATTCAAAGACTTCTTTAAAACCTGCTCAGTGTGTGTGTTTTTAAATTAGAAGAAAGGGGCCAGGGAGGGGGGAACCTTGTCTTTTTGTTTGCAAACACACTGTGGAGCAGAAACCATGAAATTAATGTGTCTTGATGTGCAGCCAAATTTGAGGAAGACGTGAACTTGAAGCAATTAACCTGCGTGTCTGAGTGCACGCTCAGGACCCCACTTCAGCATGGAACCGTTGGTGGCATATGTAAGCCCTGATGAAACGGTCACTATTTAAAAATAATGGTCACGTGAGTCCATGAATTTTTAAAAATCTAGCATTTCAAAATATATTCAGTGTTTGTAAATTCCACTTAAGTGGGTTTATGTAATGGCTACTTCTAGGAATGATGACTCGCTTTGGAGCCCTGTGTTATACAAGCTTGCCTCAGCTGTGTACCCATGTATGTATCAGGTGGCTTTCAAATTAAGCCGAGTAACTGTTCTCCAACTAGACTTTGTTTAATGACACAGAACACAACCTTAGTCGCTTTTTTCACCACGTCAGCTTCTCTGGTGCAGTGGGCTTTCTCGCACTCGATTGGTGTAACAGCCCTCACTGTGACCTAGTTAACAAAGTACCAGCCTTTGATCTGAACCTTACAAAGTCAAGTCCAGGAGAGCACCGTCGAATTTTCAGAAAGGCACACCCCCGGGGATGGGCAAAGTGGGTTCACAGCTGCATGTGACCTTCTTTTGACTTAATAAAGCCATAGTAATAGCCATAACCTGCGTGTCCTTCTCCATGCGAACAACTTGTAGGCCTACTTTTGCCCACCCCTGTGTGTGGGCCCCCCGATGCCATTTACCACCACATTTGAAGGAAATGTAGGCTAGTGAGACCTGTGTTTCTGCTTTCGTAGGCAAACTGCTGGTGAAATAGGCCAGTCCAGGTAGAGTGGTGAGGGATGGGCGCATGCATTTCAGAAACACAACTCACTGTGGGCATGTCTATTTGGTAGCCTTTTTATTAGGAACGAGGAGAAAATAAGATGTACATCTTACCTTATTCCAGGAAGTGAAAAACAGCACGATGAAAAGAGCATGAAAAGTAACACATTTTTATCTAATTTTGCTTTCGTGTTAGGTAGTCTAGAAATAAAATGAGAAAACTATAAATATTTAAGATAGGAACTGGGCAAATTTTAACTACATTTTTATTAAAGTCTAATTTAATAGTTGGTTTAGAATGAAGGCGCCTGGGACTGCATTTTATTACGTTTCATTTGCTTGTGCAAAATACCAGTAAATAATTGTTCTTCGTGTAGAAAAAATGCACTGATAAAATAAAAATAATACTGGCTTTTCTTTTAGGATACACAGTTTTAATTGGCCTTAAGGTACTTTTATGAACTTCTTTTTGCCTAACTTGTTGAAAATCCCTAGGCTCTTTAAGAATATGCTCTTCTCTCTCTAAATGTTCTTTTATTTTTCAGAACTGCCTGCCGGTTGGGAAAAGATTGAAGACCCTGTCTATGGTATCTACTATGTAGAGTAAGTGTCCACTAATCCACACTATAGCTTGTACCCTCTGTCATCACGTACATTTATGCTGAACAGAGTTTGCCATCATTATACGGTATAAACTAAATGATAATAACATAATTTTATAGTGAAAATATATATCTATTTTAATGAATGAGAAAATATTCAGCAAATCTGAAGACAACAAATTATATTATAAGAGTCATGAGGGCCAATGCTGTGTCTTTTGTTTGCCACTACACTGCCAAGTCTCGACAGTCCTGGTGTAGGGCAGGCACTTAGTATTACTTGAATGAATGAATGAATGAATGAATGAATGAATCTCAGACAAGCAACCATTCACTAGACCAAGTGAGGAGGGCCATCTTCAGGAGGAGGACCTGTTTGCCCACTTTTTGCCCTGCCCAAGTCTGAACTGCTCAGTAATTACTTGCTAATTCATTCAGACTTTCTAAAAGGATCAGACACATCTTAATAATGTATGAAATGTTGCCAAGATTAAGAAGGAAACTGAGAACTAGCCTAACCTGCAAGGTCCTGGTGCCTCTGTGCCTCTCCCCAGCCTGAGGACCATACACGTGGCTCCTGGTTTTCGTTTCTAAGACTCTCCCGCCCTCATCGTGACGGCTTTACTGTGCACCATTCTCTAGCAGTGGGCGTGCACTCGCCTTCCCGTCAAACCCATCAGTTAGGATGACACCCAAGAAAGTAAAGGAAACCCAAGTGATTAAACATTGAATGAATCTGCTTTATGTCATTTTCTCTGAGAAAGACGAGAGATAGCTAATAAAAGATCCTTTGAAAGAAACAAACACCATATAAATGTTCTGTCATAATCCTGCCTGGCGAGCTGTGTCCCTCCTGCTACCGCTAGGAGCTAGGTGGGTCATTTGTATAAAACCCAGTGATAAGAACATGAGGCAACAATGCCAGATCATAAAATGCTCAGCATCTTACTGTGAAAAATCCCGAGTTCAATATAGCAAGTGTCCTTGGGCATTACTCCTATCACCACCTCTTTTCCTATCAAGAGGATTGGTGACTTGGGGCATCAGAAAGGAAAATCTCTGACCTTCATAAAACAGAATTCCTTTGTGGCCGGCAGATCACCTTTCTCGCACTGTGCGGTGGGGGTTGCCTGTGTGGGGCTCACTGTGAGTTCTCCCTCAAGGAACTTGTGTATGAAAGGGAACAGGTACTGCAGCCTTGATGCAGAGGCGTGGTTGAGCGGCTATTTGTTTTCTCACTGTGCACTTTCCCTCCTTGTGTCTTAAATCTAATGCCCGGTAATGTTAGACTCTATCTTAGCATGAAATTGCCTACAAGGATCAGGAAATAAACAAGCAGTCCTACAATAAAAATCAAGGGTAATTAGTCTATCCACCCTATTTGACAAGCCTGCCTTTGGAAAAGAAATCCTGGCTTTAAAAAGAATTTTGATTCTAAATCACCATATTACCGATATGTTCCCAAACGTCTAGGGAAGTGTGATTTTCATGAAGAAAGAAAAAATCTGAATATGTTTATGCTTCTGTGTATTTAGAGAACATGTGTGTATGTACATAGGCAGATACTAAATAAGACCATGGCAAAAAACACCTGTGTATTCATATGTATGTATGTATGTATATGTGTAGGTATGTGTGTTTTGCCATGGCCTTATTAGTTCTGGGATCATCCTGGGTCTTTGTCACTTTGAACACACCCATTGGCTTAGGTTAGCTGCCTGGGGAGTCTCTCTGACTTGTGCATTTTGGCCTATACTTTTAATCCTGACTCCATGTCTGTTGTTGCAAATAATTGACAGATGTTGTTAGAGTCCTTTTAACTTCATCATTGGGATGAACTCTATTGTGGACAGCCACACGGCAGTTTTGGCATTATATGTTATAGACATCGTCACACCTCCATTTTAATCTCATTTCTTAATACTTCTGTAATCTATTTCTTGTTGAATGAAAGCAGTTCACCCAGCAGGTGATTCCCTGAACACTTGAGAGTCTGAGGTTTGGAAGCAGCCTCTGCACTGTTCACTAGCTAAGTTATGTTAGGCGAGTTGTTGCTTAACTGCTCAGACATTCACTGTTTTTAGTCCCTAAAATATAAATGGAAACAGGGCCTACCTCCTGGCGTTGGTGGAAGATTTTAAGATACCATGCCCGTAAATCTCACCGCACGAGGCGGGGTGCGTACAGCAGTCACACGGAGCCCGTTTTCCTCCCTCCGCCGACCTACACGTGACACGAGATGCTCAGAGCCTCGGGCACCTGTCTGCTCGGTTCTAATCCCGGGACTTGGCCCGACTGGCATTTGCTTGTGGGATGAGACGTTTCCTAACCGGGTGCTCTCTGCTTCTGCCCCAGCCACATCAACAGGAAGACACAGTATGAGAACCCAGTTCTAGAAGCCAAACGGAAGAAGCAGCTGGAGCAGCCGCCACCGCAGCCGCAGCCGCAGCCTCCGTCCGAAGGTTGGCTTTCTGTGTGTGGTCCAGGAGCACAGGGCAGAGCCTGGGTGCCGACACCCCATGTGGTCAGGACTGGCCTGGTGACCCAGTCCTGCGCCCGATTACTTGATGTCCTGGGAGCAATACTGAGTTGCCAGAGTTCCCTGCCCTGGAACCAGGAGGAGGGCCCGATTCCGAGGCACCGATTGCACTTAATTTAGAAAGGAGCTGTCCTGAGCCTGGAGCTGAGGATTTGAGAGCTATCTATCTATCTATTAAATATATTTTTATTGATTTCAGAGAGGAAGGAAGAGGGAGAGAGAGAGAGAGAGACATCAATGATGAGAGGAAATCATTGGTTGGCTGCCTCCTGCACACCCCTTACTGGGAATGGAGCCCGCAATGTGGGCATGTGCCCTTGACTGGAATCGAACCCAGGACCCTTCAGTCCGCAGGCTGATGCTCTATCCACTGAGCCAAGTCAGCTAGGGCTTGAGAGCTTTTTAAAATTGCAAGTCAATTCATGCTCTTTGGAAAAATATGAACAATTCAGCAGTGTGGAGCATTAAATTCTCCCCTGCTCACTCCTAACCCGTTAATTTTTATATTCTATTTTATAAATATATCCGCTTCATTTAGTCACCTGCTTATTAGTAGATGCTTAGGCTTTTCCCAGTTTTTCATTACACTCTTAAAATAATAGACTTTAATGCACCCTCAGTGTAACATGTGAATATCAAATATGTGAATGTCAAATATAACACTTCTCTTATTATAACACTGTATGTAGTAAATATAGATCATAGAGTGGAAACTGGCAAACTTGTTCTAAAAATGGGCATATGGTAAATTTTGTGGGCTTGGTGGTTCATGCACTCTACTACAACCACACACACTGTCTGGAGCTGTGTGAAACAGCTATCAACGTGTGAACAGTGGGCGTGCCTGTTCCCACGCAACATTACAGGTGGGCTGAAATTTAAACGTCAGGTAATTTTCATGTCATGAAATCTTCTTCTCCATAAAATATAAACGAAAACAGAGCCCAACTCCTGGCATTTATTAAAGGAGTTTGTTTCAACCATTTAAATGTGTAAAAGCCATTTTTGACTCACAAGTTGTATAATAACAGTCACTGGGCCCAATTTGGCTTTTTGGCCATAATTTGCTAACCACTTCCATAGACTGTATGAGAGAGAGAGAGGGGGAGATCACCTACTGAAAAGTTCTCCTTTCTACCTTAATTTATTTTCTATTTAAAAATAACCTTTTTTAACATTTTCCCTGAGAGGGGAAGCTTGGTAGTGTTGGTGGAGCTTGGGGAATGGGAGTGCGCACTTAAGTAAGAGAGCCGAGCTGGAAGGACTCTAGGGGAATGTCAAGGGTCACTCACGGCGTTATTCCTGGGCCTCCAGGGGCGATAGGACTATAGTTAGGACCCAGGAGTATTTCGTGTTCAGAGATGACAGGAGATAGCCTCTCAGCCAACTGCTGAAACCCCTTCCCTCCCTGAGATGAGCTGGCTGAGCAGCCCGCCCATGTCTCTGTTGCATTGGGCTGAGTTCACTTCGTTTTGTGTCTTTCCTGATGTGTTTTGCTTGGTCTCACTTTGGACTCTCCAGCCAGAGAGAACTGGGGATTTATTGGATTTATTTCTATCCCCAAAGGTCTTAGGAAAGAGAGACAGAGAGAGATATCTTGGTATTATTAATAGAGAGTGGGATCAAATGCCTTTTTTTTTTACGTCTTGGCCCCTGGTTTTATTGGTTTGGGCAACTTTACATTAAGAAGGTGAATCCTAAGTGAGCTATTGGTTCTCTCTCTTGCAGAATGGACAGAAGACCGGTCATCGCTCGTGCCTCCTGCTATTCCCAGCCACCCCCCAAGCAACCCAGAGCCGGCCAGGGACCCTCCCCTTCAGGGTAAGGCTTTATATAATTGCACCATTGTTTTAGCTCAAAAACCTGATATTTTAAAAGGTACTTTAAGAAGTGGAATCTTGCAACTCCCAACTCATTCCTTTGATCGTAAAAACCATGATGATTAAAATTCTAAATGCATCAGTGATCAGAAGTGTCAAAAATATTAAAAACATTGTTGTGTGAATTCCTTCAGCTCTTTGTGATGTTCTGAAAGTGACCACTACTTGTCATCAAGGATTAAACCAGATTTCCTCAGCCTCAGCACAGACCCCTCTGTGCTGTGGGCCAAGCTGTGCCTTGTAGGGTGTGGGCAGCTTCCCTGGCCTCACCCACTAGATGCCATAGCAGCCTCCTTTTGTGGCAACCAAAGGTGTCCCCGCTGGGGCGGGGGGAGGAGGGGCAAAACCGTCCCAGGGTCTCGAACCACTGGGATTTAGAGACCACAGATGTTTAACAATTGTGTAAAATAACTTGAAAACTCGGCATTAGATATTTCAAGATCCTAGTCAGCCATATTTGGTTTTAACTAAAATTTTTCTGCAACTGTAAAATGGTTGGACATGTTGTTTTAAATTCTCGTCTCTGATTCTGGCTTCGGTTTTGGCATTTACCCACATTTTACAACATTTTGTTGGGTCTCATTTGTTTGCATTTCTTCCCAAAGCCCCCTGCAGAGGTTCACTTTTGAAAATTGAAAGCTCCAGAATCTTGCTACTTCAGGCCTCATAACTCTTAAATGATAGAAAAGGTTTTCGGGTTTGTTTGTTTAGTGTGTGTTTTGGTTTTTTTTAATAAGGCGAGCATCATATTCGGTAGAGTGAGGAACATTTGTGGTTCAGAACTTTTAAAAAGACTATAAAATTTGTTCTCTCCATTTTATAAAAGATGTAAGTAGATAGGTAGAATAATTATTTTCTATAATTTTGATTCCTCCATTATAATTTTCATAAGAAAGAAATTTCCCTTCTAGCTGATATTGTCATGAGATTAGTATTAACACCAATTTAGGTAAAATAATTTCTGCTGCCTTGGATGAACTTTTTAGGATGATAATGGCTTTAATGAAGATAACAAGTAGATAATAGCATTAATTAATATCAACACGATTGTACCTCCTTCATATTTTTTAAATATAATACTCCTTCAGCAGCCTCATGTTGTCATATTTCCCCTCTCCTGGTAAGTCAGCTACACTAACTTTTACGTATCTTGAACCTCTTTTCTGTTCCTTAAACCAGCGAACCTTGGACCATGTCAAAGCCTTTGCATATGCTGTTCCCTCTGCAGCAGTCTTTTCCTGCCAGTGTTTGCTTTGTTAGCTTCTACTCATCTCAGGTTCTGGCTAGATTCCCCTGTTACAGTCACTCTTTCCATCTTATTCTTCTCATTTTTAGAACCTAACAGTTATAGTGTTTCTGTGTGTTCAGCTACTTAACAGTTGTTTCCTCTTTAGACTTTAAATCGCAGAGGCGGGGGCTGCTTTCTCGCTGTAGGGCCCTCCAAACCAGGCACACTCCTTGGGTATCTGTCATCTGCTAAAATGTATTGTAGAGTAAAAGAATATACATATGTGTAAACATACATACTTGCATGCACATATACATGCACAATAAGCAGCACAGCTTCCTTAAAGCATTGTCTTAGAGATTAAGTCAACCAACACTTTAAAGCAGCGGTCGCCAACCTTTCGGACCTCACAGACCACCAGTGGCCCGCGGACCACCGGTTGGTGACCACTGCTTTAAAGGGTCAGGTGCTGGTGCCAAACCTTAGTGCCGCAGCTGCGGTGCAGGTCCAGAGGTACTGATCTTTGCTAGGAGCTTCCTTCTCCTTTCTAGGCCTCTTTTCCTTTTCTTTTGTCCTTTGAGTCTCTGGCCCCCACATTGGTTTAGATTGGGAGAGCTCACTGTGCCTTCACTGGGGACCTCATGATTCCTGCCTCCTTCGGCTTCTCACCTCCGTGCTGAGCCCGCCTCCAGTTACACCCTCACCGCAGAAGGTGTGTGTTCAGCAGTAGCCTACGCCTTTACCCAGTGGTGCCCGGAGCAGTACTGACCTGACAGGGAAGCACACACCTCAGGGTTGTTAGAAGCAGATGTGGGGCCAAGACCCGGTAGGTCCAGGTTCAGTGAGTCTAGGGCAGGCCCTCAACTTAGTCGCTTCCCAAAGCTCCCCAGGTGGTGCCCTTCCACCACAGAAGCACCACTGGCACCAGTTGGGAGACGAGGCTCTCTGAGAAAGTGGCGTGTGCACGGGCTGAGCAGAGCCCCAGACCCACAGCTGTGGGTAGAGAGTGGCGTGTGCATGGGGCTGAGCAGAGAACTCCAGACCCACAGCTGTGGGTAGACAGGCATTTCTTCCCAAAGCCCCACTAACTGATGACCATCCCATAAACACAATAAAAGGGGGTGAATGTGGAGCCCTCTGGTCTGCCTCCCTAGGTAAGCCTTGGAAAAGGACGGCAGTGCCCTGCTCCTGTTGCGTTACATTGAAAACATTTTAAGCTCAGAATATGCTGATAGCTTAAAAAATTCATTCAGAAAAACTGACACATGTTCACATTTGTAACTGCACCTATAATAAGGGTAAAACGCTTAAACACCCGCCGAGACCTTCAGCCTTCTGAAAGACAGTTAAATCTCATTTCTTTGAGCTGTTGTTCATTCATTCACTCGCTGAGCAGGAGTTTTTGGAGCAGGTAAAATGAGAAGGGCAGTGTTCTACACACTGGGTATCAAGCAGAGGCCACACCAAGCTCACAGCTACCTGGTGGCTGTATGTGCATGTGCGCTGCCCCTCATGTGTGGGTTGGGGACAGTGAGCCAAAGCCCCAGGTCAGTAGTGAGAGGGAGACTGTATTGGGCAGTGCTGGCCCGTTTTGCTCAGAGGTTAGAACATTGGCCTGCAGACTGAAGGGTGTTGGGTTTGATTCTGCTCAAGGGCACATACCTCCGTTGCAGGCTCAATCCTCAGTCCTGGTCAGGCATGTGCAGGAGGCAACCAGTCGATGTGTCTCTCACATTGATGTTTCTCTCTGTCTCTCCCCCTCCCTTCCACTCTCTCTGAAAATCAATGGAGAAATATATCCTCGGGTGAGGATTAACAACAACAAAATGAAGCTGGAAAGGGGGCTTGGAATGTTGGGAGGTCCTGCAGTTTCTCCTAAGGCGGCCAGGAAGCCTCAGTGAGGGGGTGCGGCTCCTGGGGTCCCTGCAGAGCGTACCCCTTAAGCTTTAAGGGCTCTGAGCTCCCTAGCAGCCTCTGCCTCTGCCTCAGGGGTGCCGACTGTTCACAAGGGGGTGTCTCCCTTGTCCTCAGCTCCCAGCTGATGATTGCCATGCACCTGTCTCCCCACAGCCCTGGCTGCATGGACACCCGTCTCCTGGGCCTGGCAGATGATCTTACATGGGGAGTCCTGCCATAGGGAGTCCTGCTGTACCCTCACTTCCTGTAGCCCTGGGACAGAGCCCGCCTGTCCACTCCCAGCCAGCCAGGGCCGGCTCCAGGGAGGAGGTCGAGGAGCACTCCTATGACTCTAGGCCAGCGGTTCTCAACCTGTGGGTCGAGACCCCTTTGGGGGTCGAACAACCCTTTCACAGGGGTCGCCTAAGACCATCGGAAAACACATATAGCATATCAGATATTTACATTACGATTCATAGCAGTAGCAAAATTACAGTTATGAAGTAGCAATGAAAATAATGTTATGGTTGGGGGTCACCACAACATGAGGAACTGTATTAAAGGGTCATGGCATTAGGAAGGTTGAGAACCACTGCTCTAGGCAGTTTGAAAGAGCTTTTTAAGAGCCAGAAACTTTTGAAATATGCCGTTATAAATTGTATGTATGTACAGAGACCTTTTGAGAAAGGCCTTTTCGAGACAGCTAACCAAAGCTAGCTTTCCTTCTGGGTACCAGGCTCTCTCGTGCCGGTCTAGGGAGACATATCCGCCTGTTGTGGTTTTGGTTTTTTAAAATAACATTTTTGATAGAAGAGAAATAGGGCACATGGGGCAGCTGTAGCAAGGACTGGAGACGGGAATTATAATTAGGAGAGTTGAAGAATCTGGGCCTTGAATTATATCCACTATTTGGGATAACCAGAGAAATTCCAGTAAGTCTTTAAATTATAGTGAAATGCCCAACTAATGAAACACAGAAATTTTGGTTACTCTACAAGATGTTATTTATGAATGCTATCAAGAAAATTCAATAAAACCTTAGGTAGCATATCTGGAAGTTATTTAGCTACATACCTTTTTATTTTAAGTAAGACAACTGACCCTAACCAGTTTGGTTCAGTGGGTAGAGCATCGGCCTGTGTCTTGAAGGGTCCCAGGTTCGGTTCCGGTCAAGGGCATGTACCTTGGTTGCAGGCACATCCCCAGTAGGAGGTGTGCAGGAGGCAGCTGATCAATGTTTCTCATCGATGTTCCTAACTCTTTATCCCCCTCCCTTCCTCTCTGTAAAAAATCAATAAAGTATATATTTTTAAAAATAATAAAACAACTGAATTTGGAGCTATATGGCTCTTGTAGTAACTATTTTGCTTAGTTTAGGTTTTTAAATTTTGTTTTATTTTTTAAAATATTCCAAGCCACTTCTAAACTTTATTTATTTACTTATGCCAGGGATCAAGCCTGGGGCCTCATACATGCAAACCATGTGCTCTGCCACTGAGCTCACTTCCCACCCCTAAACTTCTTTTAAAACAGTAGATTTTAGCAGTGGGCATGTCCAGACTACTCAACAAAATGTTAAAAGACGCAAATTAATAGGAAAAAATCGTTTAATTTAGAATTCAAATCAAAGTAAAATTATAACTCTCTTTATTTTGAAAACAGTGATGGTACTATTTTATAAAATTATTCATGACCATAGTATGTTTCTTAGTATTATGTATGTATTTTCAGAGGGAGATTTCTGTTTGATTAAAAGCTAAAGATTTTGATGAATTGGTTTTACAAGTGAAAAACAAGCCTGAGGCAACACATTGGAAGCTGTATTGCAAAATATAAACTATAACAAAACACAAGACAGAAAGCAAAGTCCACTCCGCCTTCTGTGAAGGGCCGCGTGGCAGCGTGACCGCTGTCACACCACATGAGCCGAACCGTGCACGTGGGTCGGGTGACGGACCCCTCTCTCCTCCTGCTCTTGCGTTTCCCTTCAGAGCTTCATGCTGACGTGTGCCTGTACCACGTGCCCCTCCTCAAACTGGGAGAGACTTTCTTATGGCACCTGTGTACCCCAGTGCCCCGGCACAGGAGCATGGAGATGACCTAGAAGTTGTAGCATTTCCTACTTTATTCACCTTTTTTACTCGTCCTGACATTCCTTTACTTTTTCTTCTTTTAATCTAGGCAAACCCTTTTTTACACGAAACCCTTCTGAACTGAAAGGCAAGTTCATTCACACGAAGCTGCGGAAAAGCAGCCGTGGCTTTGGCTTCACGGTCGTCGGAGGGGACGAACCTGACGAGTTTCTGCAGATCAAGAGCCTCGTCCTGGATGGTCCCGCTGCGCTGGACGGCAAGATGGAAACAGGTGGGGCAGCAGGTGGCCAGTGCTGCTGTCACCACCCGAGACCAAACAGCAGCGGGGTTTCTGGGCTTAATCACCTCCTCAGTGTCGGCTCCTCCACTCCGTACATGAATTCCCCGGTGGAGATGGAAACCTGTGAGGCCATGTCACCTTTGGGGAGCTCTTAGGGTGCTACTGAGTGGAGTAGAGCCGTGATTTGTGAGAGTGTAGATCTGTTTGAATAGATGGGTTCAGAGCTTGGATTTCTGCAGTAAGGATTTTTGTTAGAAGAAAGCTCCAATGTTCTTTCAGTGACCATATCTTCTCACAGGCAGGAACCACACTGGTGCTGAACAAATGCCTTGTTAGCCATTAAAATAAGTGATAGAAGTAGTCCCTTTGTGTCCTACAATGCCACCCCCAAATCCAATTTCACATCAGCTTCCTGTTGGTAGGCGTTTATATCATAACTACAGTCCTGATGCACGAATTCGTGCAAGAGTAGGCCTTCCTTCCCCCAGCTGCCAGCACCGGCTTCCCTCTGGCACCTGGGACCCGGGCTGCTTCCCTCCAGCCGCCGCCGGCAGGCACCCGGGGCCCGGGCTTCACTATGGCCCCAGCTTCGTCTGGTGACATCCGGAATGATGCCCGGAAGGATGTTCCGTCTAATTAGTCTATAACCCTTTTTTTATTATAGATATCGAGGTAGATTTTCTGCGTACTGTTTTTTTGAATCCCCAAACTCTTACCTTTTGCAGGAGATGTAATTGTCAGCGTGAACGACACCTGCGTTTTGGGACACACACACGCGCAAGTTGTGAAAATCTTCCAGTCCATTCCCATCGGTGCCAGTGTGGACCTTGAACTCTGCCGAGGTTATCCGTTGCCTTTTGACCCAGATGACCCCAATACGAGTTTAGTGACCTCAGTGGCCATTTTGGATAAAGAACCAATTATCGTGAATGGGCAAGAGACCTACGATTCACCAGCTAGTCACAGCAGTAAAACAGGCAAAGTCAACGGCATGAAGGACGCCAGGCCGAGCAGTCCAGCCGACGTGGCTTCCAACGGTTCCCATGGTTACCCCAATGACACTGTCTCGTTGGCTTCCTCCATAGCCACTCAGCCAGAACTCATAACTGTCCATATAGTCAAAGGGCCGATGGGCTTTGGCTTCACTATCGCAGACAGTCCTGGAGGGGGCGGCCAAAGGGTGAAGCAGATCGTGGACAGCCCCCGGTGCCGCGGCCTGAAGGAGGGCGACCTCATCGTGGAAGTGAACAAGAAGAACGTGCAGGCTCTCACGCACAACCAGGTGGTGGACATGCTGATCGAATGTCCAAAGGGCAGTGAGGTCACCTTGTTGGTGCAACGAGGAGGTACGTAGGTTTATTTTGTTCTTTGATTTTTTTTTAACCCATAATCCATTGTTTAACTTACTGGTCTTCGGGTGGCTCTTTGGGGCTTTTTAAATGTCTGCTTTTCTAAGATTATTTTTATTTAAATGATTAGAAATGCATTCAAAATGTTTTCTGATTTCTTCAAATGCTAGCATCTTTAGAATAAAGGTTGTGTTTATACATATGTTACACATGTGCAGCTAGAGCGATACCCTTAAATGTAAGTCAGATTGTGCCTTTAAATGACCATTAAGATTTTAAAACCTTTCTCCTTTAAATCTCCTGAACCGGGCCTGCATAGCGTGCATGCAAAATGGGGCTCCTGGCCTCTCTTCTGACCTCCTCACACTCTTCTCCCCTACTCACTGTCCTTTAGCCACCTGGCATCTTTTCTGAAGTGCCTGTAGCACTCCAAGCCCTTTCTGCCTCAGGGCCTTCGCACGTCCTGTTCCCTCTGCTTGGAATGCCTCATTCCCACCTCTTCCCTTGGCCAGCTCAGTCTCATTGGTTTCCTCCTGAGAGAAAGCTTCCCTGGTCACTAATCTAAAGAAGCCTCCAACACCTCCATGTAACCTCCACTGCATTACCCCATTTCTTCATGGCCTTTACCGGTATCATGATTATCACAAGTCACTCATTTGTATATATATTTTTTGCTGCTCTCTCTTTTTTACTAGAATGTAAGAGCCATAAAGCCAGGGCCCGTGTCTACATATTGACATCTGTGTTCCCAGCATTTAACACAGTTCCTGACTCCTGCTAGGTATCCATGAGTAAATCGGTATCGAATGAATGAATGGATGAATGAATGAGTATGCGATTATTTATACTTGTCAGGAACAAGAGCTCCACCAATTGTATTAAAAACATATCTCAGCGTACCCACAATTTAATGATGTGATTAAAGACCCCAGGGAAGTGGGGTATTCTAAGTCTTGAGGAGTTAGACTTCCTGCTTTCCCCTGCCTGCGTGCCTCACCGGAACTCCCAGGACCTCACCCTGAGAAATATTTTCCACAAGTTGGAATGTCGTTTCTGAATCTGTGTCTGTGACTAGTGGTGGATCACCTCACCCAATGTGCCTGATGCTGGTTGTTCCCCTGGCCCTTGCCAACGTGATTTGTTCCGTGCACGGCATATTCTGACCCTCTGAGCCGAGATGAGGAGCCAGACTTTTCTTTTCTCTGGGTTCCGTTGCAACAGTGGCGCGCATGTATTTGTTCGCACGCTCTCGTGGCGCTGTGCGTTCTGTGATCCAAACAATTGGTGTCGTTGGAAGGAGACCCAAAATTCAGAGCAGCCGTTTGTGTGAATAGATGCTCGATCTTTCTTGAACAGTTTCAAAAGCCACTGTGCGGATTTTATTCTTAAAAACGGTGTTGCCACCGATGCAGCTTTCATGTCTCTTGTACTAGATCACTTGACAGGATAGATAATTGTTGTTTAAACAGTGACTAAGACGCAGTAGGAAGTGACTTGCGTGTGAGGGTGATGATAATACCTGGCACTTAGACATAAGCTGGCAGTTTACAAAGCACTTGCCTGCGGGCACACGCCTCTCATCTCACTTTCACCACGTCCCTGACGGGTGGGCGGTGCCAGCCCACGAGGTGACGGAGAAGTTCACCCAGGAGTTTGCGGTCTAGTCCTCTGCCTTCCTCTGAGGGACGCTGGTTTCTGCAGAACCGCTGGTTTCGGCAGTCAGCAGCTGGAAACTTTTCAGTAGTTTTCAGTTCGTCAGCGGCATCTCTGATTCAGCCACTGCTCCTTCGACAGTCACAAACCACTCTGCTCTCCTACCGAATTAATTGCCCCTTCATTATTTGCTCCTTCATTCCTTTTGTCAGTGTGTTTAGTTTTCCTTTGTTATTAGAGTCACTTTTAAGAGGACCAAAACAGTGAGTCTCATTATAATCTACCAACTGACAGTGGTTACTGGAATCATATTATAATGAATGTGCCCACCCTAGCAAATAATTGATTATAGAAATATACCTCTTGATTTCAAATACGTTTGCATTCCCTGTTCTTAATTTCTGAGACCTTTTTTGTGAGTGCCACTACCTTTTATAACATGAAATTAATGTGGAGAGATCCAGAGTATATTGCCACATTAGTCAACATCGCCATAGTTTAATCCGGAACCTGAGTAATGTAAGATCGCTGTAACATCAGCACTTCTTTACAATCCGCCATATGCCTCGTGTTTGATTTACATGTGGGACCGGAAGTGTGTACACGTGCAGTTGGCAGGCTAGCAGCAGCTACTATTAATCTGTATGGAAAGCATATAAATATGTGTTTCTGCCACATGTTAGTTATTTGAATCGGCGCTGGCATTTCGATCATCTGTCCTGCATGGTGGAGTGGAACTGTGAGTAGGTTTGATGAGGCAACAAAGACAGAAGCTCAGTTAAATGAGAACATAAAATGGCCACTTCACTGATTCTTTTTTAAGAAATAAATGATAAAGGTTTATTCAAAGGTCCTAGTGTTTGCAAACTGGAAACACAACTTAGCAATAGCCAGAGTGTTCCAAAGAAGAAATACAAGCTGAGGGTTCTCAGAGGGAAAAGTGCACCTTGAGAACAGTCAGTCCTGCAATAACAGCCTCTGTATTGGTGCGAAATGGCATTCATCTAGGTCAGCGGTCGCCAACTGTGGTCTGTGGACCACTGGTGGTCCATGAGGTCCGAGAGGTTGGTGACCGCTGCTCTCGGTGGCCCGTGGTCTGGATGCAGGAACGTCTTTCCTGAGTCCTTCGGGGTAAGCAGAGGGCTATGTGGAGGTTATGTATCGGCATTGACGCAGGGCTGGACAGCTCAGAAATGTTTAAGTCCCCAGGCTACTTGGAACAAGGATAGAATAGTCGCCTCATGCCTTGTCCTACTGGATTTAGTGATTTAGCAGTTTGACTATAGTGCTCCATTTTGTCTTCACTCTATTCCTCATTTCCTCCCTTTAGAACAGGATTTTTTTTCTCTCTCTGAAAACATCAGAGATCAAATAAAATATGCTGAAGCCACTTGATGCCAAGGTGGCAATGCCTTCATTGGGTTCCTATGTCCCTGGGAGGGGGTATATGGACTAGCAACATGCTTGTTATATGTGAATTTATAGTCAGCTCAATATTTGTGTCCATTGAGACATTATTATTACATATCAGGTTTAGAAACCAGTCTGTCTTGAGGATAGCTCAGCCGGTAGAGGAGATTCCTAGATATCAGGTGATTCTCTCTAATGAAGCTCATTTCTGCCACAGCTCCAAGTGCGCAGACTGATAACCCGTGAGATCCGCACTGACTGATTCTCAGGAATTCGGATCTCGAGGGTGAGGCTTTCTGTGCCTTAAAGATCTTTTTCTACTTCGGGTGTAACTGGTTAAGTTTGTATTTTATTTTAATTTTTAAACTCAGAGGCCCATTTTTGCACTTTTCAAGATCTGGTACATTTTGGGTTTTAGTATTTTTCGTCTCTTCCCCTCCCACCTGGAAACCATGCAGAGGTTGAAATGCCGTTTGTTAATTTCTGGGGTCGGGCCGTTTCCTGGGTCAGGCCTGGAGTTGCTGGGAGTGCCCATCCATGTGGCCTGGTGCCTGGGACCACCAGGGATTTGTTTATAAGTCTCTTCTCTGTAAACCTGGCCCTGCCTGCTGTCCACTTGGGCAAGTTCCCTAAGGGCCCGTGCCTTCCTTCTGGGCCTGTCCTTCCTCTGTCGCCCTCTGCTGTCCAGTCAGGAGAATGCTTCTATTGATTCATTTTGACAGCTTTGGCATTCAGATGGCCTGTCCTCTGACACCAGTGTGAGGCTAGAGACTTTTTTTTTATGTATCTGGAAAATCATGCTAGAAGGTGATTACTATGTTTAACATATAGGATTTTTTTAAATTTACAAAAGATAGAGAATTTGTCCCATAAAGGTTTTTTACTTTTTAAAAGAAGGATTGTTTTATTTGAAGCATATAACTACCTGTGCCCCTCTGTATAAGATATTTTGTGTATTTGGCTAATTCACACCAATTAGTAGGTGGGTCATCATTAAGATATAATTTTGGGTTGAGTCAGAATACTCTGTCAAGAGAAGATTTGGCAGTGCATTATGGGAAAGGGGAACTTATGCTCTGGTTTTGAGAGAAAGTATGTATTGGGTGTGTCAGGAGCCAACCTCTAATTCAAACTCTGCTCTTACCTGCCCTTACTTGTGACCAGCTTACTACTCCTGCCTCAAGACTCATTTTTTAATTTTAAAAAAAATGGATGGTTTGAACTAGATCACCTTTAGGATGACCCCTGTGGCTCTAATTTTATGCAAAGAATGACCTCATAGTGTGTGGAAAAACAAAATTCAACTGAGTAAAATGTGAAGCTCTGATTGGCTGTTAGTCAGTGACTGGTGCATTGGGCAGCACCCCATCTACCAGACAGAAAGGAGCCCCACGGAGCTGAGCACAGAGGGAGACAGGCAGAGGGAGCGGACAGGAAGTTTCACTGTAAAAGCCAGAGTGGCCGTGCCAGGTCACCTCCCTTCCGGGGCAGCAGGGTCTGAGACAGGTTACCTCACTGACCGGGTAATTCCAGATTGACAGGTTTAAGATTCCATTCCTGGGAGAGGCCAAAACTGTAACTAAATTATTAAAGTCTGGCTTTTCTGGTGTGGGACTCAGCGTAAGTGACTCCCTTTGGGGAGAAAAGAGCACATGGTTCTACAGCAGGTGGTGCAAGTGTAAATCCCAGCCCCACCTCTGCTGGCTTTGTGGCCCTGGACAAGTCATCTGAGAAAATGGGAAGACCGCACATGCCGGCACATGACGGAGATAAAATCAGGCAGTGTTTGTGCTAATTTCTGACATAGGACAAATCACTGGTGTTTTATTGATGTTGCCTAATAATACAAGCAACTGACTAGGGGTGGCTTTTTATTTATTTTAAAATAAAAATAAAAAATCTTCAACCTGGACCTACAGTATCTTAATCCCAGTGCTTGACCGCCAGGTATCCGTATTCTTTCAGAAGCTCCGCCAGCGATTCTGATGTGTAACCGGCGGTATAGCCAGTGCCAGGCTCCTGCCCTCAGGGGTCCTGCTAGTTTTGATTCTATAACATAACTTGGGGAAATGAGTTTATAAAACTAAATAGTTACTTTCATTTCTGGGTAGTATCCTTCGTTTAAAGCCTGCTTCACAGGCAGCACATTCCTCAGTCTTTGCTCAGGTCCATTTCAGCTCCCGAATCCCACCTTTTCCTACTTCTGAGAACAAGGGAGGGCTGATCCCGGTCCTCATTTGGGGCACAGTCTCCAGTGGCTGTTGCTGATCACAACCAGAATGGAAGTGATGTTTGTTGTTCCGTTTGCACCCACTACACTGAATGCTTTTGTCAGATAATGAAATGTTACGCTCCCTGCAGGGCAGGTCGGTGTCCACCTTGGACTCTTACATCCCTGGTGCCTCTCAGGAAATCCTAGCCGAAAAAATTAAACGCGCTCCACAAGTCACAATAGAAAATTATTCACAGAACTTTGTAGTCACACCTCATAACTTTAGAAAGATGATAAAGAGGTGCTAAAAGGCAAAAATTAGATATGAAAAGGGTGGTGGTGATGGCAATGATAACGTTACCACTCTCACCAGTGAGTACTTACGGTGTGCCAGGCTTGTTGTCATAGTAGCAACACACACACACACACACCCACACACAGGCAGGTAACACCTCGCAACACCTCATTGTGTGACTGCATTGGAACTGTTACCAATTTGCAGTGGGATTCTGAGTACGCTCTTCTGGGCAGTGATTGTCAGCCCCGATGCTGGGGAAGGGGGACGGAAATTGAAGGAATCATTTGTTTTTTGTGTTGAAAATCACAGCTACATTTGCTTAGATATACTAAAGGGAAGTTTCTGGTTTGCTTGGGAAAGCATGTATAAAGCCTCCTCCTTGCTTAAACCACTGGCAATAAAAACAATAAACAGTTTCACAACACGCCAGGCATCGTTGGTTCTGAACACTTTTTATCTCATAATTCAGAAGCGGCCTCTCAGGTCAGCACAATGTTGACTGCATTTTATTTTATTTTTTTATGGTTCTGTTTTTTATTTTATTTGTTTTAACCTTTACTGTTTAGATTATTACAGATGTCCCTCTTTTTCCCACCCATAGCTCCCCTCCACCCAGTTCCTGCCACGCCCCAGGCCTTCACCACCCTATTGTCTGTGTCCATAGGTAATGCATACATGCATATAAGATCTTTTTTTAATCTCTTCCCATCCTCCCACTCCCCCTTCCCTCTGAGAATCGTCCATTTCCATGCCTCTGATTCTATTTTATTCAACATTTATTCTGTTCATTAGATTTATTATTCATTTGATTTTTAGATTCAGTTGTTGATATGTATTTGTTGCCATTTTGTTGTTCATATTTTTGATCTTTTTCTTTTTCTCCTTCTTCCTCTTCTTAAAGAATACCCTTCAGCATTTCATATAATACTGGTTTGGTGGTCATGAACTCCTTTAGCTTTTTCTTGTCTGTGAAGCTCTTTATCTGACCTTCAATTCTAAATGATAGCTTTGCTGGGTAGAATAATCTTGGTTGTAGGTTCTTGCTATTCATCATTTTGAATATTTCTTGCCACTCCCTTGTGGCCTGCATAGTTTCTGTTGAAAAATCAGCTGACAATTGTATGGGCACTCCCTTGTAGGTAACTAACTGCTTTTTTCTTGCTGCTTTTAATATTCTCTCTTTGTCTTTAGCCCTTGACATTTTAATTATGATGTGTCTTGCTGTGGTCCTCTTTGGGTTCCTCTTGTTTGGGGTTCTCTGTGCTTCCTGGGCTTGTAAGTCTGTTTCTTTCACCAGGTAGGGAAAGTTTTCTGTCGTTATTTCTTCAAATAGGTTTTCAATATCTTCCTCTCTTTCTTCTTCTGGCACCCCCATAATTCGGATATTGGTACACATGAAGTTGTCCCAGAGGCTATCTTCATATTTTTGGATTCTTTTTTTCTTTTTGCTCTTTTGGTTCGGTGTTTATTTCTTCCTCATATTGCAAATCATTGATTCTCGGGATCCTCTAGTCTACTGTTGAATCTCTGTATATTATTCTTTATTTCAGTCAGTGGATGCTTAATTTCTGAGTGGTCCTTTTCCTTTTTTTGGGGTGGGGGGCAATTCTCACTAAGCTCCTTGAAAGTCTCACTAAGTCCCTTGGAGGTTTTTAGAAGATTCTTGAGTAACCTTATAACCATGGGTTTGAACTTTATATCCAGTAGTTTGTTTTCTTCCATTTATTTCATTTGTGACATGTTTCTTTGTCTCTGTATTTTGGCTGCTTCCCGTGTTTGTTTCCATGTATTGGATAGAGCTGCTAAGTCTCCTTGAATTGATAGAGTGGCCTTGTGTGGTAAGTGTCCTATAGGGCCCAGTGGCTCAACCTCCCCAGTCACCTAGGTGGACACTCTTGGTGCACCCCTTTGTGGGCTGTGTGCACAGCCTTGTTGTAGTTGAGCCTTGATTGCTATTGGTGTCACTGGAAGGAATTGACCTCCAGGCTAATTGACTGCAGGAACCAGCTGCAACTACAGTGGGAGAACTGCTGTGCAGGAGACACCCCTATGGAGCAGGACTGGCTTCAGTGGGGCTTTGGTGCTTGCTGAATCTCCCCCTTGAGTGTGTCACTTATGGATGTGTAGAGTTGTAATCTGGTATGGTCTGACACTGACCACTGGTACACTGGCTCTTGGGTCTCCAGGGAGATGCAAAGTCAGCCACTGCCTGGGGCCACCCAGCAGGAGCCACAGAGAGATCTTCAGATTCGTCCTCTTTGTATCAGGTTTGGAGGTGTCTAGAAGAGGCCCAGCTGTGAAGCAAAGTAGGCTGGTTCTGTTGCCATATCTTGGGCCTTTTATTGATAGGTTTGGGGCTCCCTGACCCAGCTTCAGCTTATTTGACAGGTATTAGCCTGAGCAAGGACAGGCCATTCATATGCAAAATCCACTGCACACAGCTTGGGTGGGGTTGTAAATTGGATGAGGTGGGGTCTTAGGGAATCACCAGGGCAGAGCAAACAGAAATGGTCGCCAGTCAACCCTGCAACCGGGAAGGTCCCAGCAAGGGAACAATGCAAGCACCTCCATCTGGAAGAAAGCCGCCCCAGAGTTCCTACTGCGATGCCAGACAGTTCAGTTTCTCCTTGTATGTGTCTGTGTCCCCCAGAGCCTCACCCAGCACTGGAGCTCAGAGGAAGCAGGAGCTTGTAAGCTCAGTTCGTGGTGCCTTTTAAGAGGAGCAGCTGGGTCTCCAGCAGCCTCCTGTCACTGAGTCCTGATCTACACTGGTTTTTACAGCCCATACTTCTTACTGCCTGTAGGGACTTCTTTTCCCAGATCTGGGACCCTGGGCTGGGGGTCTGGTGTGGGGCTGGGACCCCTTTCTCCTCCGGGCAGCCTCCACAGAGAAGATCTTCCTCCCAATTAAAAAAGCAGCCCATGTGGGCGCCAGACCAGCCTGTTCCGCGCCTTCGCACCTCCTACCAGTCTCGGTGTGCTTTCCTCTTTATTTCTCTAGTTGTAGGACCTCCATTCAGCCAGCTTTCCAGCGGTTCTGGATGATGGTTGTTTTATATTTTAGTTGTAATTTCGATGTGGTTGTGGGAGGCGGTGCGTAGAGTCACTTGCCTACGTTCTCCCTGCTGACTCCATTGTAGAGAAGAGGATGATGGGACCAGAGAGGTTCAGTGACTCACCCAGAACCACGTAGCTGATAGTTGGCAAAGTCAGAATTTGAACCCAGAACTTAGGTTTAGAGACTGAGTCCTTAACCACTGTGCCAGGCAGCCTCCCGCATTAAAGGAAAGAAACTGCAGGACCCGAGCTGTGGAGCAGCAAGTCTCACACATAAAGGAGTGGATAGGGTCGGAAGTCCATGAGCAAGTTGATGCCACTTAATTTTCATCCAGGTTTACTGATGTGTTACTAGTTCATGAAATCATCATCGATCCAGATGGGAAAGCAATACCTAATCTCATCGCCTAAGCCCCTCATTAGCATTAGGTCATCTTGGTGTTTTCCCTTCTGAAATGATGCAGAGCCGTCATAATCAGAACCGCAGTGAGCTGCACACCAGAGAGCTAAGCCAGGTGAGCAGGTGCCACTCTCTCTCTGCCCTTGGTCTTGGACTGGAGAATGAATTGCAAATTGCACCGCTGACGGGTTTGACTGCCAGAATCTCTCAGATTGCACGGCGGGGCCTCCGAAAGGGGATTCGGGTGCTTGCAGAGTGATATCCTAATAGTTCTGTGCACGCACACCAGCAGCCTCTGTCAGCTCTCCATCCTGCGCCCAGGCTCTGTGTGCCGCCCAGCTCTTCCCCGGCCTCTGCCGTCCATCGCTGGGCACCTGGCCTGGCAGGGCCTTGTAGCAGGTCTCGGAGCCTCCTGCAGTTCATTCTCTGGCCAGAGTGACTTAACGTCAGTTGATCAGAAAGGCTTCCCATCATTCAGCGAAAGCGCCGAAGCCTCGTGCCAGGGCCTGAATGCTGGCCCTTCCCTCCCTCTGTATTTTCCTCTCCCAGGAGCCTCGGGGCCCACAGACATCCATCAGGCTTCTGCACAAAGGTCCTTTCCTGTGAGAAGCCGGCTCTGCACCATAGAAGATAAAGCAGCACCCTCCGCCATCACTTGCTTCTCTCTCCTTCCTCCTGGCACTTAAACTTCCTGTGATCTGGGAGCAGCAGCTTGGCCTCAGCCATTTCTTCACCTGTACCACCTGCAACCCGTACCTGGCACGTTGTAGGTATTCAGAAAGTCATATATGTTGATCGAAAATAGGAATGAATGCCAGGCCCTTTGTTTCCACAAACACTCCCCCTCAAGAGCACTTTCTGAGGGGAGCACTATCATTGCAGCTGAGGAAAGGGGCAGGAGAGGGTGACCCCCGAAATCACACGGTGGAAAGGTGACTGCGGTTTGCCTGCAAAGCCTGGGCTCTGGGCGCAGGCTGCTCTCCAGGGAAGGGCATCGGAGAATCGCACCAGGGAATCCTGTTCTCCAGCTCCCAGCGCAGCCGGCCCTGGCCTCACGTGGCTGTTTAATCGAAATTAAATGCCAGGTCTTTGTCCAGTGGCCGCCGCGGAGGAGCTCAGTGTGGCTCGTGGCACTGTGTGCCCGTTCAGTCAGGGAACATCCCTGTCCTCCCAGGAAGGGCTGTCGCCCAGCGCTGCACTCGAGATGTCATTATTTTACCCTAGAAAGGAGATGCTGAGGATCTATTGTTACCCTTCCTCTTATTTGTACTAGAGTACTAGTATAAGGGAGATACGGAATGGAAGGCAGCTTCGTGGTGAACAGATTTTTTTATGCAGATAACAATGATAGGGCCAATTTATTCATATCTTTCATGTGTACACAGCTCTGAGCTCTTTACATGTGTTAAGTAGATGTTAGGGGGTCACAGGAGTCGAGTCTCAGAAAACGTAAAAGACTTATCAAGTGTTAGCACTTGGGCATCTGCTCTGTTGCAAGGAGAGAGCTCGTCCAGTTTTAATGGGAATCGTAGGGCCTTCAGGAATACTGACTGACAAGGCTTAGGAAGCTTAATGTAGATGATTGTATTATGTAAAATATCTTTAATCCAAAAAGGGGTAGAAACTTTAAAACACAAGGAAAATTCACCTTAAATTCTTACATAAAATCATGTAGAATTTGTCACCTGAGCTTCAGCAACGTGAAAAGACGTTGAAGTCTTGTTGGTGTAGGAATCTGATTCGGTTTCTCAGACTGATGGGCCTTCCTGCTCGCCTGTTTACTAACACCTCAGTTTTCTAGTAATTGCAGAAGTCGGGTCCTATAGTCAGAGCCACTGCTGCCTAATATCTTCCTAGCTATTAAAAGTTGTTCAGCCCTGGCTGGGTGGCTCAGTTGGTTGGAGCATCGTCTCATACACCACAAGGTTGCGGGTTCAATTCCCAGTCAGGGCATGTCTGTAGGTTGCAGGTTCGATCCCTGGTCGGGGTGCATACAGGAGGCAGCTGATTGATGTTTCTCTCCCTCTCTCCCTTCTTCTCTCTCAAAATCAATAAAAACATATCCTTGGGTGAGGATTAAAAGAAAAATAAAGTAAAAAAAAAGTTGTTCGCATTAAATTAGCAAACTTCCTAGCACTTTGCAGACCACTAATGCAGTTTTAAGCTGCTATTTTTATTTACTTCATCGTTTAAAGTGATCAGGGGTTTTATTTGAGAATTTTTTATAGAATGTTAGGTCATGTTTATATTTATATTTGAGATGACTTATAGCAAGAGATGAGACAAATATGGGGTGTCCCCCAAAAATGCATACACACTCTTTGGATAATTATAAAGCCAATGTTTATTAAAGTACATTTCATTTTCAAAATTGAGTTGTCAGCTATTAAATTGTGTATACTATACATTTTGGGGGATACCCAAAATGTCTCTATTTTGGGTCTGTCTTTACTGTATAACACATAAAACCCCCCTCGCTTTCAGCATCTTAAGGAACTCGGGTTTTGATCTCATAGTGTTTTAACTGAAGACAGCAGTGTGGACGCACTAGGAGAGACGCGAGGACTTGCTGTGGACCGTTTCCTAGGAGTTTCTTTTGACCTCAAAATTCCAGCAACTGGGTTTTTTGGTTTCATTTATACCTTTTTTTAACAGAAGAAACAAGGCATCTTTAGACTTTTTGTGAGTTTATTTTCTGCCTTTACTTTGGTTCCATGTAAAGTTTATTGTGTAGTTGTCCCTCCTTCAGATGGTGTCTCTCACGTGAAAAGTCTGCCTTGCACGTAGGGCACATCTCCCTTTCTGAGACTGTGGCACCTTATTCACTGAGTTTCTCTTTCTTGCCAGAGGTATCTTCCTAGCCTCTACGCTGAATATTTTTCAGTTCTGAACACTTTAAAAACTGTTATCCGAGGCAGAGTTTACTTACTCCATTTAACATTTTCCCACCTTCCTTCATGGACCTCAAATGCATCACACATGCTGTACCGCCGGCCGGAGTGCAGTATTTGCCACGGTTCTTACTGAAGCTCTTTGCATTGCCTCCTGCAGAGTTTTAAAAAGTCCCCCCACCTATACCACACCTGGTATTCCCCCTGTTGTGTTCCTGCTCAGATAGTAACCGTGCCCCCTATTTGTGAACATGCTCTTTTTTGGTTCAGAAATCTTGCTGGTAGAATCTTAAGGTCTGAAAATAGCGCTGGGTCTTTAAGAGTGTCGTTTCCATTGGCAACGTGCAACATGCCTTTTTTTTTTGGTGCCAACTTGTTACCTGGGTTTATTTCATACTCCTGTTTCTTTTTATGTTCCTAATGTTCTCAACTTTTTTTTTCTCACCATTTGCAATAAACACTATCCACTCTTTCATTCAACAAACGTCAGCACCGTGTTAATCTCTCATTATAGGTGAATGGCATGCAAGGGAAGTAAACAGCTGTAAAAATACAGTGTGACTGATCACACCCTCCACATTTTTTCGTGCTTAATTCTTTTTCTAGAAATCTCACCTGGTATATTAGTTTGCCATGAAAAGCTCTAAATACTCATTTTGTAATTTTAACACCTGAGGCAACGTTGTTTGAAGGATCCTTTGGCATGCTATCAGCGTAGCAGTCCTCGTAGCTAGGAGCCTGGCCAATGATAAGACTGTAATGGGTGGATCCCCTCTGTCCCTGTTGCTGGCTATCAGTTCACTTCACTCAGCAACCTGCTATTTGTTAGACTTATTTTGGCAGTGGCTGTGGTCACGGGGCTTGTCATGATGTCCCCATCTAAAAAGCTGTATTTAAAAATTCTTTCTTAGAGTTGCATAAACACTTACCCGTTTGTTGTTGTTTTATCATCTTTGGGAGATAGTTGGAATTAGGTCTGTGCCTCCGAAGATATTTATGTTGATTCTAAATTTTAAAATGTTCTCCATGGTTACTTTTGCCATAGATACCATTCACCAACGTGGGAAATGATCACATTAAAATAATAGCACTGACCATGAATTAATGGGACTCTGTGTGTGTGTAGTTTGCCCCTGCAAAGCAACTGTCACTTGACTTTGGTGATTGGAGGAGGAGGAGGCAGCTGTTTTTATCAGTGTCTCACACGGGGCACTGTGACATCATGGACTGGTGTTCTCGGCTGGGGGGCTGTCTGCATCAGGGGACGTTTAGCAGCCTCCTGGCCTCTCCCCGCTCGATTCTGGTGACACCCTGTCCTCCTCCCATGGCTTCAGACGAGGCAGATGTCCCCTGAAGAGCAGCTTTGACCATGATTGAGAACCGCTGCTTTAACCCCTTTGACACCCATCTGCTTTGCTGATTGAAAATGCTTTGTTCTAGCCCTGGCCGGTGTGGCTCAATGGGTTGGGCATCACCCCGGGCACGGAAGGGTTGCAGGCTCGGTCCCCAGTGCGGGGCGAGACAGCCGGTGGATGTTTCACTGTCTCTCACTTCTCCCTTCCTCTCTCATTCAAAATCAATACAATTCTTTTTTAAAAAAAGAAGATGCTTGTTCTGTTTTTTGTAGGTTTAAATGAAGTCAGTTTATGGATTATTGTTTGTAGAACTTGGATGGAAGAAATTTCATGTGAGAATTTCCCCATTTCTTCTCAGTCATCGCCTCTACCTCTGCTCAGTGGTGGAAGTAGCACTGGCCAGTTGTCGCCATCTCCCTTCCCACCTGCTCTCTGCTGCCGGCGAGCAGTGCGGGCCGGCTCGCTCTGGCAGTGCCCCTAAGCCTGTGCGCTGTTGTCCGGAACGAGGGGGGGCTGTGTCCTCCTGGCGCTGCAGGGAGCCCGTCCCGAGGGAGGGCTCCGTGTCCTGCCTGAGTGGATGAGGCTCAGAGGAAGGCGGAGCGGGACCCCCAGGCTCCTGCTGTTTCCATGTGACTGTCTGGACTCCAGAAAGACAAGGGGAGGCGAGAGGGCACAGGTCGCTGGAGATGTGTTCCCTGGGTCTGTGATGGCATGGCTTCCGGTAGACAGTGAAACGGGGAAAATCAGAGCAGAATGGGTTTTGGGGGAAAGTAGGGTTTTCCGGGGTGAAGAGGCTCCTGTATAGGTGATGCCCTTCCTGTCCTTGTTCTGCTGAAACAGGCTCTTCCTTGTGGAAAGGGGGGTTGATATTTGCCCCCTCCCCCTTTTTAATGTTCCTAGTTTGCGAAGTGATGAATTGACAGATTGTAACCAGTTGCTTAAATCTGTTTTTACAAAAATGTACTGATCTGTGAAATCTGGAATCTAGGAGGTTGTGAAAACAGGGTGGGAGCGGGGTGCGTGGGAGTGACATGTGAGTGGGGCTGGGATCCAGGCAGGGGGAGGCAATGGGACCTCCACCCTTTCCCTGACCATCGCTTCCACCGCCTGGTCAGTTAGGGAGAAGCTGAGCTTGGGGTCAGGTCCAGGGCTAGATCTCATCGCTCTTCTCTGTGTTGCCCTTGCATAATGTGACATGTATGGGTCAGACTCTGCCATGATTTCTTTGTTCTGATTGTAAAATTCCAAAGCAAGAGGAAAACCGGGTGAGCTGTGCACATTCACTGTGCACTGGGTACCCCAGAATATCCACGGCTGATTTCTTACATATACAAAGCAGTCTCAAAACTTGATGATAGTTTTTTAAAAAAATACATTTCCAGTATATTGTTTTCATTGATACCTCGCATACGACTCTAAGCTTGATTAGAGCCTCAGTTGCCTAGAAAAGCCAGCAGGGAACAGCCCAAACCAGGAGAGGAAGCGAGAGGACCCTGGCCCTCGGTCTCCACTGTGAGGAACTTGCTGAGCGTCTTCCTCGCTGTACATGCTCGCGGGGGGAGCAGGCATTTCATTGCCAGTGGGGGTTCCTGTTACTCACCCTCCCCACCCGAATGCCACGGGCTCCTTCAAGTGCCTGTGATACATCTTGTTCCCGGATAAAAAATGTCATTAAAGAGCCTTGTCGCTCGGAATTTCCCCTGCATCTTCAATGTACTTGACCTATAAAGTTCTTTTTAATTGAGATTCACCCCGAGCGGGACAGTGTGTGCTGGGGTGTGTGTGAGTGAAACCGATTCCCATATTCTGCCTCGAAGCAAATCCAATTGGCAGGATGAGTATTGACTCAGTGAGACCTGGAATCTAATAGGGGACAGAGCATAGCGTCCGCTGCTTCCCAGCGCTGTCGGGCAGCCATTCATTAGGAACCGACAGTCAGGAAAAGCTGTGCCCTCTGTGCCGCGCAGCGTCCCGTAGGCCAGGGCAGATATTGTTTCAGCAAGAGGTGTTGAAGCCATTTAATGTCTCCGTGGGAGATGAATGGGGCTGCTCATCACATGTCCTTTGCTCTGAGGAAAAACCTGAGTCTTCAGTAAATGGCTCTTTAGGTCTGGCTGGCAGACAGGGAACAGTGCGGCGCTGCAGGCTCCCACGTCGGTCGCCTGGCCTTTGTTAGCGTGGCCAGGGCTTTCTAAGGCCCAGGTGCCTTCCTAAATGTAAGAGGCTGGAACACAGTTTTATACGGTGCCAGGGCTGGCTTCGGTCACAGTTAAGCAGTTCGGTAATAAAGTTCATTGAAATGGCTAAATAACAGACGCCGTTATGGAGAGAACAGGAAAATGACCCTCCGATTTTGCAAAAGCGCATTGCAACAGGAAGGTGATTGTTCCACCGAAGAGGTGGTGAAAACTGCTCCAGAGTGTCATGGGTTTGGCTAGAGAACAGGTGCCCTTCACTGGAGCACTGTCGACCTCCTGGGAATATACCCGTCTGTGGGTCTCAGAGCTGCGGGGTTGGGTTTCTTTGTGAGCCTTAGTTACCTCTGGGCCTGAGCCAGGGCTGTGACGGGAGTTTAGAACACAAGGTGGCACAGCAGCACCTTCTCTGCGCGGAGGAGCTGGTGAGAGCAGCCGAGCTGGCAGCTCCCCAGTAAATCAAGGAGCAGCGAGGGTCAGGAGCTGTGAGTGGTCGCAGCAGCGGTTCACTTCATAAGCTCAGCACATTCACACATTTATTCAGAAGGTGCTACTGAACTGGGGACTAGAGGCTGGTCTAGGGCTGGGGACTAGCCCTGGAATAAGAGACCACGTCCCTGAGATAGGCAATAAACAAGTAAATGATAACAATCACCAATATAGACAATAATTTTCGCGCGTCATCAGATGGATGAAAACTGAGAAACGGGGCTGTGTGAATAAAGAGTGACCAGCAGCGTCACTTCACACCTGCTGGTGCCTGGACCCCTGGATGGTTTCTCTGAAGAGACATTTGAGGAGAGCCCTGCGTGGGAGACACTACCCACTCACCCATCTGCAGGCGCAGTGTCCCGGGGAATGAAGGGCATTGGCCCGGAAGTGGAGGCTGCCAGCCCGGCTGGAGCACCTGGGCAAGGAGAGAGGAGTGGGAAATGAGATTAGAGAGGTGGGCAGGGTCAGATCACGGCGGCTTTGTGGGGCGGGAAAGAGTTTGAGGTTCACCGAAACGGTGTTCCGAAACCGCAGGGACATGTAACCGGGAGACCCTCTAATCTGATTTGTGCTGTAAAGGCTGCCTCTGGCCTCCATGTGGATAATGCACTGAGGGTGGAGAATAAGGCGGAGAGAACAGTTCCAGACTCTTGTGCTCGCTTAGGAAAGCAAAGTCAGTGGCAGTGGAGATGGACAGAGCGATGGATTCAGGGTACATTTCGGAGACCTTCACTGTGGGAGATTAAGAAGCTGGAGAAGGGCTTCTATTCCAGCTTTGGGGTCCTGTAAGGATCAGCTTTGGGGTGCTCGTTCTTGGTCCTGTGCCTCACTTGCATCGCTAAAAATAAGCAGGCAGGCTGAGAATCGGCCTAACAGGCAGTGATGCTGACGTAAAGGATCCTGAATGGTGTTTTTTCTTAACCTAGAAACATCTCAGCCTCAATTTCAGTGATGGGTTTTCCTTTGGGGCCAGTGCCCTTAACATAGGGGCTCACACAGCATCCTGCTTTACCAACCCCAAACAGGAATACTTAGGGGTGTTTCTTTCAGTGATCTGTGTTGAGCTGTTGTTTCCTATTCACCTCCCCCACCCGCCCACAACCCAGGCAGCTGAAAGTTAAACTTTCCCTTTTAGAGGAGCTGCCTTGGAGCCTCCAGGCTGCAGGTCATCCTTCCCACCCCGGGGAGACCTCAGTGAACTGCTGAGAAGAGGAATGGGTAGCAGGGCCAACCCTAAGCACTGGCACACGAAAAGCAACTCACAGTGACTTAAAATACAGATGGTGGGACAGTCAAGCTGTCCGTCTGGCAGCTGGGAGTCTTTCTCAGGAGGTGAGACCCTGCGCCTTAACAGCCTCGTTGTGAGTGATTTCTGCCCACACAGCGAGCGCTAGAGAGCTTTCCTGGAGCCGCTGCAAAGCCGGCCCGACTCCGCCCCGAAAAAGTAGATCTTGGGGCGAACATCCCCTGGAGAAGGGAGATTGGCCTCCCGTAGGTACATCTTGACAAATGAGTGGTCTTTTCAGGTTGACGGTTCTCTTCCTTCCTCTTCTGGAGAGAAGATGCCACAACGCACTCCTGTCACTTTATCTTGTCCCTCCCCCAGCTTTCAAATGATCCTGTTATCACAGAGTGTCAGAATACATTTACAAGCTAGATAAAGGCCTTACCCACTTCTGAAAGAACTTCACACAGATTGGGGACCAGCCACCCTGCTAGTCCCTAGCTTTAAAGTCTCGCTTCATTGCCCCCAAATGAGATGCCCGTCTTGTTATATTTGAGCCTGTGTAGCCTTGAACAGTCGGTGATTCGGGGCTGCTGCTCGGAGTAACGTACCAGTGACATGAGAAGAACTTGCCTGACTATGCATAGAGTTCCATGCTCGCTGTAGAAAGGAAGCTCTTCCTAAATTCACATCACCATTATGGGTTCAGTTACAGGTTGATGTCCATGTATTCTGTGAAGCTGTATGAAAAATTGGCTATGAGTACACTCGGCCTGTACAGACACCATTGTTTTCATCCCTTTTAGAGGGTTATGATCCAAAGCAGATTAAGCCCCTTTGAAGGAGATTGTACAGTTCAGTGTTTAAAAGCCCAGGTCTGGCTTTAGACCAAGTCTCCTCTTAGCTGCTCCCCTGACCAGGTGATCAGACCGTGCTATGTAACCATCCGCGCCTCAATGTTCTCGTCTGTAAAATGGGGAAGATATTAATACTTAACTCAAACAGCATTCGTGAAGTATATGTGTGTGTCAAAGCTCCCAGCTCTAGCTAGTTTTTTTGTACTCAGCCCTTGCTTTTGAAGACCTTTTTTTAAAAAAAAAAAAAGAAAGAAAGAAAGAAAGTAAAGAAATGATAGAGAAGCCAAGTTTTCAACCCCTCAAGGTTTACTTTACATGTTTTTGAGAGTCAACAACAATAGGACTGTCTGTGTTATCTCAATGACACCTTTGCACTTTAGGCCATTTATCTCTCAGGAATTGCATGATGACAGTTCATTCATCTCGAAGAGGGTTCTGAGCAGCCCAAGTGTTAATGACTTCAGGTCTCTCCTCACCTGTGCCAGTTCAAGGCGTATGACTTTGAGGTGAAAGGCTCTGTAAACCATTAGCAATCACCAGCTTGGCCAGCCATTTATTTCTCTTCGGGACATATTTATGAGGCTATCGGTGCTGTGTAATTGAAGCAGACCTCTCCGTAGCTGTAAAGCTGCACAACTATATTCTTAATCTTCCTAACAAAATGCCAACTGACACAGCATTGGGAGCTACTCATTCCAGACATGTGAAGCCCGACCATCTCTCTGAATTATGACGGCCGTAATATATCATAATGACCATTACGAGATCCCCAAGGGAAAGAATGTTTTCATCTTTTTGGAGACACTGGGTCTGATGCTTCTGCTCTTGGCAGCTGGTATCATATTTACACTGAAAAATTGTACCACAGGGTTGATGATGATATTTGGCCAGAGGAAGGAGAAAAAAAATAAAATATGTTTAAACTAGAACCATTTTTTCATTTGATTTTATGAATTCAATTTTGTGATAGTGTTTATAAGGTCCTTCAGTGAAAATGAACTCGCATTTAAACTTGGCCTTGAGCTGATGCTGGCACACTGATTTAGCTTTAATTAAAAATAATAATAATAAAACAAACTGAAAAAGCATCATCACCGTGATGCAATCGGGCATCAATCACTGTCCATGGCTGCCGTCCCGGCCATGACTCAGTGCTGGCCCTCGCTCAGGGTCCAGCTCCTCCCTCTGACCCTTCTTCACGCTGGATGAGCTTCCCTTCGCCCTGCTCCCAGGAGCAAAGTGCTCCCTTCTGTGGCACTTAACACCGACCACACTGAGTCATCACTTACGTCTCTTCTTTCTCCTTTAAAAGGATAGACTCTGAGCGTGTCCGGGCCAGGCCCATGTCCGCTCACCTTTCTCTCGTCGGTGATGCTTCACCCGGCCTATGGCAGAGCTCAGCACATCTATGCGGACAAATAGCCATGGGGTTGGTGCCTTCTCGGGATTCTGGTCTTAGCTCCCATGTGTCTCTAGCTCTGCCTCCTGCACAGCCTGTTCCCTGCCCCCCTTCATTTCCTCACACGCTGCCCCCTGAAATTACTGGCTGAGTTGTTTGTGCTCTGTGTCCCCACAGAAGGTGAGCCCTGTGAGAGCAGGCTCTTGTAGGTCTCGTTCATTGCTTTATTTCATGCCAACTCCTGGCACACGGAAGGCACTTAGCACAGTTTGCTTAAATAGGGAGTGAATTTCCCCCATTCCCCTTCTTGCCCTCGGTGGGAAAAGTTAGGACTGATTGCACCTGCCTTTTCCAGGTTTCTGGACTGTCCTTAGCATTTGATGGTAAGGTCGGGCAGCTTACATTTATTTCATGGTTTATCTATTATGTATGGAACAAACAAAACAGAAAACTAGTTGGCAGAGGATGGTGCAGATGGCTTTCTTAGAAGGGTTACCGGTCATTAATATTAATTGGTTAGAGCCACTGGTTTGTAGTCAAGTAGCCATCAATTCTGCATTTCTGGGGAAATCATAGATCTTCTCACTCTATTTTTCCTGCACCCCCTCCACATCTCTATCTCATTGAATTCTTAGTATTTTGCTCTGTCATCATACTACCCCTCCTTTCCAGTAAAAGCATTACCTAGAAGGTCATTATGTTTTCCTGCAGTAGCATTTTCGCTGATGAATATTAGTGTTCTGGTGTGTTCTTTTTTAAAAATATGTTTTTATTGATTTTTAGAGAAAAAGGAAGGGAGATGGATGGAGAGATAGAAACATCAATGAGATGAGAGAAAATCATCATCAATTGGCTGCCTCCTGCATGCCCCCTACTGGGGATCGAGCCCTCAACCCGGGCATGTGCCCTGACCAGGAATCGAACCATGACCTTCTGGTTCCTAGGTTGACTCTCAAACACTGAGCCACACCGAACTCTGGTATATATTTTTTTAATATATATTTTTATTGATTTCAGAGAGGAAGGGGGGGAGAAAGAGAGAGCGAGAGAGAGAGAGAGAGAGAGAGAGAAACATCAATGATGAAAGACAATCATTGATCTGCTGCCTCCTGCACACCCTCTACTGGGGCTCATACATTCTTTAATGCAATTTCTCCCCTCAGAAGTTTTTTAGATGTGCCCTTTAGATCTTTCCAAGAACGAGGGAGGAGAAGCAAACAATGAAACTTACCTTTCTGCTCGGTCCTTCTCACCTCCCTTCTACTTGCAGGCACAGTGCTTTACTCGTGCTGCCCCTAGGAATTGCATCTAACGCCATGGCGATGTGCTTGGACAGGGACGATTTAACCTGAGGGTCCTAGGACCCAACAGAATGGGCTTCCCAAGGCTGGTCAAGGTTTCAGAGACTGCTTGAAATTATATGCACAATTGTGTGCCTCTGAGCAGCTTTTCCTGTTGTAGAAAATAATGAAACCGGTAATGAAGCCATCCTTGATGCCATGAGTCCAAGAACCCACTTGCTGTTTTGGTGTTTAACCTTCCAGCCTTTGTTTCCAAAATACATATATATTCTGTTATATTTTTACTTTTTTTATATAAATTGTGTTACTGCCATTATAAAATTTCACCAAGAATAACATTTGCCATTTAGTTATATGAGCACATGTTCAATAGCATAGTTTATGGCCTTGACATTTAAAAGGAACGAGATTCCTCCTCCTCATGTTAATTGGTCAGATCCCATCGCTGGCAGAGAATTTGCCATTTGTTCCTCCAAAGGGACGCCTTTCGCATGGGGGCCTCCGTTCCCAGGCTTTCTCACTTCCGTGGCTCGCGCTTAGACTCACACTGTGAACGCACACTTCCCAGTAAAAGTTTCCTGGGATCCCTTTGAAGCCGCATTTGCCACCTTCTAGGCTCTCAGAGCCGCAGGTGGTGCAGCCAGGAGCCCTTTCTTCCGCCTGCTCTCAGCATCCTCCCTCTTCCCGCCCGGAGGGAGGAGATGCGCCCATTAAGACCAGGGCTGTTCCTCCTCACGCCTCCTCTGGAATATGTGGTTTACACAACACAGGCTTCCCCCTGGGAACACAAGTGCGCATCTGTCCTAAGGGAGCCACCTCCCTGTGACGTGTGGGCTGTGCCGGCTGGGACGGGGCGGCCTGCGGTCCCTCCAGCCCGACCAGAGCCACGTCCTGAGATGTCTTGGTCTTGGAGGACGCTGCCGAACGGTAACCGATTTTGAGTGTTTTCCGCTAGGTCTCCCAGCTGCTTCAATCCATCTGAATAGTTTGGGCTAAAATAAATGGTAACTTGTATCAGGAGCTTTGCTCCAGCATTCATTAGGTTTTAAGATTTAATGATATACGGACCTAAAACAAATCGTTGTTGTTGTTGCTTTAAAGCTGTTGAGTGGAATCTCTTGGCTTTTGACTTTTTAAGTGCTGATTTGTGCTCCTGTAAAAGGTGTGGCTTTTTTAAATGAGGGTTTTCAACAACTAGCTAGCAAACAGGAACACATGCCTCTTTAAATTAAATAAGTTTGTTGTTGTTGTAAAATACAGCTTGTGTCAATGGAGCTGGACCATTGGACTGTTCCTGGTCTGTTCCCTGGAGTAACTGTTCCCTGGTCCATTCCCTGAACTGCTCCCTGGGCTGACTGCCTCCTCAGAGGAGACAGACCCTCACCATCACCCCTTTAGGCTTCAGACTGGTTGGTTTCATGCAGTTAATGGAAGGGCCATTTATTAATGTGTTATTGTCTCAGCAAGATGTGAGTATGGTGTTCCTGATAAAGAATTCTAGATTAAGGCTACATTCTGCCTCACTAGGCCCCGGAACCCTGCCCTTCCTTGTCCCACAGAAGTGTCCCTGCTGCCAGTGTGGTGGGGAAGCCGTGGACCCTGTGCCTGTGCCTGTGTGTGAGTGTGGTCAGCACTGACCTGCTCCCCCTCCACCCCCACCCCCACCCCCGCCAGCTGCAGCCGGCTGTCCTCGCTCCCCGTTGTGTTTTGGAAACATCCATGGTGTCGCCCTCAGAGGTAGCGCGTGTCCTCTGACCTCGCTGACTGCTGTACAGTCGGCTGGCCCATGCTTCTCTGGAGCGTCCGCTGCTCCCAGGTTTCCTTCGTCCCGGCCAAGAGCGCCCTGTGCAGCCCCTGACCGTGCGGGTTTCTCTGTGAGGGAGATGGAAGTGCCCTCTGTTTATGTGCAGGTTTAGAGGCAGGACATGTAGGGTAGCCGTCGACAGGAGCGATGGCAGAGTGAGGGTTGAGGCCATGTGCCCGGGCTCCTCTGACCCAGCTGGAGATGTTTTATACATTTTTTGTAGAGTCATGGGGACCCTGGGTAAGGCCGAGTCTAGTTAACTGTGGTGAAACCTACTCAGTCCAGTTAACTGAGAAGGTTAGCCTGAATTAGGGGGAAATTTGAACTTTAACAGTAATGGTAGGTAATTGTGAAGTATACACAGTGACCCACACTAATATAACTTGATAAAATTCATTAAGGGAATCATAATAATGAACAAATAAAAGCACCTAATGATTATTTTTAAGAATAATGACATATCTAAATCGCCCAACGTTATTCTTATTCATAGGTAAGATATTTCCCCTACAATATTTTTTCTACTTTAACATGCTAGGCAAGTGATTTTGCCTCATTAAAGTAAGATAAGCAGAACCACTTCCTTCCTGAATAGTGTCAAGTAGCAAAGGCAGAGGAAAGGGGAGGACATTTGAGGGCCACCCCTTACCACCCCCAGGCTTTTAAACCTTTGGTCCAGTTAATGACCGTGGCAATCTTGTGAAGTGAGTCTTAGCTCCATTTCATAGATTGTAGATTGAGAAACTGAGGCCTCCAGGGCTCCAAAGCGGCTCCCTGAAAGTTTCCTCTCTGACTCAGAACAGTAGCACTCTTCATAATGTAGTTTCCTTAGATGTGGTCCTCAGACCCCTGCATCAGAATCTTCTGGAATATTTGTTCATATGCAGATTCCTGGGCCCCTGCCAGGCAGGGCCCGGGGATCTGGCATTTTAACAAGTGGCCCAGTGCTCCTTAGCACCCTGGAGTCTAAGAGCCACTCTCCCCGACCGCGGACCCCATTTTGGTGATGTGATGAGCCCTGCCACAGAGCGCCTCGGGCCTGAGGACAGGGTCCTCTCAGCCCTGACTGCAGGGGACGTCCCGGCGCTCCCAGGGGGGCCTCTCCTGCTCACCCCTTCATGGCCCTGTGTCACCTGCACCGAGCCTAGTACGGCTCCTGGTTTGACAAGTCACTTCCAAGGGAGTAGAAATCCTCACAGTACGTGGGGATCATTTTCTCTAAAATGTGGACATTTCCAAGGCAGAATCATCAGATCCAAGTGTGCCTTTGGTGTCTAATACAGATGGAATTTGCATTTTACATTCGACCCCTTGCTAAAACCAGAAAAAAAAAATTTTAAAAAGAGAGAGGGCAGCTTGCAGAAATGATTACCTTGGAAACACTGTTAGATGCTTGCTTCACTCTTGCTTCCCAGCCCTCCTTTGCTTCGCTCCCCTGGGGCACATTCCCATGCGCCCCCCATCCCCTCTGACTCGCCTAGAGGTGAGGAGATGAAGGTGCCCTCCTCCCAGCTGTCTCACCCCCACGGAGAACAGGGCAGGGAAGAGCCAGCAGGCCCCCTGACCGGCTTCGTTCCTCTGCCTTCCTCTTTCTCCATGATTCTCTCTCCCTCAGCTCTGTGAACCTTCTCTCATTCCCCAGCGACATGCCTCCCTAAGGGACTAGTCCTCACTGAATCCCTTTCTGCAGGCTGAATAGGAGTTTGCTGGAATGACTGACACACGGAGGGGTGTGTCCACGATCCGTAGGGGGTCCCAGACCAACTTGCATTTGTGTTCTGTGCTGGCACAGAGCATCCGTCTTTGTTTTGGTGTCTGCTCATCAAATAAAGAAGGCATTCCTCTCCTGGCAGACAGAGACAAAACAGAAAGAAAGAAAGGAAAGACGACCTCCCCCCCACCAAAAAAAAAAAGAAGAAAAGAATTAAATTTTAACCATATACTCCACTGAAATTCAATATATACCCTATCCTCTGTCCTGATTGGTCCGCTTCAATTGACAAGTGGATCGGGTAGGAAGGAAATATCCTGGACTTAATTGTAAGTTAAGTCTGTCTTAATCCAGAAGAGCATTTGAGATTCTGTCCAAGTGTTCAATTTCCCCGGCCGCGGAGGTCTGTGAATTTCTTTTCCCAGCCTCCAGGCTGCTGCAGTACAAGTCAGCATAGCTAATGCAGATAGATCTCCTGCCCCGGCTGCCTCCTCCCTCCGCTTTGATTCGATATGAACAGCCTGGTACCTCCGAAGCTGGGGAGAAATCTGACATAACTCTGCAGATGGCTAGGTGGCCGTGAAGCGCCTGGGGATTGTTCTTTAAGGAAAAGGTAACGTTTCTGTGCTAATGATTTCTTCCCCCCTCCCCTCCTTGTTGCATTTTTTTCCAGGGCTGCCAGTTCCCAAGAAGAGCCCCAAGTCGGTAAGGACTTGCCAGTTACTTGGTGATTATTTGGGGGGGCGGGGGCCGGGGGTGGGTGGTGGGAGGGGACGCTGTCTGGCTTGACTTCACTAAATGTGCTTTGGAGTGGATGGGGGACCGGAGCCCGGCTCCGCATCTGAAGTTCTGGGGATCTGTTTGGTATAGAAGGTATGTGGGTTTGTCTTTAACTGCCTAATGATTTGTGGGCTGGCTGCGGGAGCCAGGATAACGGGAGCAGGACTGGAATTTTCTCTATATGAATGCAGCCCGGCTCTCTCTCAAATGGATGACTTTTTCTTAGATGTTTTAACTTGAGACAAATGCTATTGTTTCTTTTGGGAGGAGAATTAAAAAAGCAGGCTCCACCTGCTTCCCCGGTAGCCTGCTCTCAACTGGTGTTCCCAGCTGTTCACGTGGGCAGACTCTCCCCCGGGCTTTCCTGGGCACTGAATGATGAGTGATTTACAGAATTAAAAAGCCTGTGGGCTTAAGGAGAACCACTCTGCCCTGTATGCACGCCCATGCTCACATGGAAGGATGTTCCGCCCCAGCACTGAGCACAGACATTTCCTCGCTGTGGAAGCGTCCTTTGTTGTTTTGCTGGCTTTAGCAGCATTATGCTGCAGGTATGGGATTCTTTAAAAAAAAAAATCAATGTGTTGCTGTCCTTTCTAGTCTGGTTCCCCTGAAGATGCATTACCTGGTTGACGCGGTAGCTGATAGCCTGGAGGCTATAGTGTTTTGATTGGTGGTGTGGGCTTCTGCCCCTGGGGCACTGACAGCAAATTAGAATGCTGCGTACAAAGTCCGAATCTGCACGGCATGCCTGTGAAAAATTGATCCGAGAGGCTCCCCAATTCATTGCCGTTGGGATGAAGAGGAGCCATTTCCATGTGGCTTAGGACATGTGGGGGAGGGGCATTTTACAGCTTCCTGTCACCTGGGAAAGGAGAACCTTAAAACTTTGCAGCTCCTGGCGCTGCAGCTGGATTCCTCCCACCTGCCCCCAAGCCTGGCAGCAGGAGGCAGAAGTTCATTAAGGAGCTGAGAGAGGGGCTCCCTGCGTTTCGAAGCCCCACTCCCAAGTTCTCCACCGAGGGATGATTGATAATTGATGTGATTGCAATAATTGATGTGATTGCAATGGCTTTGTGCCATGATGATGGGCACCTGTGACTTCAGGGCTGCTTCCCTTGTCAGTTTGTGTTAATGTCCAGGCACAAAAGTGCTGGTAGGCACCAAGATGCCAGAGCCTGTCTCTGTGTGTGTGTGTGTGTGTGTGTGTGTGTGTGTGTGTGTATACACATACCCGTGCATATGTGTCTCCTCATCCCTGGGTCATAGTCAGAAACCTGTGCAGCCTGCAGAAAAACAGAAGCAAATCTGGAAGATGTGTCACCTGAGCGTGAGTTAGCAGAGCCATCCTTTTCTCCCCCACCTGAGCCACGCCACACGATGGACCTTTTACACACCCACATGGAACAGAGTCTTAACAAGGAGCTTCCTGGGGGAGACGCATCGGTTTTGCACAGGCAGCAAGACCTCGGTGCGGCGTTCCTTTTTGTGCAAACTTCACCGTGCCAGAGGCTCACTTGCGTCTCTTCTTCCCCAAGTGTTTTGGAATTCCCTGCTGCACTCTGGGCATCAAACAGCTCTAGAGCCTGCATTCACCGAGTCAGTGGAAAGACTTCCCTGTGACAGTTTATTTTTGCAGAAGCTGTGTCATTAGCAAGCAGCAAGCCAATTACTCAGGCTGCATTCCCAGGAAAAAAGCTCTTAACTGCTTTGCCCACAGTCTGCCGCCTCTTAATTACACAAGCCAGGAGACCGTGTGTGGCTGGTTAGAGAGGAACGAGCCCCAGCTTGGGGCTTGTCCTCCGATTCCTGTGCCCTGACAGGGATGTGGTTCTCACAGCGTGCTGGCGCACCGGCAGCTGCTCTTCAGGATCAGGGGCCATCAGCCGAGGTCTGCTGCCGCCAGTGGCGCGGCGCGAACACCTGTGATCAGTGGGTGCTCTGTATGGGCAGGTGGAAAGCTGGTTCCCTTTCCCGGTTTGAATTTCAGTGCTGTCCTGCCAGAGACAGGTGATGATGGGGTTTTCCTGGTGAGGTCGGAGGGAACCCCTGGGGTGCTGCGTGTCACGGTTCAGAAAGCCGTTCCCCTGTGCAGGCAGGGCCGGTGAGGCAGCTGTGGAGTGAAAGGCAGGGCTGTGATACACTTGGTTTTCCCATCAGCTCTGTGATGGCTTGTCTTAACCCAGTTGTCCTTTTTCTTAAAAGCTCCGGGCATTGTTGACTTGCTCATGTGACTGACAGCTTCTTTTTGCCCTCAGACCTTTTTTAAAAAATAATGTTTTCAGTAATTGAGTAGTTGGGTTTTTATTAGAACAGAGGGACTTACCTTTCTGGTCCTGATTCCCATTCTGGATGGTCTCAATAGCTCACTCTTAATAAGCAACGCCACCACTCATTTAAAGGCTAACTCCATGGTTCATCTGCTCACTGGAGACCATGGCAGTATCTTAACGGAATTCCATTGATTTAATCCTGGATTTAATCAGAGATTTCTCTGCCAAATGGCAGAAACGAAAGTAAGACCTGTTTGCCGTCAGGTGTCAGACCTCTCTGGAAACGGGTTCTGGCCCAGCGCGATCATCCTGGCTGGAAACGCATTCAACTGAGACTGTTGGTCTAGATCACACACAAGGGTTTTGTGTGGGAGAATTTAAAACTCTAAATATCATGCCAAATCCTGAATGTTAAGTTAATATCCAATTATGTTTTCTCACTTGTTCATTTCTCGCTGTGCTTCTGTTTCTCCCTTCCTTCATGGATCCATCTGTCCACTTATCATCTACCCACTTACCCATCGATACCTCTGCCTTTTCTTCGTTAGTCCGTCCACCCCTTTGTTTGGGTGGAGCACCTCAGTGCGGGGGGGGGGGGGGGGGCGCCGGGTGGCACTGGGAACGTGATAAGGAAGATGTCGCAGCGCCTGTCTTTTGGAGCTTACAAACACACACTTTATTGATTGCTACTTTCAAAAGACAGATGCATTGTCACAAATCACCAGAAATGTGTAATGTGCCTGTTCCAACAGTAAGTGTTAGGCGGGTGTCTTCTATGTCAGACCAGTGCCGGGTACCCCAGGACTGCACCAGAAGACGTTCCTGCCTCGTGCAACCAGGAGAGACCCCAGCAGGCAGCTCTGCACCCTCCTGGAGGGCTTAACTGAGGAACATATACTCTCAAAAGCTAACCACGCCAAACCAAGTACACGCTTACTGAAAACCATTCAGCTCTAAGTTATAATAATCTGTGAAGTAGCCATACAAAGCCCTGAAAACAGAGCCACGGTTGAGTTAGGTGCCGCGACTGAGCTGTGTTAGACTCCCGAGCTCCCTAGCAGCCTGGGCGACGTAGGAAACCACATTCCATGTTTCCTGTGTCAGGTCAAAGCAAGCAGCAGGGAGGCACAGTGTTCCCAGTTACTGAAAACTCCTCACGCACGGTTTCCATAAGGGGACACTGCGTCATGGACAACGGAGTCTCCTCTCCAAACGCCCAGGATGGAAGGCAGCAACACTGACGGTTTCTGTTCCATTGTCTGCCGTTCCTTCCCCTGGACAGGACGCTGAGGGTACGGCTGACCACTAGTCATTAGAGATGTGAGGGGGGATCTCAGAGAAGCTGCACAGTGAGGGACCCGGGCCGGACCATCCAGTTTTATGTGTCCTGCCTCTTCCTGAAACTCCCGGGGGGGTCACAGGACCCCGATACGGCTTGTCCTTCCACCAGGGCAGTGCTACAAGTCGTCAGAGCCCCTGCCGCTGCAAGGAGAGGGGTAGCTGGGAGAAGGATGGGGTGACTCAGATAAGCTCCTCGCCTCTCACTTCCACAGCAACTCACACCCTCACCCCTTGGAGCCCTAGAAAACAGACTCTGCCGTTGTATTGGATTGCTTCGACACGTGCACTGCGAACTAAAACTCGTCTTCATATCCAGTTGTTAACTCCCTTTTCTTCTCCATTAACTCCTCTTGCCTGCCTTTTTGGAAGAAATCGTTTGCCTTAGACCCATAAATGACCAAAGAAAGAGACAAAAGGGAGGAGCATCGTCCACTGTGCCGTGTGCGAGTCGGTTCCCGCACCGCCGGTGCCGACTGCCCATGTCCAGCAGCACCTGGGGTTCTCTGTCCATGGAGGTCGCTGCAGCGGCCTCCAGTCTTGGCAGATACGTGAACTGTAAATAATTCTGCTTTAAAAAGGATCGATTTGTCATTTTTAAGCCACAGGAATTCTTTTCATCATTAAAGCTCCTAAGTGCTGTCTGTATTCATTTGCTCTTCCAAGCAAATATTTCCAGCTCACTTTTTAAGTACCTTCATTTTGAAATGATTCTGTGAAAGACTGATGCGCTGGGTTTGTCCCCATCTCCGTCCGTAAAAACCATTGCATCTTCCCGATCTCCCTGGCCTGTGGGTGTAAGGAAATCATTCATTCTAGGGAGGTGGGTACAGTTTTATTTTTAAAAGCCTTATGGCACCGGCTAGTGTGAGGCCCAGGTCTTCTATGGAGTTTTCAAAAGTAAGCCCGTTTTTTTTCTTCCTAGTCGGTTCTGATTTGATTTTCAGAAAAAAAAAATCTTGATTCAAAAATATCAGCCCAGTGACAACAGCTGGCATTGGAAATATTCGTCTCAGTACTCCAACCCTTTCCAACCAGTCGCTCGAGGTGGGACCTGGTGGGGGGTGGGGGGGGATGCCCACGTTTATGAGGCTCTTCCTCCTCCTGCTCTGTCCCCGGTGCAGTCTGTGAGCAGTGCCTGTTGACTTGGCACCGAATGTCTTCTAAGTGCACTGTCCCTCTGCTTGGGCACTAGTGCTCCGCAGGCATAGACCTCCTCGGGCACCTCCCCGGACTCCATTGTTTCCTGACTGGCTCTCTGCTTTCATCCCATCCCCACTAACCTTCACACACACACACACACACACACACCATCCCCGCCCCAACCCCAGGAGCCAGACCACACTTGCTGGAAGCAAGTCAGCTTCTGATGTATCCGGCTTTTCCTTCATTAATATATCCCTCCTCCCCTGGACTAAGAATGAAACCCAAACTCCCTGACGTAGCCCAGAGGCCCTCACGTTAGCCTCCCAGGTCACCTGAGACACCGCTGCAGCCCCTTGCGCCACACTCGCCTCCTCTCTGTTCTCTAACAGTTCAGTCTCAGTGTTGCTTGAAGACTGAGCACATGCTGCTTCCATTAATGGGATGTTCTTCCAGGCCTCTCCTTACCCGGCTAAAGGGCGGTGCGGTCTGCTGGTATCAGCCTGTCATGGTTACTTTCATCTGCACAGACACACACACCCACCCTAGATACGCCCGGGATGTAAGTTCTAGAGCTCCGCTGCCATCCCTCCTTGCTCACACACCGCAGCCCTGAGAGTCCGACTCACAGCAGGCGGTCAGGACGTGCGACTCATTTACTGGGGAGGCAAGAGGGGTGTTTGAATTTGAGAAACGGCTCAGACCACCTCCGGTGGACTTCATTGCCCCCCTGGATGGCAGCAGGGGCTCAGGAGGACCCCGCGGGCCGCTCTGACCCGGGTGCTCTGGGCGCTCCCTCCATCCGTGTTCTTCGTGTGCCTGGCTTGCGGTAACAGACTGGAAGGTGTATCTTTAACTGCACGTACCTGGCTTTGGGCCGGTTTTTCACCTAGAAAATGAGGTGAAGGACAATCACATTAGATGCAAATCTGTTCCTGGCCTTGTATTTAGTTGAGACCTGAATTTGTTCTCCTGCCCCAGGTCTTCCGGGAAGGAACGCAGACTGCAGGTGAGGCCCCCAGGTTGACGGTCATCTGAGAGAGAAACATGGCTTTCCTCCTGGACAGTGGTGGGCTCTACCAGATAAAAGCAGTGCCAGAGCTGATTAGATGCTCACAGAAAATAAAAGGCTTGTTTGGGGCTTTTTCACATGTAGAGGCAAAGCCTCAGAAAGCTCAGAGTGCCAACAAATGTTAAATACAGGAGGCACCTTCCAGTGAAGTGCTTTTCCAAACTAAACTTGAGAAGAAACATGAAGTGAGGCTAAGGCTTACCGGGGGAGACCCCGCAAGCTCCCGTGTCAACGTGCACGTAGCCCTTGGTGTTGGAGCGTGCCAGGCAGCGGCCCGGCCACGGCACAGTGTAAAGCACTTCCTGGGGCACTGCCTTCCTGGTATTTTCCAAATTGGGAACCGCGTTTGGGTGGCATTTAAAAGGGCTGCAGAAGTGCAGTTTGGTTGAGAGGCAGTTTTGCAAACTTGTTCCATTTTGTGTTAAATTGGACTTACATGACTTGTTCATTGGGGAGGTGAGAAGAGTGTTTCAACTTAAAAAATGGCTCAGACCATCTCCAGTGGACTTCATTGCACCTCTGTTTATGGCCAATCCATGTCTTCAGCTAAATTGGGGAGGTCCGTTCCTCCGTGCCAGAGGTCTGTTACACCGACAGCCATCGCAGGGTCTTGGAACCCCGTGGGCGACACGCCAGCTCTGCGCGTGTTGTGTGCGCACCTGTGGACGCTCGCGCACCCTCTGCAGGGGAAGGCCCGGGTTATGATACTCCTCAGTGGGGCAGCGTCGCAGGTGATGGTTTTCTCCAGGTCAGGAGGGGGAGCAGAGGTGAAATTTGGGTTCCAGAGCCCACAGAGTGACCCCACGAAGGGGGAAGGGGGACGTGTGCCTCGGTTGAGCCTGCGGAGCGCTCGCTCGGGCCCCCCTGAGGCTTTGTGGACACAGGAGAAGGAGCTTCGAGCGTTGGAGGCCTCCCTGTGGAACAGTGTAGTGTCAGGGGACAGACCCCACAACCTGACATTTGCTACTGATTCAAGGGACCGAGAGAGAGAGTGGGCATTTGAAGGGAGGAATGCAACTCTCAGGGTACACTGGGAAGCCCTTTATTGAATTATTTGCTTTTATATTTAAAAAATCTCTCCTTCCCCCGCTCCCAGAGGTGAACAAAAACAAAGTATCGCCAAAATGTAGAAAATAGAGTAACAGTCCCCACTGATTCTTTTTACCAAGGTTAATCTCAGAATGAGAAGAGCTCTACATCTTGTCTGCTGATAAGAAGCCTTCGCTGTGCACCCTAATACAAAGGAGGCAGCACAGGGAAGGAGGAAGAGGGTGCACACCCCGTGGCTGTGCTGCCCGTGCTGGTGCGGCAAGGCCACCATGGAAAGATGGCAGCCAGGAGAAAAACAGGTCCCAGGTGCAAAGGGGAAGGAGATCCTCTCTGTCGTTCATGTTTTCTGACTCTGGAGTCTTTTAACTGCCCTCCAAACCTGGTTCCTCATTTGGGAAATACCAGGAAGGCAACGCCCTGAGAAGGTGCCTTAAACTGTGCGGTGGCCGGGCTGCCGCCGCCTGGCACGCTCCCACACCAAGGGCGTCTTGTCTCCGGGCGAGGCAAGAGGCAGGCAAGAGGCAGGTATTGACCTTGGGGCAGAAATGAGATCGCTGGCCCTGAGAGCCATGTTCACGGCGGGGGTGGCTGGAGGTTGGCAGAACCGGTTCTGTTCCAAGTCTTTGGAATGCTGACCCGCACAGGTCTGAGCTGAGCACTTTACCCGCAGAAGAGAACGATGCTAATGTGGGTTGATGATGGTGTTTGTCACCCCCAAACACTGCCTTCCCCAGAGCCGCTGTCCTTGACTCTAAGTGAATCAAACCCCTCCTACAGGGTTACCAAGGCCTCTTTGCTAGTTTAGAATATGGTCCTCAGATTTCTCCCACGGACACACCAAGTAAAATTTTAAATGGTCTGTCTTGCCTTCATTAAATGCACATCCAATTTTCTTCAACTTTGAGTCTTTGCCAGAGCCTGATTTCAGAGTGAAATCTGTAATTGTCAAGGGCAAATGAAGCTTTTGTCCTCCTTGGACTTTCTTCAGATGCTTTTTTAAATTAAGGACTGGAAGGAGAGGGGCAGAGAGACCTGCGATTTAAATGAAAGGGACTTGGGAAATGTCCATTGATATGGGAATGAAACGTGAAGGTTACCTAGGGAGGAAGCAAGATTGAGCTGCTGGTAGAATTCCTTGTAAGACCAAGGGCAGATTTTGACTCTGCATAGAACTTTAGAAACCCAGACTGCTCTGAGTCAAAGATCTTATAAAGTACTTGGGAAGCGTAGGCTATACAAGATCTTTAAGAGAAGACAGACAGCCCTTCCTGTCCTCTGTCCCTTGAGAGGGCTCTTCAGCAGGTAAGTGTAGGGACATAGCACCTGTCATGTGAGAGGCAGGTTCCCGGGTTTTATTTTGAATGGGGGAAACTAAACACCTGGGCTTACCATAGTCTTTTACTGGAGAAAATAAGAACTGAAATCATTTCAATTCCCACCTGGTATTTTTCCTCCCCCTAATTTTTGCTCTCCGTTCAAAGAACATTTCGTAAAATGGGAAGGGTCATTTGCTGTGCAGGTTTTAAGGAACACCTGCTTATTCTGTTGAAATTTAAATGAAGTTCTTTACCTTTGAATACTATTTGGACTTTGGACAGGGTGCAAATCAAAGAAGGCTGACCCCTGAGGTCAACCCATATATAAAGTTTGATGTCAGTTTTCAACCAACAGTAGTGTGAGGAGATCAAGAAGTGACATGTGATATCTGCAAAATTGATCACCTAAGAATTATGGAAGTTCTTCATATAATAGTTATTTATCCACTTCTAAGTTCAAGTGCACACATAATGATTCTAAAAGCTCTGATTCCCACCCTAGCTGGTTTGGCTCAGTGGATAGAGCTTGGGCCTGTGAACTGAAGGGTCCCGGGTTCAATTCCGGTCAAGGGCACATTCCTGGGTTGCGGGCTCTGTCCCCAGTGGGTGGGTGGGAAAGGGTGTGCAGGAGGCAACGGATCAATAATTCTCTCTCATCATTGATGTTTCTCTCTCTCTCCTTCTCCTTTCCTCTCTGAAATCAATAAAAATATTTTTTTTAAAAAATAATAATAAACAACATAAACTGATGAACAAAATAGAACCAGAGTCATAGAAGCATCGAACAGACTGTCCAACCTATGAGGGAAGGAGGGAGGTGAGGGGGTAAGAGATCAACCAGAGGATTTGTACGCATGCATATGAGCATAACCAATGGACACAGACAGGGGCGGGGGGGCCGTGGGTAGGGCATGTGCTGGGGGGTGGGGGCAGCCAGGGAGAAGTCAATGGGGGAAAAGGAGACCTATGTAATACTTTAAACAATAAAGAAATTAAATTTTTTTTAAAAAAACATGACAAAGGAAAAAATTAAATAAAAGTTCTGATCCCCTTTCCTTGGAGTCCAGAAGTTTTGATGGCAAACCCTCAAATAGGAGTCAGGTATTTTATTATCGAAAGAATAATGAAAGACGTGGATTCAAAAAAAAACATTTTACCGCTGATTACATTGCATATGGATATCATAGCTTTACATTTAAACCACTCGTGGTATTTTGTGTCACACATTTTGTCAAAAACAGTGGGGATGTTAAAACTTGTCATAAATGAGCCTGGTGTCTTCGCCAAGAACGTACGATGAAAACGATTCGTTTTCTGCCACAGCCCAGAGAGCAGTGTGGTTTGTGCTCATATCTTTGCACCTGGCCCACCCCTCTCTCTGTCTGCCAATCGCTTGGGGATTTGTCTGCATTCAGCATTAGCTGGAGGAAGGTGGAAGCCAACATATTGTTGATACATTTGTGTGTGTGTGTGCACAGAAGTGCTGAACAAAGACGAGCTGATAGGAAACACCCACTCAGAACCAGTAATAACCCTCTCGTCTTGCCCCTCTCACTCGCTTCCTTTCAGCAACCACTGGAGAGAAAAGACAGCCAGAACAGCTCACAGCACAGCGTCGCCAGCCACCGCAGCCTGCACACGGCCTCCCCCAGCCACAGCACACAGGTGCTCCCCGAGTTCCCACCTGCAGAGGCCCCCGCTGCAGAGCAGACCGACAGCTCTGGGCAGAAAAAGCCAGATCCTTTTAAAATCTGGGCCCAGTCCAGGAGCATGTATGAAAGCCGACGTGAGTAGACCCCAGCTGCTGTCTTCGGGCAGCCCCACCTCCAGGCCTCAGCTTGCTCTCGGGGCTTATTAGCAATAGGTTTTCCCTGTGTAGACTGCATAGAGGGAAGCCGAGGGGAGGGGTGAGAGCGTGTCAGCAGTGATCGAATCTGCCGGCTATTCCTGGAGGCTCCCTCAGGCCGTCAGCTTGGGGAGGGTAGATGCGGATGGCCATCAGATCCAGGGCCCAGTGAGCACGGGGTTGTTGTTCCTTTCAGTTAAAGGAGGTGGCAGGTAAGAGCTGCCGTCCCGTTAGCTCTTGGGAAACAGCTCTGATGTACAGGAGAACATGAAGTGACTGGTTTGGATTGCGGGAGTAATGAGAAAAAAATAAATTCTTCCTTAGTGGTCTCTGAGTTTTTAAGAATACTGGTAATTTTTTCAACCAAATATTAGCCGTCTTTCTAAACATTCCCCTTAAAAAGAAAAAAACAACAACATTGAGTGGTCTGTGCATTAATTACTGATACTGTGGTTAAATGTGTTCCCCTGGCTTTGCTTTTTCAATAAATAGGAACTAGCGAGGGCACACACCGTAACTTTGTGGCTCCTATAAACAAAACATTGCCTTCATGTTTAATTTCTTACCTTTATGATGAAGTGACTTCCAAAGACTATTCACCATAAATAATGTTCATGTCTCTTGTCATTATTCCCAATGAAAGTTCCTAAAATGCTTCAATCTTAGCACATACACGTGCGCTCTGTTATGGCTGTTGCTGTTTCTGGCCGTTTCTCATGAGTATGATTGGTCAGGATGACGCAACTGTGGAGGCCGTGTACCGATCAGTTTCTGCCATTCCCTAGGTTGCTGTTGTTTTTTCTTGTCTTTTGAAGAAAAACACAGTGTGTAGCCTAAGATGTGATTCGCTGTCCCCTCCCCCCAAGATATTAAACTGAGCAAAGTACTCCAGGAACATTGAAGGCAGCTATAGTATCTTAACTGTACCCTTAATCTGTGCCTCCCTTTGTGGAGAAACATATTTTCCTTATATTTCATTTTATTGAGAAGGGCAATGTGGAGATTAACACCGTCTCTGATTCAGTTCCTTCACACGGTCTAAGTACTGTGCAAACTACCGTATTCTTGATATGGCATCTGTCACAACTGCAGGGTCAGGTGAATCGATCTGCAGTGCAGGCGTGTTCATGAATCCCTTCGAAGGGCTTACAAGTTTAAAAACAAAGGCACGCATGGAAGTCCTTTAAAAGCCATGTTGCCTGTTTGGGTTTTTTTTCTAGATAACATACCTATTATGCACGTGTTTTTAAAAATGACACTGATACAGTCGTACTAGTTAACATTCGGGACCAGCTGTACCCACTAGTGTTGACTATAAAAGGAAGTTTCAAACTTCCCGCTGGCGTTTCGCCCGCTCACAAATAGTTTGGAAAGAAAGCCTGTCAGAGCTGTCCCGTTAACCAGAGTAACCCATGCTTTTGGGGAGACACACTTGCACAGCTGGAAGTGGTGAACGGTTTGCATTATCAGAGTCCATTTCAGGAGCTTGGGTGTCGTTCTAGACCGGTGATGGCGAACCTATGACACTCGTGTCAGAGGTGACATGCGAACTCATTTTTTTTTGTTGATTTTTCTTTGTTAAATGGCATTTAAATATATAAAATAAATATCAAAAATATAAGTCTTTGTTTTACTATGGTTGCAAATATCAAAAAATTTCTATATGTGACACGGCACCAGAGTTAAGTTAGGGTTTTTCAAAATGCTGACACGCCGAGCTCAAAAGGTTCGCCATCACTGTTCTAGACACTTCTTGTTTGTGTGTGTGTTCAGACCTCGGCAGATCTGATGCTTTGTGCCTCTACATGGAAGGCTATTCTGTTGAACTGCCTAGAATTCATCTGAACAGGTATTAGCACAGAATGAATCCCACCAGGAACCTGATACTCTTAAATAAATGCTGTCGTGTGGCAGTTACAAAAGTATACTTAATTTTTTTCAAAAGGAAATAAGGGTTTAGGCAAATTTAAAGTTCATGACATGGTTAGGACAAGGCCATACAAGAATGTGTACAGTGGGGTTCAATTAAATATGAAGAGTCTAATATGGTCATGGGAGTTCTATGAAATGCTCAGCGGTACAATTGTGAATTCTAGCTTTTTGACAAGAAAAGCACCATGAAAAAAAGAAAAAATAAAGCAGAAACAAACTGCAATCTTTTAAAATCCAGAGCAGCCATGACCTTTACTGTGAAAGCTCAACTGCACGCTCCTTATCAATCAAAACGAAATTAAAATGAACTGAGAGAAAGCACATACATTAAGTTTTGCAAATTGTGAAATTAATATTCCAGCTATGTCACCTTCGCCTGCGTCGGGATTGAGCAAGGGTGAAAGGGAGAGAGAAATCAGTTCCACGAATTTTGGAGAATGTCAGAGTAAGGATTCACTGAAAACTTTTATTTCTCCATTATATTCATTCTGTTTGATGTTCCCATTGGTCGGGGGGCGGGTGGGGTGGCGGACACAGAGAGGGAAATGCCATGAGCCAGTGTTTTGGAATTCTTGTTAACCAGGCATAGACCAAAGACCAGATGAAAGCAAAAGTGATGGCATGGGCTTGCTAAGTCCGGAAATGTGTGTCTGCAGGAATGGAGGCACCAGGAGGTTTCTTTGCAAACCTGGTGATTCCATCCGTCTAATTAGCAAAGGAAGTCTTTTGAGCACTTTATTGTGTTGTCACTTACGTGACCAAAGGAGATTAACTGCTGAGGTGGTCTCCTATGCAAGGGCTTAAAGGTGAAGAAAGCTGGACGAGATTCTCCTCGCTCTTTTTGATGTAGCCTCACTCAAAAGAAAGACAAAGGGATATAAACATCAGAAAGATGGCTCTACCCTGCTGTCTCCTAAAAATGTAATTGTGATGGAATCTGCCTGAAATAAAGAAGAGAACTAACCATTTGGGAGGAGTAGTTGAGACACCTCAGTGCCGCTGGCGGCAGAGGACACAGAGGGAGGAAGTCTGTGATCCCGTGTGTCACCGAAGTTTACGAACTGTGTGCATTTGGTCGGTGGGAGAGGAGTGTGATTGTTAAGGAGCCAAAAGACTTCCTTCGCAGCATCCCTACGTGTGGTGTACTGTGCTTGTGTCTCTGTTTTCCTGGCTCATCACTGCAGTCCTCAACATTCTTGGTGTCGTTGGGCATCTTGTTTTTAAATAAATTTGCCATTTTCCCACTGATTCTAAGGGAGAAACAAATGCTTTTTTCCTGTGGACTAACCTGTATGATAAGCCTAAGTCTGTTGCCACAGCCACCCACACCGTGCTAGCTTACACCTAAATGAGCTTTATAAGGCAGAACTTGCTACGTTTGGTGTCATCGTAGGATGGGCATGTGCTCCTGTGAAATGATGCTGAGAAACGGGTCTGGCTGGAGGTCTCTGCAGAGGCTGTTCACAGGGAGGCCCAGCAGACTCCGCACAGGCTCTGCCAGGAACCCGGTGCGCTGGGACGCACCCAGGGTCCATTTTGGTAATAATCCTGCTTGAGTGAACCAACGATGGAGACCCAAGTTGATTTAATTTGTTGTTTCCATGGGTCTATTACACTAAATACCCTGTAGCCAGACACTCAAACGGAAAGAAAGAGGTGTTACCTTAGCATGCTTAAGGAAATATAATTCTCAAATCGCGTCTATGAGAGTCCTACGCTGTAGCTCCACTCCATGTCCGTGGCTCTGGGAGCTTAGCTCACGAGTATAATAAGAAAGCGCTGGGCGAAAAGCACTGCTCAAAGCCCCGGCATTAAGACAGCTCAAGCAGAAATATCAGAGGCAGACCTCCCTGCCTTGCTCTTCCCTGTTTATCTAGCTGCTGCTTTCTTGGCACATTCATTCGCTGTACATTTTAAGCCTGTGGGTGAGTCACTAAAAAGGGCCCTCTCTCCAACTTGAAGTGCAAACACTGCCTCCTCCTCCTCCCTGGCCCTTTGTACAGAATTGGAGAAGAGAATTAAATGCTGGGGTCTGCACACCGCTGCAGCCCCAAATGCAAGTACTTAAACCAGAAAGTCTGCAGAACAACATTTGAAAATCTCCTTTAAGATTCACTGCCACTAAACTACATTTTTTTCCTCTTTAAATAGAAGCTATGTCATTTATAGACTATATAAAGCACTATCTATTAAATAAAAATTAAGTAGAAATAACCCTTTTTTATTGCCATAGGTAACAGAGTGGTATATAGAACAATTTCATGTACAGTAAGCATGTTTCCATGGAAATTGCTTTTCTTTTGAAAAATGAGGTTTTTTATTTTAAAACCCTGAAATATTGAATTTTAAAAGTAAAGTATCAAGTTATTGGATAATAAATTAATACTTTTAATGATGAAATATTATAGGCAAATTCTGGAGTAAAGCAGTCACTCTAACAATGAAATATAGTTCATTGATACAGAACAATTTTGTTGTCACCGTTAATCTTAAAGATATGGAAGGCTGGAGACTTTTGGGTAAAGTACTGAAATCTTAGTAAACTTTGCAAATTTGGAAATATTAGGATGTTTAAGACTAACTTATTTTGGCAAAAATGATCTAACAAGTTAAATTATTGGCATCGCTGGCCTTGATTACTTTAAAGAAGAAAGAAGTGTTTTTGGTTTGGTTGGTTTTTTTAATGGAACATTCTTCACCCCACGCTCTTTCTTCTTTTAGTTGATGGAGCATCAGGTGACTTACCCTCTGAGTGGCTTAGCACCTCTCTCCCGGGCACCGTGGGCGGCTGTGGTGATTGCATTCATGCCCCTGCTGACCACTGGCTTAGTCAGGGATAATGGCTCGGGCTTGGTTAGGAATTATCAAACAGTGATTAGTCCTTTGAAAAAACTTAGTGCTCAGTGACGACTGCCGCTGTCCGCCCTCGCCCAGCGTCCTGTTGTTTGTTGCCTTGTCTGTGTTAGAAGACTGTCGTCTGCTCAAGCACTCAGTGTCGGTCCTGTAGCTGTAACCTTAGGGGTGTGCTGCCTTGTATCAGAGAAATAACCTCTCTCTTCCTTCCCCCTCTAGTTCCAGATTACCAAGAACAGGACATCTTCCTCTGGAGGAAAGAGACTGGATTTGGATTTAGGATTCTGGGTGGAAATGAACCAGGGGAACCTGTGAGTCTTTTATGTCCCTTCCCGCTCCCCCTCCCCCTCCCTGGCCCCCCCCCCCCCCACACACACACAGTGCTGGCAGCAGTAACAAATCCCCAAGTCTCGAGTCCAGCCAGGTGCCACACTGACCGCCTGGTCCAGACAGAGGGGCTGTTCCTTAGGTTTTGTGGAGCCTTTGTCTTGAGGGAAAAGGGACTGGTTAGAGAACAGAAAGAGTTCACCCACCGGCACTGGCAGAGCCAAGCATGGACACAATTGCAGTGGAGACAGACTGGCTATTTCATTATGAGTGCACCACCCAGGAGAACCGGAAGCTGATGCTCAAAGCCTGGACTCCCCGGTGGTGTAGAACACAGATTACATAGGGCAAAATCACAAGGCACCGTGTTGGAGGCTCGGGGTTGTGCTAGGAGCTGACGGTCGGAGCTGAGGTGAGGGTGAGGAATTATTTTTTCAGATCTCGAGGACAGTGTCCTGTCCCCCTGTCTGTTTCACGGGGAAGCAGCCAGGGGGTCGTTCCACCTCAGGGCTCAGGAGCTGAAACCTGGCCCAGGTCAGGGTGTTGCCTTTATCCTGCCGGAGGCCCAGGCCCATGACCATTCGTCAGGCCCGGCTCCTGTCTTCCGCTACCTCAGGGGTTGCTGATTATCTGTAGAAAGGCTAGGTCTCCGAGGGTTAGAAAGAGAGGCATGATTTCCAGACTAGGATTATAGCTGAATTTAATCACAGTCATAAGGACCCTTGGTTTCACTATAAAAGTTTGTGTTCATGTTTGTGAAAAGTGGGAGTTGCTATCAAAGAATATGAAGCCAAAAAGCAAAAGGAATCGGGATCCAGTAAGAAAACAATGTGATGCTCCGGCCAGTTCTGCATTTGGAGGAGCACCAGGTTGAGAGATTAGAAATGTTGGGCCCAACTGTCTTTACAAAAGAAGAGAAAGAACCCCAAACAAGAGTGAGGAGACATTTCACCTCTCTGGGCCTCATCTTTAGAGTAAACTTAGTATTACATCACAGAATCCTTTTGAAGGGGGAAAAGAGAACTAAAGAAATGTATTGGTAATTCCCTCATCAGAATAAAAATAACTGTTACTGGTTGAGTGCTTAGTCTGTGCCAGATGCTATGCCACAGGCTTTAACATACACTCTCTCATTTATCCTTCAAGTCCATGAGTGTTTTCCCCATTTTTGAAATCATCAAATGAAGACACAAAAGGTTAACTGACTTGCCCACGATCACAGAGTTAGTAATGGAAGGACTGGAAAGGGTCTGATTCCAGAGTCCGTATTCTTAACCACTCACCTGGCAGAGCTTTCTGTAAACTATGCATGTCACACAAAGGTAGCGGTGGCATTGGCAGCTCAGGAGAAGGCAGGGAGAGCACAACTATTTTAACTAAAGCTGAGTGGACGGTAAACATAAGGCACTAAATAAAGGCTGCTTGGATGCGGGTGCTGAAAGGACAGAAATGCAGATGACAGACCACACTTGCTTGATTCACCCCTTCATTTAACAGGTCTATTGTGCACTCGCTATTGCAAGGCTCAGTGCTGTGTTTTGGAGAAAAGTAGTGCCACTATTACAATTAGCAGAGTTTTCTGAAAGGCTGGTTTGTAAGTGGATAGAAAAGGAGAAAGGGTTTTGCAGAGGAAAGGAATGAAGTGTTTTATTTCTGCAAAGGAGAAAAAGAACCATCACCACAGAGAAGTGTCTGGGAACCAAACAAGAGAAAGTTCTTTCTCCACCATGTGAGAACTGCTGTAGCACCTAGCCCAGCGCCTGGCATCCCACGGGCACTAGGAAGTGTTTGTGGTATGGATACAGACAGGGATGAATTAAAATGTTCCCGGAGATGTGAAGTCTTTGAGTAGAATAGCAAATGAAAAGGTCGCTGTTTTATCTGTCATCCAATTGCTCCACAGATTTATATCGGTCACATCGTACCACTGGGTGCTGCTGATACGGATGGCCGCCTGAGGTCTGGGGATGAATTAATCTGTGTGGATGGGACACCAGTCATTGGAAAGTCACACCAGCTTGTGGTCCAGCTTATGCAACAAGCTGCCAAGCAAGGCCATGTCAACCTCACAGTGCGGCGTAAAGTGGTATTTTCAGGTATGTTCCTCATTCATGCCTTCAGGCAGGGCATGGTCTCTCTGTGCACAGATAAGGACCCCTTCCTGTGTCATTTGATGATAACTCTCAACAAAAGAGGTCATTATGACAGTCAGGAGAATCAGACTTTCAAATTAAGAGCAAAAATTAGGTTGTGCTCTATTGTTGACAGTCGTGTGTTAAAGTGAGATTTTTTTCTCTCTACAAGAAAGGGGAAGCGTTGCCCAGTTCTAAGTCATATGTGATTCTTCCCCCTACAAGCTTCAAAATACTACATACCTGTGACCGTCTTGGACAGTCCCTCCTCCCTCCACCTGCCTCGATTTTAGCTTCCCTCCTTGCCATTCTTGTGAATCAGGGTTTCCGTCTGTGTCACACCCGCCGCTCAGTGACAGCTCACCGTGTGTCTGCCCTCGCCCTTCTCTCACCAGCTCCCTGGGAGCACTCGGTGGTTCGCCTTTGTCTGCAGCCCCCTCCCCATGGTTAAGACAGAACCCAGAGGCAGTAGAACCACATTCAGTGCTGTATCAGTGGAATTACTGAAGAAGTGTGATGTCACATAGTACGAGTTCTCCGTAGTTTTAATATTAGTGAAACAAATACTGAGATAAAATCAACTGGCACCTTGTTTTTAAAAAAGTGGTGTAACTCATTTAAATCGTATATAATTAATTACAGAAGGCGTCAGATTCCAGTGTGGAAGAGTCCTGCCTACTGCAGCTCTGGAAACCACTGGTAATCAGCTAGGTTCCGAGGCCTCCAGGGCAGGCCAGTCCGTCTTTCTTCACATAGCATTCCCTGCAGCCAACAGCAGTCAGAGTGGCTTTTGAGATGTGGCAAACACTTTTTTACTTCACCAAATAAAAGTAGTAGAGCAATGTGATTTTTATTCCAGAATTATTTTTAAATCCTTAAGTGTTTGGGGTTTTTAGCTCTGGGTCAAAGATATATTAAATCTATTAAAAGACAATTTAACCAGTCACAAAAGGACAAATGTCATATGAGTCTACTTTCATGAGGCACTAGGCAGACAGGTTTATATCAAGAAGTAGACTGGTGGTTGCCAGGGGCTGCTGAGCGGGAAACGGTTCAATGGCCTTTAATGGTAGAGTTTCCGTTTGGGAAGGTGATTGAGTTCTGGAGATGAAGGTGGTGATGGTTCACAACAGTGTGACTGTGCTTAATGCCACTAAACTGTACACTTAAAAATAGTTAAAAATTTATGGTCTCTGTATTTTACTACAATAAGATGGAAATCTATGAGAGGAGGAGCTTTCCAGAATAAATACAGTCTTACCCAAAAGCTGAACACACATTTTGTTTTTGGCACGAAACATAAGTTGGTTTCACCAACTCCTGTGGCTCTTTAGGAGTGTTTTACCCTGTCACCTGACCTAGCCATCAAACTGCAGTTGCATAGACCGGGAATTCTGAGGGTATTGGGTTGTGTTGTGCTGAGTACATCAGTGAGGCTGGCCCCAGGAAGCACACCTGCGCCCGGCGCCGTGGGGAAGCCCCCAGGCGTGTAGTATTCCTGCCTGATGGGAAATTCACAGCAGGTCCCGGAGAGCTGAGTAGAACTGAGACAGGGTAATGGCACTCTGAATGTGCGGCCAAGGTCAGGCCTCGGGCGAGGACGGCATCGTGGTGTGGGCCAACCTGCACTGGCTCTGCGTGACCTGTGGTTTGTGCGGGGATCCCTCCGAGTGCGAACCCGGGTGCGGGTGCGGGTGCGGGTGCTGAAGTGGCCGGTGCTGGCGTTTTCCCCAGACATCCATGCCAGTGGAGACGGGAAAGTCAATACTTTTCTCCAGAAGCTGCTTGAAACCCTCGAGCCTGGGTTCTGTGCGGCCAGGCTCATTTCCCGGCTTCGTGCACGCGTGGAGCTGGGGGCGGGGGGTGAAGGGTGGCGGGCGCTGGGGCCAGATCGGGGCCTGAGCGCGCACCTCCTGCACAGCCCCCAAAGCCGAGCCAGAGGTGCCCTCGCCGGCCTCGTCGCACCACAGCAGCACGCAGCCCGCCTCGCTGACGGAGGAGAAGCGCACCCCGCAGGGCAGCCAGAACTCGCTCAACACCGTGAGCTCCGGCAGTGGCAGCACCAGCGGCATCGGCAGCGGCGGGGGCGGTGGCAGCGGCGTGGGCAGCGCCCTGCAGCCCTACGACGTGGAGATCCGGCGCGGGGACAGCGAGGGCTTCGGCTTCGTCATCGTGTCGTCCGTGAGCCGGCCCGAGGCGGGCACGACCTTCGGTGAGTGGCAGTGCCCTTTCCAGGGTTTGCGAGGCGCCAGGCAGGCCGGTCAATATCTCATTAACAGAACCGCCTCCCTGCTCTTCGCTGCAGGTGATTAAAGTCTTAATTGGGATGCAGTTTGTTGGGTAGCGTTTCCCTCCTGAAGGTTGGGGGTTTTTAACCGTTCAGCTTCCATTCTGAATGCGTGTTCACACACGCACCCCTAAGCATGCTGACATCTGCACGCAATGTGCAGAGCAACCCCTTGATGTCGAGAAATTCTCACGGGGAAATAGTAGCATCTGAAGGTCTAGGAGGGTTTTAAGGAGCATATGGCTGTAAAAATGCTCAGGAGGTAGAGGTGTAAGAAGTAAAAATATTACATGAAATGCCCTTTCCACCTGATCTGTGTCCTTTCTCTACTCTGTCCCCATCTGAAATGTTTCAATTTTAAGTAAATTTTGCTTTTGCCTGATTAACAATCTAATTAAAACCTGAGAGTCATGTGTCTTCCTTGCCCTTGAATTCTAGCAGGAGTGAGTTTCCCATCTAGCCCAGGTGTGGGGGTTTCAGCAGAGTATTTTCACCCTCAGAAGGTTACTCTCAGCAGACAAATAGGAAGCCAGCGGATTCCAGGAACTAGTAATCTATGAATCTGTTTCCGATTGAATGGATTATAAGTATGTGCTCCAAGAATGATCCCCCTTCTTCATTGGATAAAGTAATTTGTTATTCCCCACGCACATTTGCCGATGAATATAGACTGTGATGGGAGGCAGGAGGGCTGTGCAGACTTTGAAATGTACCTCAGCTCTATCCCCAAACGCCTCACCCACAAGGAGTCTGAGGACCTTGCTGGCTAAGATCAGCGAGGTGGCCCATCCCTTTAGCTTCCTGCGTCTGAGGAACCCCCTTGCCTCCATGTAGTCTCTGCCCTTTCCGTCCTGCTAAAGCCGGTCTCCCTAAGGTTTGGCCACAAGGAGACAGTCAGCAGGTCTGTGCATGTGTGGCTGCAGTAACAAGCACCCATTACTAACAGTGCTTTTGTGAGCTACTTTAATAATCCATATCATGGATGGGTGACATGACATCAAGGCAAGGTGTTTTTTGTTTTGGAGACTTTTCTGCTTAATTTAAAAATAAGAAGAAAGGCAGGGGAGTGAGAACTCCCAAGTTATTTTCTTCAGATCCCTATCTTCACTGTCCCCATGCACCCACCCTCTGGTGTTCTCAGGATTTCAGAATTCTGTTTCACTTTCTAGAAAGAAGTAGCAGATATGTCCGGTGGGAGGCTATGTGTTAATGAATATAGACTGTCTTCACTCACAATTGGTCTTTGATTGTTTTCCTCTGGTTCTTGCAATGAATGTATTAAACTGTCCCTAATACTTTGCATGACACTTCTGTTCTGAGCTACGCAGAGCTTTCCTCACACCTGCTGTTTGATACCTTTCCCATGCGAGTTGTCCTTGGAGATGGGCAAAACTTAACCAAGACCTTGAACTAAGTGTGGAAGCTTTCCACCACATCTGCCTGTGGTATCCAAAAAAACTGTTTAATTTCCTTTTAAAAAATTCTTTCGCCATAATGTTACATCCAATAAAACAAACTCGGGCAAATATTCTGAAATTCAAAGGACTTACAGCTCCTTTTCCCCACACATTTTATCCTCAAGGTCCCAATGATGCTGGGAGAGCCTACTCAGTTTCGGTGTCTCCTATGCTCGTTTTGTCACCCTTTCCAAAAGGTGGCTCAACTGCTTACCTATCTTCAGAGTCCCCAGAAAGACAAATTCCCAAAATAGGTGAATGTGCATAAGAAACACTGAAACTAAATATACGATTAGCTGAAAACTCTGTGTCAGGCTTCGAAGCCAATTTCCCACCTCTCTCTAGAAGTTAGCAATACTCTTGGTTGAGACATGGAATCCCTCAAAGTGCACAATAAACCTTCCTCTTCAAATGCACTCTTTCTGGTTTTTCATGTTGCAAACGAGTAGTAGCTGACGAGGAGAGAGGAAATGATTGAAGAAACAGGGTGAGGAATGGTTTGAACCTAGCTTTGTGTGGGTCACCATCCTCAGTCTGAGTAGGTACTAGGTCAGTGATGGCGAACCTATGACTCGCGAACTCGTTTTTTTGGTTGATTTTTCTTTGTTAAATGGCATTTAAATATATAAAATATCAAAAATATAAGTCTTTGTTTTACTATGGTTGCAAATATCAAAACATTTCTATATGTGACATGGCACCAGAGTTAAGTTAGGGTTTTTCAAAATGCTGACACGCCGAGCTCAAAAGGTTCGCCATCACTGTACTAGATCTTCCTAGTCCCTTGTGGGGGGTTTTGTGAGGATGGAGGAGGATTTCACAGCTCATGAGCCATTGGGCCCTACCCTGAAAACACAAGATAGGATGGTTGAGCAAAGGTCATGAAAGCAAAAATAGATGTCAAGGTTGGGGGCTGTCTTGGCTCATCTCTTGCTTTTCTAAAGCTTTCGCCATTCTGGAGAGAAGGCAGGAAGTGGAAGTGTTTGTCCAGTAGGCATTCTCAGATTGAATCTTTGGTGCTAGCAGATCTCATGCCTCACCAGACTCCCAGTGATTATTCTTCTAAATAGAGAAAGAACAAAACATTGGCAGAAGCTTAAAGAACAGCTGGCAAAGTGGCGTGGCGTGCACACAGCATGTGTAGAAGCACCCTTCCCAGCCCTGGGGTCACATGTGAAGTCCCACAGTCAGTCCACGGCAAGTTATTTGGGGGGCTCTTGAGAATCTTTGAAGTTGTGAAATACCCCAGGTTTTATAATTGATGTAAGGAGGGGAGCGGGGATTTCCCCCTCATTTTGAATCAGGAAACGACTGCAGGTCAGGGCAGTGGCTTCTCCCACGGATGCCCTGAATGTTGCCAATGTTTTGACCATCGGCGCAGAGCTCTCCTTTAATAACATTTGCTTAATGCTTTAATGAATTAACACTTAACCTTCTCTTTCCCTTTTCAACCCTTTTTCTCCTCCCTGTACTATATTCCCACGTAACTTTAAAAAAAATTAAAACTCACTATCAAAGCAGGCAATGCATGTGTGGCTATGCCTCACAAAATAGGTCGGATTATTGAGGGGAGCCCTGCTGACCGATGTGGCAAGCTGAAAGTAGGAGACCGGATCTTGGCAGTAAATGGATGTTCCATCACCAACAAGTCCCATTCAGACATTGTCAACCTAATCAAGGAAGCGGGAAACACTGTTACCCTCCGCATCATTCCCGGGGATGGTAAAGTATACTATTGTGTCTCTATCTCTTTCTTTCTCTGTCTCTCACCTCTGTGTCATTGGTGTACATGTAATTGAATAGTGTTGATTTAGAGGCAGCCTTATCCATCCCTAACTGAGCAGAGCCATCAAACAAATGTGAGCCATTGTTACTAAACCTTTACCTCCCCTTTACTTAAATCCTCTAGCCCAGCGGTTCTCAACCTGTGGGTCGTGACCCCTTTGGGGGTTGAACGACCCTTTCACAGAGGTCGCCTAAGACCATCCTGCATATCAGATATTTACATTATGATTCATAACAGTAGCAACATTGCAGTTATGAAGTAGCAACGAAAATAATTTTATGGTTGGGTCGCAACATGAGGAACTGTATTTAAAGGGCCAGAAGGTTGAGAACCACTGCTCTAGCCCTTAATACCTACCTTGCTGCAGATATAAAAACATTTCAGAAAACCTTCCAGTTTTCCCAATTTATTTTAGTTTTGGTGCCCGTGTCTTTAAAACAATAGAATCATTTGAATACAGGTGGTAAAGGTCTCCTGATGTTCTATCTGGACATCACTGAGGATTTTTTTCAAACAATCACTAAATATATGTGTAATGTGGTGACATCACAGAGTCTACATAACGCCAGTGCAGAGCCAGGGGTGTCTTTTCAGAATAAGTGAATGTATCAAATGTTTTATTTCATTGGAAGAGTCTTAGGGTTTGTGCATCCTTGATTTGTTGCTAATTTTTACATGTGAATGAAGATATAATTAAATCTCTGTAATTTTTGTTTAATTGTAGGTTATATGTATATTAAGCTAGGCCCATCCTTGTTTGTTTGGTTGGTTGGTTATATTCAAATCTTTGGTTCTTTTATGGCAGTGGTGATCCCACCCCTTGCACCCCCCAACCCACCCCCACTCAGGGACATGTGGCACTGTCTGGAGTGAGTGCTAATGGCATATAATGGGTAAACCCCGGGATGCTTCTGAACATCTTAGAGTGTACACCGCCCCCCCACAATGAAAAGCTATCCAGCTAAAATAACAATACTCATTGTTATTCATATTTAATAAAAATGAAGCTGATACCTCACTAAGTATAGATTCATCTGAGAATTAAGTCCTATATATTGAATTCATTCTAAGCAGATTTGGCTCTTGGGAGAAAACTGATACCTGTCCCAAAATGTTCCAATCCTTTTTTTTTTTTCCTCTTTTGCTATGCATGTGATAAAATAAAATATACAGGGTATCCCCAAAAATGTATGCAAACTTAACAGCTGATGGCTCAATTGATGTTTCTTTCTTTTCAGATTTAACCCATTGGAATTAATAATTATTCAAAGTGTATATACATTTTTGGGGATGCCATGTATATTCTAAAAGTCAGCGAGTACTTCTCAAGACGAAATGTGGTTTTATGGAGCTAGTGTCATAAAAATTCTATGCCACTGATGTGTAAAAGAAAAGAATTAAAGTAGATTTTTATCTGAAGGTAATTCACCAAATGAATATTTGTATATATGAATTGTTAGGACATGAGCTTTATAGTTTAAAATTCAAGTAGTATAGACTGTGCCTTTCAGAAAAAGTCCAAAATTGAACAGTAACACTAAAAATTGTTAGTTCCAAGACAAAGAACTTACTCTGCACCAAAAATACCTCACCTGAAATGTGGAGGGAAAATTAGCTCCTTGAATGGTGGTGTGCTTCAGCCGGCCTCCCAGGCACAGTTAGGGGAGGAGCAGCTGGTCTGGAGTCAGTCCCCAGTCACCAGGCTGGGAAGCTGTTACAGTGTAGGAGAGTGACCACATATGGTAAGACAGAGGTTCCTAATGGAAGGATGAAGGAAGCCAGAGAAATGAAGGAAGAAATGGTTGAGAGAGCCCAACGAGTATATAAATTCAGACACATGGACAAATTTCAAAAACTAATCCAAAAGAACTGGGCATAGGAATTGACTTGCTGGATCTATGTTAGTCAGTCGTAATGTAGAAATGAGGATGTCAAAAAAGGAAGGAAAGAAAGCACTCCTTGAAGGAAGGGCTTAGCAAAAGAGTTTAAAATCAGGAAAGACAGAAATATGCAAAAGCACCTTATACTGTGCACATACTAGGTGTTGACCTAATTTTTTTAAAGTGCAATGAAAAATATTTTTGGAAAACCTGAACCAAAAAAAATATAATGCAAGGTGAATTATCAATAACAGTTGTCAATAAAAAAAACACTTTTTTCTAAACTTGAATACTTCAAAAGTATAAAATTTAGATAGACTGTCTTGGTTAGAAGAAAGCAAGCATTGAAGTTGATAGAATATAGTGAAGGGCTGATGCCCTGTGGAGGCTGTGATTTCATTGAAGACACTATAGGAATTCGTTGCCATGGTGATAAAACTCTCCATCAGTTACTCTGTAAGTTTTGGAGGCCAGGAGAAGGCAGTGGAATCCAGCAGAGGGTGGATTTGTGATACTCATCTTTTAACTGGGGCAAAAAAAAATCACTTTCTTGGAGATTACAGTTGAGGCAGGGGAGTTAGATTTCTGGGGAGATGCTGAAGCAATCCAGGAGAGTTTTGCAAACACCTAGAGGCAGAGAGTGAAATTCATGGTGGGTCCCTCTCTGTGAAAGTGTGTTGGCCATGGTAGGTGGTGGGGGAAGGGGGTGCTCTCTCTGTGTCAGGGACCGCTGGTCTCCTTCAGATCCTTCACTCTAATGCTTAATTCTTCAGGGAGCCCAAAGACAGTTTACTTCACGATCCTCGTGAGGAGACGGAAGTTCTTAATCAGCGTGGTTTCTTAAGCTCTGAGAAATCCCTCTTGTCCAGAGAACTGTTCTCAGAAACCCTAGGAGGCACTTGAGGAGGATGCATTCTTGGTTGGACAGTGCTTGGAACCCATTCCGAATCCACTTCTTTATCATACTTACGTTGCCTAATTCTTTTTTCTTGTCATCATTCACCTTTATTTTTTTTCTTCAACTTCACTAGTTTTCCTCACTCTGTTTCTTCTTCTAATTCTTCTTCCCCCGCTTCCTCCTCTTCCTCCTCCCCTCCCATTCCCTCCCATCGTATCTCTCTGTCTCTCTCTCTCTCTCTCTCTCTCTCTCTCTCTCTGCCAGCCCCCTCCAATAACAGTTCTGTGACACTGTTGTTAGAAGGCCTGCCTTCACGGATGATGTTGGGCAGACCTAGATCAGGGGAGTTCTCACATCTCTGCTTTTACTTCCTCTGGGACCAGGGCAGGGCAGAACATTTTCTCCTATGAGATAAGGGTAAGGGACAGGAAATACATAGTGACATCACAGAAAGGCCCAGAGAATAGCTGAACATACTGAATCTGAACTTGCAATCAACAAGTCAACCACACCTACTTCCTACCACTTGTGTCGTCTAGGGTTACCCTGTGAAGTCTGGATACCCTGACTGCGCCAGGCTAACATGGACTCATCAAACTGAATCCAGTTCAAGATAATGAGAATATTTATGAGCTTAAAAATATATGATCATAAATTTCCTCACTCTGCAGCTTCTCCCAATTCTCCTTCCTCCTCCTCCTCCTCTCTCTTTCTCTACCTTCCTTTCTCTCTCTCTCTCTCTCTCCCAGCCTTCTCCACAGTAATGATCACCTTGTCTCAGAGTATTTGTTTCATAGGAGGCAGGGCTTGGACATAGGTATTGCTGTCTCCTTGGAAAAGACACAGACTAGTGTAAGTTTATCTTAATAGAAGGCTCTATGGATATGATGCTAACATAGACTCAGGCAAAAGGAACAGCTTCCAATCATACACATTTTAAAAATCTCCCAAAGCTTTTCAATTATTGCTGGGATTCACGTTTTCAAAGGCCTTCTTCCACTATTTGTGCATTCAGTGCTTAAGAAAGGAGGGAGTGCATCCTTTGTTGGTTTGTGTGGCTTTGTAATGTGGACTCCGGCAGGGCGGCTGAGGAAGTGCCGGGGAGCAGGTTAGAATTGGAATCTGGTGGCGGAGCTCTGCTGAAGCCCCAGAGAGACAGCCTGTCAGGAGTCAGGGCCTGGCTGAGCACAGCGCCCCGACAGCACCGCCAGGGCTCCCATGTGCTTTCTTGGTGCACGACTGCCATGGGAAGAATGGCGATAGCCATTTCCATTGCTCTGAGGGAGCTGCAGTGGGTGTAAACACGGTTTAATGAAGGCTGTGGGGTACTTTCTGGAATGTATCATAAAAACAGCCAGTCTGGCTGTCTGCCTTGGAGTTTTAAAAGCCAAATACATTGCCACCCCTTCGTAGTACTGCTGCTGGAACCTGCTCTTATATCAGAGCCCTGGGTTTAATGGTTTTGCTATTACCGGGCAAATTTTGCTTTGGGCTAGAGCTATAAATTTATGAAAGTGGTCTTCACCGCTGTATTTTAAAAAGCTAGAGAGAATCTCAGCACTTCACGTCTTTGTTAATCCTAACTGAAGACTTGAAGCTGCCAGGGCCTCCGTTGCTCTCTGATGACCTTGGACATATTACCTGTCTTTTCTAAGCCCCCATGTCTCCATCTGTAAATGGGGGTACTAATGCCACCTGTTTCATTGAGCTGTAAGAATTAAATGAATTTAATGCACTTAGTACAGTTCTTGACTCATTGTAAATGATTAGGAAATAGTGGTGGTTTATAGGTTAATAAAAACAAGACAATTTAGGAAGTTCAAATAGCTATTTGCATATTAAATGTTAATTTTTAAATTGCTTAAAGTTTAGCTTCAACCCCAGATTTGCATATAAGTAGGTGAAAATAGCAGGTGAAGGTTAGGAAGAAAATTAATAAAATAGTTGTTTATATGCGTATTGGGTAATCATCTGTTGTATCTCAGCAAACACGAAAGCACAGAAATATAAAAATGGTGTGAGATGGGATGTGATCTGCCTGGGAGACTGGTCACTGAGGCCACACATGCACCTGAGAGGCCTCACAATTCGTTGGTATATTCACTTTAATTACAAGGAAACATCCATATTGGTTTCCTGATTATGATTTCCCCAGGGCCCGAACAATCTTCTGATTTCCCAGAGAGTCTCCATAAAGTTAATTACAATGAGTAATATCAGGTTTTTTAAAAGGACCAGTACACGTGCTTGGAAACTCCTGGTGAGTCGTAATGAGAGGCTGCGGCCCTAGTGCTCTGTGCTCACACAGTAGCGGGCTTGATGAAAGATCTTACCCTTATCACCTTGGCTGTACCACGTAACCGCAGTCATAAAGATATGCTTTTAATAGTAATGAACACATGCTACCATAAAAAATACGCTCATCATTTTGGGGGCAGTTTTCATGTTCCAGGCACTATCACACTTTTCTTTCAGATAATCTTTGCACCAGTTCCCTAAGACACAACTGTTACCCCACGTGTGCAGTGGAGGAAGCTGAGGCATAAAGTTTAACTTTGCTTAAGCCCCAGCCAGTAAATGGCAGAGTTGGGATACAAAGCCAGATAGTCTGACCTAGGATCTGACCTGGTTACCATTATGCTAAGCTGCCTCCCAATAACTTGAGAAGCCCCACCTCCCCAACTCAGAGGGTTGCAAGGCAGCTGACATAATTAAAGGCTCTCTCTCTCCTTTCCTCTCTCTAAACATGTTCTCAGGTGAGGATTTCTTTTAAAAGGCTCGGGGGGGGGGGGGGCTCTGAGGAGTCCACGGGAAAAGAAAATGCAGATATGCAGAAACATTTCTCTCTGTCACCTATTATTTCTCACTCTTAACTGACCACGTGTTCCTTTTCCCTCAGAATCTGTAGAAATATTTGGCGAAATAGATTGTGAGAAACACTGTCCTAACCTGTGAATAAGATACACATTTCAGTTCATTTGATCTAGTTACATTTTCCTTTTCTCCTCACCCAAGTATATGCTTTTTTATTAATTTTTTTAGAGAGAGGGGGGGAGAAAGAGAGACAGAGACAGAGAGAGAAAAAGAGAAACATCACTTGTCTCCTGTATGTATGCACCCAGACCGGGGATTGAACCTGCCAATTAGGTATGTGCCCTGACTGGGAATTGAACCCACAACCTTTTGGTACATGGGATGGTTCTCCAACCAGCTGAGCCACTGGCCAAGGCAAATTACATTTCTTATTAATCTTGTAAGAAGTAATAATTGTGGGCTCTAAGAATTGTGGGCTCTATGGTTGGAATACAAACTAGTCACAGCTTATTTCAACTTTCTCATTTTGCTAAGAATTTAAATAATTTATACAAGTTCCACAGCAATAAACAAAAAGGAGAAGCATGGCAAGGGCCATAACTTCAGTAAATGTGTACTGAGTGCTTACTATAGGGAAGGTACTGTACTAAACATTTCATCTGCTTTGATCCAAGAGAAGGGAATTACTAGCATCATCCCCTTCTGGCAGATGAGGAAAATCAGTCACACGGCTAATGGGTGGGGAAAGGAAGATTTGAACCTGGGTTTAAATCTCAAGCTCTTGCTTTTAACAACTATGTATAACAGCAGGAACACATAATGGCAGGCCACAAGTGGTTGGGATTTGAGGGATGTCTTCTCACCCGTGACTGCAGTGAAAAGAAATGCAGTCCTGATATCCCAGTTGGTGAGACCTGACATATTTTCTCATAGGCACTTTGTTACACATGATGGGGAGATACATGTATCTGACAAACATCGAAGTGCCTCTGATTCTAGACTTCCTATCACACTGTGAATTAAACAGGCATTTATAGGCAAATCTTAGACTCTAACCACCATAGTTAGCATTTTCTAAAATAGAAAATTTATGCCATGTTACAGTCAACCTAAAAATAAATATTTAAAGTACAGCTTGCTCATAGTCACTTGCTATCTGCCTTGATCATAATGGAGAAACAATTCATAAAAGAATACATAAGCATTACTATATGAATGATTAAATTTGACTGTTTGTGTGTGTTGGTGTGTAGCGTATAGGCATGCTCATGTCTTCAACATCTGCATCTCCATACTTTAGAGACTAATGAAGTTGCTTAGGTATGTGGTTAGTGAAGAAGAAAATCAATTTACATAGGAATATAATCATAGTTATTACGTTAGGGTGACTTCATGATTTATACAGCTTGTATTTACAAGCTCCGGCTCTAACAAATGCAAGTTTTTAAATTAATTTCTCATAAGTGATACCAGATGAGATCTGTCAAGAACTCCACATTTTCAGTTGCACTTCATTAAAAGCAGTGGACAAGAAGGTAGATGGTGTGTGTGCGTTTAACAAGATGTTAGCACACTTCTAATTTTAATCTTCACGTGAGGAAATTAAACATAGTCACTAAATATTGCTAATACATTGCAGGAAATGTATCTAATGAGTCTGTCCAATTCTGGGATATAATTCTGGGGATACAGTGTTTTGATGGGACTGTCACTTTTAAGTGGCGGGCAGAGTGAGAGGCACCTGCCTTGGCTGCAATTTTAGGGTATTTCCTTAGACAAACTTGATTTGTGGGGATGTCTTGTTGGGAGAAGGGTAACGGGGTATACATGGCTCACATCATAGAGTATCTTTAAATGATTCTTCAGACTCTTAATTGTTTAGAAATTCAAGTCAGAGCTGCTTGAAATGGTTACAGAGAAGCCCACCTGTCCCTCAGATACAGGGCTTCGGCACCCCCCCCAGTATGGGGGTGTCTTCTCCAGGGTCCTCATTTCGTAATGCTGTCTCATCCCGCAGAGTCTTCGAATGCCACTTTGCTGACCAACGCGGAGAAGATCGCCACCATCACCACCACACACACCCCTTCTCAGCAGGGGGCCCAGGAGACCAGGTCAGACCCGGCTTTGTTAGTTTAAAGGCAATAAGTAGCTCCTGGCATGACGACACTCCTCCTGGGTTCTTTCTCAGTTTCCCCACAGGTTGTCTTTATATTTATTTCTCTCACTTTGGCAGGAACACCACCAAACCAAAGCCGGAATCTCAGTTTGAGTTCAAAGCACCCCAGGCAACACAGGTGAGGCCGTTTCTCTGTTTGCTTTGCTTTCCACGTTTCCTTCCGGCTTTCTGAAGCTGTTTTTATGAGATATTTTACAAGGTACCTCAATTAAAATTAATAACCTTTTGTGAGGGGATGTACTGAATACGTGCTCACATTTGGTTGTCTAGGAAATGACATTTATTTTACTACCTTTGAAAAATATTCCCAGATATCCTTTTCCAGGGGAGGGGGAGAACAGGGGAGGAACCAACAAAATAAAAAGCTGCAATTGGTGACCAATAGAAGAGCAAGAGCAAAACAGCTGATAGCTACTCATGGTGTTCATAACTGCATTTATGCCAAGAAAATATCTTTTTCTTAAGGTGTTTCTCAGATTCATGAATTTCAGGGGGGACCCACAGACCTAATACCTGAACCATATAGGGTAATGGCGGGGGCACAAATAATGGCAGGTGAAGCCAATTTGGGAAACATTGTTGCAAAGTTCAACAGGTTCCTTGTCGACTGGCCTTCTGAGCCTTTTGATACCCTAACAGTGGACACTGGCATTTTGGGGGTATTGGGCGGGGAGGTTGAACCTCCAACAATGTGCAGGGTATCATGTAATGAATTTTCCTGCCATAAATGGCAAATTGCGCTTCACTGGTTAAATTTTAATATATACATGTTGGTGTGCAGTCTACAGGCACACTCATGAATGTTTTCAAATTCTGGATCTTCAAACTTCTCAGGTTAATGGATATTAATAAACAATTGAAAATCTGCAAGAGGGGGTAGTGATGGTGCCTTTTGGTCAAATCGGCATAATAGAGGATGTTTGGGAAGAGATGGAGAGAAAGGGGCAGGTGTAAGTTCTCCCGGAATGATTCCATTTCATGTCTTGAACTAGGAGCAGGATTTTTACACTGTGGACCTGGAAAGAGGAGCCAAGGGCTTTGGCTTTAGTCTTCGAGGGGGCCGAGAGTATAACATGGACCTCTATGTTCTGCGCTTGGCAGAGGATGGTCCTGCCGAAAGGTGTGGAAAGATGAGGGTAAGTTGGAAGAGGAATCCGGAGTAGATGTAAATACGTCATCGGCAGTGACTTTTTGACATTATATGGCTAGAACCTTCTTCATGAGAACTACATTTTCTACAGCTTTCAGGATACTTGAGATGCATGACTCCTATCCGAGCGTAAATCTCTCCCTGAAACATAGTTAGCCGGAGCTGCTGAAGTTAGGTGAACCCCTTCTACTCTTTGAGGTTGAATGGATTAAAATTACTTACAAAATTATTAAAGGAGATATTTCTGAATCCCATTTCCATCGTTGTTATACTTAGTCTCATTAGGCACACACATCACTTCACAGGAATTCCTGGCTGGACCAGGATGCTTAGAGAGCAGGAAGGCCTGCGGTTCTGGCTTAGAGAGCAGAAAGGCCTGCAGTTCTGCAGGCTTTGAGTGGTGGGCTCCATTTCGTCTCTGGCTGGTCACCCACCATCTCACCTTAGCCTCAGGAGCCTGCTGACTCTGCCTCAGAAAAGGCACCACTGCTCCATGGCATGGCTATTCGGGGTCACTCTGTAGTAGTCAGAGCTACAAAATTTAAATACACAAATGCAAGGATCCACTCTGCTCTGTTTAGATAGTATCTGCTATTGTATATGAATGCGTTGCTCTCCTGGGCAGATTAGATGACTAAAGAAAAATCATCACATTATAGATAAGTCACATAGATTGAGACACACATATAGGAAATAATTGGCAGTGAATTTTAAAAAAATCAGAAGTCAGGTCAGTAAAAGAAAAAAGTGAATAAAATTAAGCCTGAGCAGAAAAAGGAAAAAAGTGACTAAAGGTAGGGAATTTAATACTTGTACTTAAGACACAATCTTGATTTTTACGTTTCCTCAGGTTGAATTTTTTAACGAGTTTCCCCCACATTGAGAAGTAGATGATGTAGCTTGTTTTAAAAAATTAAACAGTGAAAAATGGTACATAGTAAAAATACAGTTTCCAGGATCAAACTGTTTATAAGTTTCTTATATATGCTTCCTTTATGCATATATATGCACAGTGTGTGCCTATGCAAGTTTATAGTGTACATATACTTTTTGTTTAAGCTCCAGACACATTGGATATGCTTTTCCATGTCTTTACTCACTTTAAAAAGAGTTTCTGATTGAATGAAATACCATTGTCCTGACATTTTGTATAATGCTGTATAGATCATAACCCATTTGTCCGATCTGACACCCTCAGCTTGGTAGGCATGGTATTATCATCTCCTTTCACAGTTAAAAGGACTTGAGCAAGGTCACGTAGCTAATAGTGATAGGTCCAAAGCCAGTGCTGCTCTTCTGCCTTCTGGAACTACAAGCTTCATGTGCAAGGATCTAGTCGGTCTTGGTTACTCCTTTGCTCTAGTGTCTGGAGGAGCAGCTGATACACAGTAAATGCTGCAGTCAGTTATCAACCGGATTGGGTTGCTGTTGCATGGAAGGCTCAGCTGGGGAAGGGTTTGCTTCACTCACAGAGTCATTGGCAAAATATAGCGCCTGTTGGGCTGCTGGCCTGAGCGCTCCCACGTGTCCTTAGCATGGACTGCGCAGGGCAGCTCATAGCATGCCTCCGAGTGAGAAAGTGAGAGAACAGAAGAGAGCAAGTGAGACCGAAGCCAGATTCATTTTGTAACCTTATGTCTGAACTGACCTCTCATCGCATTTGCCATATACTGTTTGTTAGAAGCAAGTCACCAATTTCAACCCACATTCAAAGGGCAGGAGAATACATAAGATGTGAATACAAGAAGGTGGGGCTCATTGGGGGCCATCCTGGAAGCAGCTTACCACATCCTCCTTCCTTCAATAATTAACATTCCCCTTGATAGCTTTATTAATTTTTCTTTTGCACTTATAGCCCCCTTTCTGATAATCAGAGAAAACATTTGGTCTAGTCCAACCAAAGAGCAAAGGAATGATTTTTTGAAATGTGCCAAACTGGTTCTCAGATACTATCTAACATAGATGTACTTTTCTAATTTTCGCGTTAATTGTATTTCCCCCATTAGAATGTCATCTCCATCAGGGAGGAATTTTTGTGGAGTTTTTTGTTGTCTTCACTGCTGCATCCTGAGCAATAGAAGATTTTCTGGCAAACAATATTTGGGAAATCAATAAATGAAAGACTTTCAACTATAAAGCACCTCAATAGCCAGTGAAACCCTGTGTGGTGTTCTCACTTTGTTCTCTCTTGCTTTGGACAGATCGGTGACGAAATTTTGGAGATCAATGGTGAAACCACCAAAAACATGAAGCATTCTCGGGCTATAGAACTGATTAAGAACGGAGGCCGCAGAGTGCGTCTGTCTCTGAAGCGGGGCGACGGCTCGGTACCAGAATATGGTGGGTCAAACTATGAAAACCTCCCCTCCTTCCCTGGCATGACTCCATGACTTTGTCTCCAGAACTGCAGCAGGAAAGTCTTTTTGTTTCCCCTCTTCACCAGTGTCTTACCAGCCTTCCGCACCATGTGATTATTTGCCTCGCTTGTTCTGAAACCTCTACACATTTCATCCTTTTGCTTGCCTTCCATGGACTGGGGCATGGCCTAAGACAAGATCTTAATAGCCCCCTTTCTGATAATCAGAGAAAACATTTTGTCTAGTCCGACCAAGAGCGAAGGAATGATTGTTTGAACTGTGCCAAACTGTTTCTCAGATCCAATTGTTAGCACAAAATGACTCTACTCCTTTTAAGAAGCAGGAAAGCAGGTTTCCTGAGTGATATGTTGAGGCACAATTCTTTTTATTTTTTTCTTTTGTGGTTACTTGATGTCTTATTTATGAGACGTGAAATTCTGAGATGATTTGGGAGCCTTGCTCACCTCCTTTATGCTCTGTATACAACACTTCTGCGACCCCCCTCCAGTTGCTGCCCCAAATGAGACTACCTGAGCCCACTCGTAGAAAACAAACAAAACTGTTGCTATGTTAGCCATATGTTTTTAAATGATAAAGGATGGAATAGATTCCCAGTGCTCATCATGAGGGAAACACGTGACTATACCTTTCCTATGGGGAAAGCCAGATTATGCATAAAGTTCTTTCGTCATATCTATAGACATGATTTGACTGAACAGCAAGGATCTTTAAATAGCTTAGTGTCCTCATGGCAAAATATTGTATATTATAATAATTATGTCCTATTTATTTGAGATTCTTGTTTAAAATTTAAAAAAAAAAAGCTATGCCCTAGATGTAGGGCTTTTCTTCCCAACCAAAGGTCTACAAAAGTTTCTATAGAAACTGTGATTGAATGGTCCCCATATGCGTCAGTCCCCTTTATTAGGGATTTTATCTGTTATCACCCTCTTTTCTGAAAGTCACTCTGCACAATTCCCAGCTGCATTTTGGACTTGAAGAGATCTTTAATTCAGATACAGCTCAAGGACAAGGCTAACTCCTTTGAAGGGTAGCCTTCCCAAGTGTTGGGACATCCAGGTGCAAAATATGAGGGGCCCAAAGTGGGGGTGGCATATCAGATGAGGCCCCCTCAGACATGGCCAACCACACACAGGGAAGGTAGCCTAACAACACTGAGATGTTACAGCTGTGCTGGGTATGGAACCCTGATAGGTGTATGGATGCCCTGAAACTGTAACGCTGTCTCCCTTTTCTGTCCTCCCTATGCTTCTGTTGGATGTGATATTTCATTTCAGAGTCACCGTCAGTAACCTCTGTACCCTCTCCAAACCTGTGTCTGTTGCACTGAGGATGAAAATCCAACACTAATAAATGTTCTTTGGGCTAAAAATAAAGATCATTTAAATGCTCGGTTTTCCAAGAAGGGTTGAACATGCCAGGGTTGTGCTGCTGTAATGTCTCCATGTGTCATTTGGACTGAATCTCTAATTCTAGTGATTAGAGTCACAAATGGGTTATAATATGTTAAGTTCCAATATTTTTCTGACTTGATTGGAACCTGCTTCTCTGTGAGGCTATTTTTGTAATGAGTTTTTTGTACTTAATTTAACAGCCGTGGTCTTCAGGGGGGAGGGAGGGCACTTTGTTCTTTTGTTGTTTATTGTTAAATGCTCTCCTCTGCCAGCCTGTCATTGTCCCAGTTGTTTGAAAAAAGAAAGAAAGAAAGAAAAAAGGATGCATCTATTGTCTGGGTCCCGAGTCACCTTCTATGGCTGTCTAAAACGTCACTGTTCTGATTGCGGTTTCTGCAGCCTTATTTGAGTGTTGCCTTAGACTGTCTGACTGGACAAATAAACTCTCTTTGCCCTATGTTAACAAATGCAGATTTTTTTTCTTTCCTCTTTGTTACAGGGAATCTAAATGTTCAACTTTTTCTCTTTCTCTTTCTCTCTCTTTCTCTCTGACTGTTCTTGGTGCTGGGCCCTCCCTTCTACAGCAATGATACCTCCTAATATCGCTGCATGTATGAGAAATGAAAAGCTCGGGGAGGCTTGCTTCTACCTTATGGGCCATAATCAAACTACGGTTTGTAGCTCAATCAATACTAGGTGTTTCTGTGCTGTGGCCTAACTTCCTCATTGCTTCTGCTTAGCTCTATTTTGATATGTTTGGCAATTCATTCTGAGCACCCTGCGTTCTCTGAATTGTAAGTACACCGCTGACCCTGCTGAAGTCTTGCTCTCCCTTATCTTAAAAGTAGGAGTAAGGAGCCCCCAGGTTAGTCTTGCTCTCCCAAATCTTAAAGGGTCTTTGTGTTATTCTAAGTCTACCCAGCATTTAAAACAAGCATGTCAAACTCGCTTATTTAAATAAACGAAGCATGCAGCCCGTCAGCCACAAGTTTGACATGCTTGCTTTAGACTGAACAAACCTCGTACCACAGAACTCTCACCTGGGTAGATAGGGCTTCGATAGACAGGAAGGTATTTCCTGCTAATCTCTTGGCAAAGGGCAGCCCATGGGCCCAATCCTGTCCGCAGCCTGTTTTTGTAACTAAAGCTCAGCAGCACAACCCATTTCATATGTTGTCTAAGGCGGCTTTGACGCTACCGTGCCAGAGCTGAGTAACTGTAACAAGCTCTGTGGCCCACAAAGCCAAAAATAACGATTCCTTGGCCCTTTGCAGAGAAAGCTTGCCAACCCCTGCTCAAGGCCCTATGCCTGCTGGTGTCACCACCTACCAGGGGTTTGGGAGATCATTCGTGAGACAGATCGCTTACTATTGACCCTGCTGCTTCACGAAAGACCCTTAAAGAGCTTCCACTTCATCCCGTGACTGTCCCCGGCCTGCCCTCCACACGCAGCGCCCCATTCCTGGTGCTCTGCCCGCAGTGGTACAGTGTGTGTGACCTGTTGGGGTCAGCTGTAAACAAAGCAGCCCTGCTTTGAAGAAAGCTCTCATAACGTCGAGATGCCACACCTGCGGTGTTACTTCACCTTCTCATGATAAACGCCCTTGTGCGCTGCCCTGCTTTGAGTACAGAGCTATCCTGACGCTGTAGGCAGCAGTGCAGTGGCTCCGTGGCTCAGCCCTGCGATCGCGGCTGGGCATAAAGAAAAGGGCCTCTGAACGTCAAGTTTATCTGGATGCCATCTGCTGTCACCTGTGCTCCTGACAACCTCCCTTCCACTCCCTTTCACCGGTCAGGAGACGCCACGTTTAAAAGAAGTAGTTCCCCAAGTTTACACAAAAGGGAAGAAACTACTTGAATAACATGTACAAAGGCAGGGACTGCCTAATGGACCCTCCCTTCATGTCCCACTTGCCAGTCGCCAACATCCGGCCATGCTGCCCCTGGGATCCCTCCCCAGTGCCCACCGGGGGCATCTGGCTGGAGTAGCCATTGCTACCTCCGCACCAGGTCACCACCCCCAGGTCCGAGCGCAGGCTGTTAGCATTCCCAGGGAGTCCCTCACACCCAGACTCCTTTTCAGCAAGTTCAACAAGTGCTTTTTGAAAGAACTGTTTCCTTTCATGGGGGCCGGAAGCGGGGGGGCGAGGCGAAGGCTGGGGGGTGGGGAGAGCAGTGGGTGTGGTGGGACGTCTGGCTGTTGCGAGACCCTGTTTGGGGGTCTTTCTGCTGTGAGTCCCGGAGGGTCTGAGTCTGGTCGGGCCGCCAGCACTAGTTGTTAACCTAACTAGTTGCCGCTGCCCTAACCAGGCCTCGGAGGGCCGCCAGCTCTAGTTGTTAACCTAACTAGTTGCCGCTGCCCTAACCAGGCCTCGGAGGGCCGCCAGCACTAGTTGTTAACCTAACTAGTTGCCGCTGCCCTAACCAGGCCTCGGAGGGCCGCCAGCACTAGTTGTTAGCCTAACTAGTTGCCGCTGCCCTAACCAGGCCTCGGAGGGCCGCCAGCACTAGTTGTTAACCTAACTAGTTGCCGCTGCCCTAACCAGGCCTCGGAGGGCCGCCAGCACTAGTTAACCTAACCTAACTAGTTGCCGGCTGCCCTAAACCAGGCCTCGGAGGGCCGCCAGCACTAGTTGTTAACCTAAACTAGTTGGCCGCTTGCCCTAA
>NW_005871103.1:1648354-1678742 GCF_000147115.1 Myotis lucifugus
CGGGGCGGCAGGGGAGCCCGGCCGGGCGCCCAGTGAGCACCACACGTGGAACGGGACTTCCCAGGACCCCCGGTGGCGGGGCCTGCCACCCCCAGGACCGGGCGCCCGAGGGGCGCAGGGAGGCGCCCCCCGAGCGGCTGGCGGCCGACGGCCCCGGCAGGCGGGCCCCGGAGAGGCGCCGGGAGGGCACCCGCAGCGCCGACAACACGCTGGAGCGGAGGGAGAAGCCCGAGCGCAGACGCGAGGCCTCCCCGGGAGGAGGCGCGAGCGCTCGCCTGGCCGCCGAAGGGAAGGCTCGCCCGGCCGCCGGAGGAGGTCCCTGGAGCGGCTCCTGGAGCAGAGGAGGTCCCCGGAGCGCAGGCGGCCGGGCTCGCCCGACAGGAGAGCCAAGTCCACCGACCGCAGGCGGGCGAGGTCCCCGGAGCGCCGGCGGGAGCGGTCCCTGGAGAAAAGGAACCGAGAGGACAGAGCCGGCCACCGGGAGAGGGACGAGGGGAGCCTGAGGCCCGAGGGCGGCCGCGGCGGCAGACACCCCCCGGAGCAGAGACGGCGGCCTTACAAGGAGTGCAGCACCGACCTCAGCATCTGAGCCCGGCCCGGGGCCGATCCCGTGGCCGAGGTGCAAGAGGAGGCTCACCCCTGAAACCATGTCCTCACCTTAGGAAGCACCTGGCACCTGACGACCCTGTGAATAGCAACAAACATGTTATGCATTTGAATTTATAAGGAAAAAATATATATGTGAACAGTGTTGTGCCTGATGTATAATATTAAAGAAAGTATTTTTAAATGCATACTTTTCTGGAAATTATTTGCCAAATGTTGCCCCGAAGGGGGATAAATTTTGTTTCTACATACACTGTAGAATTGTTCCCATCTTTGGGCAATCTTTTTCTCTCTCCTGGTCAAATAGGGCTTTTGATCATTTTCTCTAAGTAAGGGAAGTTATTGATTAATTTGATATAGACTTATGTAATGATGTAGTGCTATACTGTAGTTAGTTTTTCTTAAAAAAAAAAAAAAAAAAGCCAAGAGGCAAAAGTTATATTTGTAAATGCTGAGGACTCTGGGATTGCCGGTGATCCTAAAATCAAGCAAACTATATGAAGAGACTACTATTGCAAATGAAGGATATTTATAGCAAATCTACACAGCACACAGAAATGTTATGTTCTTGCGTCACAGTTGGTTCAGAAAACAGTTGATACTCTCCCTGGCCATAAAGGTTGGCCGCCATGACCCAAATGCAGCCCCGGTGCAGATGGCCAGGTTCATTAGCGTTACCAACACCTCCTAAGATCTCATGAAGGCAGTGCCATCATGGCCTCACTCAACTACTGGAAGGAATGGACAAAAAACACCTTCTGTATTGTCTGGTTGAGGCTGCAGAGTAGATGGAGTGGGGGACAATGTGCCCAGTGTGAAGGAATCAAAAATCCCCAATAGAGAAGGTGTGGCCCCCCTTTTAGCATAAGCCCAGGTTGCTCCTTACTAAATGGGGGAGGAGGGAATGAGTCTTGGTGGAGTTAGCTCTCTGTTGATATGTAGGGTTTAGAGGTGCTTATTAGAAATGCCAGTTTCCCTTTTGAAACTATTAACAACAGTCTCCAGAGTAATTGAAGGGGAAAGGACATGATCCCAATGGCTCTAGAGCTCATTGGCCAAGTTCTGCCCTCATGACCCTGTCCTTTGAATTTTGGGACAGCAAAACAAAACATCATGATTTTTCTTTAAACAACAACACATTCTTTTGCAATCCACTCCTACATGAGGTGTAATTGGGTTTGCTATAGCCCAGGGAAGTGGTTGAAATGGGAAATGGATTACTGCCTAGCTGAGCCAAATGTTTGCTTGTACCTGTTGGACCACTATAGCAAACTGCTGCTTACAATACATTGTATATTTCCGTAGTACTGTTTTGCATTTTCCATACAGACACAAACTTTGCAAGTCAATCACTGTTGTTCTCATGGTACTGTTAAAAAAAAAAAAGGAGAAAACCAGCCAATCATTGTGTGTACAGAGTAAAAATTGTAATTAATAGAGCCTGTTTAAAAACAACTGTTGCCTTTTTTCTTGTATAAAAGAGAATTTATGACAAAAACTTTAGCAGTGAGGAATGTGATATGTGTTTATATTTCTGAATATGGAACAAATTGATTCATTGGGATATATTTTAATGTAAACTAAATCAGGTATGTAAAGCTGTTTTAAAATGGGAGACTATATAAGTAATTCTTTAAAGCTTTACTTGGTTTGAGTATCATAATTTCCTCCATGGTGAGCCTGCTTGTGAACTATTAGGCACTTGTTTGCATTCTGTTCTTCACTCATTTCTTGCAGTGTGCTATGGACTTAATGCTGTTTCTGTACTGATGAAAAGCAGTGTGTAGGCCAATCTTTTTATAAAACACTATGCATATATAATATTACATTGTTCAGAGCTTTATTTGACTTATGGGTTTATACATAGCACTAGGGTGAGTAGCTATAGTTGAATAGGCATTCACAAAACAACTTCCTCAGAGAAAAAATTCTGCAGCTGCTATTTTTATCAAAGTTTTCCATACAAAACATACATCGAGCTATAGTATGGTAGTAAGGCTGAGGGAGAATACAACTGAATAATGATGTTCTTTTTCATCCATTTCCTAGGAGCCAACTTGCAGATTTTATTCCTAAGGTTCCACTGCTAAGAATTTTCTCACTATTTCTAGCAAAATCTGTGATGAAATGATTGATGCTCTCAGTTGTGGTCCAGAGTTTTAAATAAATGAAATCAAGGTAGATTTTTGGAGTACATCAAAGTTGATAGTTTGATGTCTTTTTTTATTGTCATAGATAACATTTGACATTTTAAAATCTATGTGCTACCCACCTGGGCTTGTCACAATCTGAAGACTTTGGTGTGGCTATTTCCTCAGAATTCCACACAGATTCGCTTTGGAAATATTGTACTGTACAGGGACTATGCACTAAATAGAAAGATATAGTTTTCTCTGAACTACTGTAACCTTACATTGGAGACTGATTCTTGTGAGCCTACTTTCCTGAACCCCCCACTTCATGTAAATGTCTTGATGAGAGATGATGGATGTGTATTTTATACGATGAAATCAAACCATTTAGAAATTTCCTTCCCACCCATATTACACAGCGGATGCCTAGAAGAATGTGGGGGAGGGGGGGACCCAACACCCTACTTGTATTTTTTAAGTTTCTTTTGTGAAAGATTTCTAATGCATTTTTACTGTAAAAATACATGGAAATGTATGCATTCCATAACCACTATTGCTTCTGGATTGATATCTTTCTTGTCTCCATGTTGTCTCAAATGTATCAAAGTCAGGTAACCAAGTAAGAGTGCTTGGCTCCAGCTTGATGAAATATACCATTGTGTTGAAAGGAGGAATTATACCTTTGCAATAGTATAGGGCCTTTCTATTCAAAGTGTGGTCCATGGGCCAGCTGCCTCATCAACACTGCAGAACCTATTAGAAATGCAGAATCTTAGGTTCCACCTTGGAGTCTGTGAACTTCACAAGGTCTCCCGCTAATACATGTGCTCATGGAAGTTTGAGCAGCATGGTGGCGCATGAACACTGGAAATAGAGCAAACCCCACCGAAGAGCTTCATCACCTCCTACCTGTGATCTCAGGCAAATTCCTTAACCTCTTTTTAAGCCTCGGTTTCCTCATCTTGAAAAGGCCACACCTCATAGAGTTGGGAAGAATAACAGCAAAGTGTTTAGCACACCTCTGACAATCAGAAGAATCCTCAGTAAAATACTTTTTTTTTTTTGAGGAGGAGGAGGAGGAATTATCTGTATGGCAATGGGTATTCTATTTTCATTGTCCTGGCTTATTTTCCAGTCAAAATGAAGAAATGTTTTCTCTATTAAAATGGGGAAGAAGGCCTTATACTTTCATGATAGAGTTCACGAACAGTGTGGCTCATATACACTCACCAGTGTTTTGAAATATGAAACCAAAAGGCTGTGCTGTGAAAGTTAGGCCCAAAATAGTCTCAGAGCATAAGTCTTGGAGACAGATGTATGTGGGGTTAGACATACTCCTGCTAGTCATACTAGATGAAAAGTTCAACCCATGAGGGTGTGAGTTAATATCTGTCTTGGTTGAGCATGTGGTTTCTAAAGAGGTTCCAAGCTCACACACAGTTTATGGATTATACCTTCAGTGGATAGGGTGTCCCTAGAGAACCTCAGGTCCTGGGCACTCAAAAGGTACTGTGTTTAATAGTGAGCCCTCCTAGCCCTGGCCAGTGAGTCTCAGTGGTTAGAGAGCCCAAGCTTAGAAGGGTTTCAAGTCTGAGTCTAGGTCAAGGACACCTCGGTTGCAGGCTCCATTCCAGCCTGATATCTCTCTCTCTCTCTCTCTCTCTCTCTCTCTCTCTCTCTCTCTCTCTCTCTCTCTCCTCCCTTCTACCCTCTGAAAGCAAGGCAAAAAATATCATCTGGTGAAGATTAACAACAACAACAAAAAAGTAAGCCATCCTACGATTTGTCTCTTTTGCTGTATATTGCTTTATTTTGTCACCAGCGTAGTAATTATGGACACTGCTCACTTCCCTAGCTTCTTTTTGTTAAAGATGGCATCTGAAAATGGTCCCTGGCTTAACAGACAATGGGAACTATTTGTGAAGCCCTTAGTCACACAAGTTCTTTGCCTGCCATAAATAGCCACACTAAAAAGAATGTGATGTGACTCAATTACAGCTCTCAGAGATTTTTCCTGCTGGTGGGCAGTCAGACCACCTTTGATGGTCTGCATTCATGTTAAAGGAAGAGGCCTTTCAAGTTCTTCCAGGTGGTTTTTCTCACAATCTGGCAACATGGTCAGCAGTGGGGGTGGGGTGTTCAGCACAGTAAGATCCTAGTGCTTTTAGAATACACCTCATTATATGCTTTGAAGAAGGGAAATGACAAAGCTGGGCCCTCTCCAACACAGGTACTTTGTTGTTGTTGTTGTTGTGGAAGTGGGCTTCTATGAAAACTTGTTGACTAGTTTCACCCAGTGGGGTCTTTATGCATTGTGCTCATCGTCAAGAGTAGGAGTGTGGTTTTAATTCTCTAATGGGAGACTGCTGGATCACCAGGTCATTTTGAAAGAAGATGGGTTTAAGCAAGGTGATATTAACAGTAAATACTCAAGTGCTGACTGCTACCCTCTATCACTTTCCACTTCATACGCATGTCCCTCCAGGTCCACTTGGTCTTCACAGCCTAGAACGCCAAACACCAACCAAGAAGCACTGTCCTTTTCAGTAGATCCCTCAGGGAATACAGTCTCTTTGATCTCAGAGAATCACAGAGTTGAAGGGGAAATAGCACAGAAAGGCTACTCATCCCTACCTGCAGAATAGGTGAGGCTTGTTACTAGAGTACTTGTTTTTTCACTACACATTGCAGACGGACTCTGCTAGGTACTTGGTGGTGATACAGGATTCCAGAGCAGGAGGAATAGGAAAACAGACAGGAAAGTGAAAACAAGGCCAAATAGTGTGGGCAATTTGCAGCCAGCTTGTAACTAACAAGCCATTATCTTCCCCAACCCAGGACACTGAACAAATGGTTAAAAACACAACTCCCTTGTAAGAGAATGCAGAGACAGAGGGGGAAAGGGGAAAAGGGACAGTTTTACTCCCTACGCCAGCGGTTCTCAACCTGTGGGTCGCGACCCCTTTGGGGGTCGAACGACCCTTTCACAGGGGTCGCCTAAGACCATCGGAAAACACATATATAATTACATATTGTTTTTGTGATTAATCACTATGCTTTAATTATGTTCAATCTGTAACAGTGAAATTGGGGGTCACCACAACATGAGGAACTGTATTAAAGGGTCTCGGCATTAGGAAGGTTGAGAACCACTGCCTAAGCAAAGAAGCCAGCAGCCTCAAAGCTTGACAAGATAAAGTTGGCAGGTGCTTCTCGTGAATTCTGGGAAGGCCACAGCAAAGTAAAAAAAAAAAGGGACCTTGAGCATTAATCTGTACCAACATAGTCAGCAGAGGCATTTTGAAGCCTATAGACAGGAAGGTATATGACACCTCAGACCCCCACCCATCTTGCTCTGCAAATTAGCTAAGAACCTGTCTGTGCTTCATTAGCCAGTGGTATAGATTTGCTTGCTTTGCTTTTTTCAATAAAGGTGCACGCTTTAATTGCTTTAATAAATAGACTTTTCACAACACAGTCAAGGTCTCTAGTCTAAATTCATTGATATGAGAAGACAAGGATCGAGGCTGGGGACAGCCCTATCCCACTGGCTCAGAGTGCTGTCCTGGCCAGTAACACCGCTCTGGTGTCAGTAAGAGGTGCCTATAACATTCGGTGTCGTGACTCGGATCAGAGTAGGATTGGGATCAGAGGTGGATTACTCCCAGTTAACGCTTGGCTGCACAGTTGTCCTTGCTTCCCTTCAGGGATTTCTTTTTCTGTTTTGCCACTGGGGGTTAGGGGGTTGCAGCATAATAAAAAATTGCAAAATATGCAAGGCCTGTGCTCTGGGGCAGAAAATTGAAAATAAAACCAAATGAGTGCTTGGGTCCCTGCCCAAGCTCCAAAGATCAAAGAGGCAAATTGTTCCCTTTGGTTCAAGACTCTTGAATGTGCTACAGGTATAAGGGCCTTGCAGAGGTGTCTGGGATTGAACCCTAAGATGCACAGGTGTAGGAAATGGACCTCTGTGATCCAACTCCAGCATGGTCAGATTTCGATGGAATTTGCTGAATTCTCCCCAGGACAAACAGATGTAGGAAGGAAGGAAGAGGAACAAAGACCTGTGTACATGGGCCAGCATCATGGTAGAAACCCCCGAGGCGTCTGCCTCAGCTAGACAGGGGAGGTGGAGGCAGCTAGAAAGGCCTCAGCCCAATTTTTTTTAAAATATATTTTATTGTTTTTTTACTGAGAGGAAGGGAGAGGGATAGAGAGTTAGAAACATCGATGAGAGAGAAGCATTGATCAGCTGCTTCCTGCACACCCCCTACTGGAGATGTGCCCGCAACCAAGGTACATGGATCCTTCAGTCCCCAGGCCAACGCTCTATCCAGTGAGCCAAACCAGCCAAGGCCCTTTTTTTTTTTTAAAATGGCCCAATGGGAGAAAGACCTAGGCGATGTATGAGGAAGCAGGTGGCCCCCATAGTACTCAGCCAATGAGGAACTGGAGAAGGGACTAAATAGACTATGCTTGCTGCCCCACATGTACCTGTAAAATGGAATGGAAGCTCGCTCTGGAGAGTGTATTAAAAGTCTCATTTTCGCCATACTTACGTCTCAGAGTCTGTCATTTGAATTCGGACAGGTGAGCAATTCCTCACAATTTGAGGGCTGTCTGGGATCTCTGTGCAGGTGGAGAGGGAGGAGCTGGTTTAAGAGGAGATACATCCTACCTGATTTTGGGTGGCCCCTTTGCCTGAGCTCCATCTCTTTGCAGATGCCATAAAATAGGCCCAAGACTGTTTTACTTCAGAAAATGGCAAAATGACATAATGGGGGTACACACGTGGCAACCGGGCAAACCTCATGCATTGGCCGTGGTGGAAAATTAGACTTTAGTACTTACTACCTTGGTGGTTGGGTATCCTCCGAGGTCGGTATATGTGATGAGGATGTGACTGGGACATAAAGTGAGTACCCAGTTCTGATCTGCTGTTCGGTTTCTCCTGTGAGGGAAAGTGCCAGAGAAGGACAAAGCGGATCTCAGGAAGTGCAAGAAATCTCCAGTACGGGGGACTGAGCACATAGAATAGTCACAGGGACTTTCCGAGGATGGGAAACAAACATTCTAGGCCTAGGGAATACATTCCCCAGGATAGTCCATTGGGGAGAACGCTGATGTTCTGGGGAGGGCAGTTCCAAAACCAGGGACAGGAGATATTGTTCTGCTTCAATGGTTTTTTTATGCAGGGCATTCTGTGGTGTCTGTGGCAGAACAGACAATGAGATTTCATCTGTGGGTTGTGCACACCTGTAAATACTGTATGTAAGAGTGTTCCTGTTGATGTTTTGTGTCTCTGTTATTTGGTTTAATTTGTTTAAAGATGGGGCACATCACGCTTTGGGGGCCCCAGCCATTTGTGGCGAGACTGAACACGTGGCAGAGACTGTAGAAACAGTCTGCTGAGATTGTAGCAGCTGCTGAGAAGTCTTAATCTTGGGGACTCTTCCTGCTTTCCCTCTGAAGGCATCAGCCGTCTGAAACTCTTAGCTAGTGAGTCTTTGTCTGTGTGTCTGGAATGTAATTGGGCTTTCTATCTTTTGGGCACTTAGTTCGCTCTTAGCTGGTTTATGAACATGGGGAATCCTTTGTCTCTGCTCTGCTGTGTTAGTGTAAGATAAGATCCTAGTGTAACTAGACAATCAATGGGTTCACGCTGCCTGCCACTACTTGAGCCAGTTGAGTGGAGGCAGGGTTGAATCATGTATGAGTGTTTGCCCCATACTGCCAGCAGTATAGAAAAGCAGTGGGTCATTCACAGCCCCCGCTTCCCCCACCCCCACCCCACCCCCAAGCCAGCTGCTTGTATAGGGTGGGACAGAGATTACATGGGGGGAAGTAGGGGATCACAGGGTGGGGTGGGACTCCATTGTTTGGGCAACAGGGTTAATGTTTCCATGATAATAGGCAGTTCTTGAATGAGAATGGACCGAATTTCAAGGTTGATTCCAAGGTCCCAGGGGCATATAACTCTCAGCCAGGTCACTATGTCCTTTCTTTGACCAACACAGGGTAGTCATGATTAGCTGAGCATCATTAATATTTCCCGTAACCATAGCTGGTCCCCAATATTCTATTTTTGCTCCTAAAACTGGGAGGAGCAGATCTGCAGAAGTGCCTCCAGAAAGTTGCAGAAATAGCAGCGGTGGTGGTGGTTGGGGATACAAGCGTTTTTATAAAGAAAAATAAAATAGTACTTTCGCATTAAAGCCACTAAAGGCCAGTGAGTTATCCCTGTTACAAAATTGACAAGAAAATGCCTTGGGTAATAGTAATAATTAGCTTTAAAATCTCAAATTTGTTATAAATATAAGAAAAAATAAAGTGTATATATTAAAGCTTTTTCAGTGATAGTTATATATGCCTAAACATAGTTTTCCAAAGTCTTTAGTAACTTAAAACTTTGAGTTTTCTGGGTTAAATAGTACAAATTATTAAATATCTAGGTATTTTGAAGTAACAGGATACTGAAGTATTAATCTGAGTTTGCCTGATAGGGACCTGCTGGCCAACCTCTCAGTCCCTTCCCCTGGCCAGCAGGCTCCAATAGCCCAATGGGGAACAGGGAACTGGGGGTGGGTGGTGGCAGACACGGGCAGTGCCAGGACAAGGCCCCCACCCTGCCAGTCACCCCCCACACAGAGGGTGACCCACAGCAGGGGGCAGGGCGGGCAAGCAGGTGGGAACAGCCAACCTCTTGGTCCCTCTCCCTGGCCTGCAGGCTCCGATCGCCCGATGGGGAATGGGGAACCAGAGGTAGGTGGTGGCACAAATAGGCAGTGCCAGGCCAAGGCCCCTGTTCTGCCAGTTGCCCACATACAGAGGGCAACTGGCATTGGAATACAGACTGGGGAGCGGGTGGGAACGGCCAACCTCTCAGTCCCTCCCCCCAGCTGGCAGGTTCTGATTACCCGATGGCAAACAGGGAACCAGGGGTGGGTGGTGGCAGGGGGCGGGGCCTGCTGCTGGCAGCCTGGGAAGATGGCCCTGATCATAGGCCAGGCCTAGGGACCATACCCATGCACAAATTTCATGTGCCAGGCCTCTAGTTAGTTATAATATCGTAGAATACTGTGTTTCTAGAAAGGACAAGATTCCATGTCATTTGCATTATAATGAAATACATAACTGTGTCATTTTCAATTTTCCTTTGTCATTTAAAGACAGTCACTGTTTTGTTATAATACATTTGTCAAGGAAAATCAGAAGATCTTAAAGCAATTTGGTATATTTTTCTGCCTACATGATCCCTCCAGAATTTGGCAATTCTTAATGAGTGAATCATGGCAATACATTTCTTTGCATAAATTCAATAAGACCGGTTTCAATTGGAGGTTTTATTAACCAAAAACTTTGACTGGAGTGTCATGTTTAAAAGTCATGTCTGGACTCTGGAGACTTGAAGCCGATAAGAGTGTCATGGAGAAAGCCTGGTATCTTATTGGTCATGTGGTAGCCCTGAAAATGGATGGTGCTGAAGCGTCAGCCCATACCTGGCCGTCACTAGTGGTTGGTTGAGTGGGCGGGGAGCAGTAAGGGTGCCTCTGCATCCCTGCCCAATCCTTCCCCCACTTCTCTCCCCCACCTTGTGCACACTATGCTGCAATGAGTAGGAGGGCTGCTGGGCTGAGCCTTGAAGCCTAGGGTGTGGGCCAGGTGGAGCCACTGCAGGTACAGATCTTGGTGAAGAATTTGCCTAACCCTGCAGATATTGCCAGCAGGCCTGGGGGCAGCTGGATAGCTTGGCTTCTCTGCCCTGAGGGGCACATTAAGACTCAATCATGAAATTCTAGCCAAGGTGGTCAATTGCTGTTCTTATTGTGTTTATGCAAATGATCAGACTGAATTGAAACTATCTATATACATAAAAGCCTAAGCAACCGGCTGACCAGTAGCTATGACGTGCACTGACCACCAGGGGACAGATGCTCAATGCAGGAGCGGAAACCACAGGCATGAAAACATGGAACAGACTGATGAATCTCAGAGGGAAGTGGGAAGGAGGAGGGCGGGAAGAGATTAACCAAAGACCTTATATGCATACTAGAGGTCCGGTGCACAGATTCGTGCACCAGTGGGGTCCCTCAGCCTGGCCTGCAGGGATTGGGCCAAAACCAGCTCTCCAACATTCCCTGAGGGGTCCTGGATTGCGAGAGTGTGCAGGCCAGGCTGAGGGACCTCACCAGTGCACGAATCTGTGCACTGGGCCTCTTGTAGTTAATGAAATAGATAAATTGGTCTTAATTTGGCTCTTTAATAAAACTAAGGATGATTTTAGGGAGAAAGATTATATTTCAACTAGAGGCCCGGTGCACAAATTTGTGCACGGGTGGGGGGTCCCTTGGCCTGGCCGGTGATCAAAGCCTTTTGGGGGGCTGGCCGGCCAGGGGGAGGGGCTATGGGAGGTTGGTCAGCTGGGGGGAGGGTTCATGGGAGGTTGGCTGTGGGAGCTCACTGACCACCAGGGGGCAGCTCCTGCATTGAGCATATGCCCCCTGGTGGTCAGTGTGCATCATAGCGACTGGATGACCAGACGTTCCAGTCTTTCGGTCGTAACAGTCGTTTAGGCTTATATATATATATACTAGAGGCCCGGTGAACAAAAATTTGTGCACTCGGGGGGGGGGGGGATCCCTCAGCCCGGCCTGTACCCTCTTACAGTCTGGGACCCCTCGGGGGATGTCCACCTGCTGACTTAGGCCCGCTGCCTGGGGGATTGGGCCTAAGCTGGCAGTCAGACATCCCTCTGGCAGCCCGGGAGCCCTTGGGGAATGTCCACTTGCCAGTGGGGAGCAGGCCTAAGCTGCAGTCGGACATCCTTAGCGCTGCTGAGGAGGTGGGAGAGGCTCCTGCCACCACCGCTGTACTGGCAGCCATCAGCCTGGCTTGTGACTGAGCAGAGCTCCCCTGTGGGAGCGCACTGACCACCAGGGGGCAGCTCCTGCATTGAGCGTCTGCACCCTAGTGGTCAGTGACCACCCTAGTGGTCATAGTGACCAGTCATTCCCAGTCCTTCTGCTGTTAGGGTCAGTTTGCATATTACCCTTTTACTATATAGGATAGAGGCCTGGTGCATGGGTGGGAGCGAGCTGGTTTGCCCTGAAGGGTGTCCCTGATCAGGGTGGGGGTCCTGCTTGGGTGCCTGGCCAGCCTGGGTGAGGGATTGATGGCTGTTTGCAGACTGGGTACAGCCCCTTCAGGGTGGGGGTCTCCACTGGAGTGCCTGGCCAGCCTGGGTGAGGGGCTGATGGCTGTTTGCAGGCTGGCCACAGCCTGTTCAGGGTGGGGGTCCCCGCTGGGGTGCCTGGGCCAGCCTGGGTGAGGGGTTGATGGCTGTTTTCAGGCTGGCCACAGCCCCCAGCAACCCAAGTTCCCAGTGGAGGCTGGCAGGTATCTGGGATTTATTTATTTTCTATAATTGAAACTTTGTTGCCTTGAGCAGAGCCCACAGCCGGCCAGGGCAGGCGGGAAGCTTGGCTTCCTCCATTGCCGGGGCAACCAAGCCTCCTGCTTGCTCCAGCTCCGTGGCTGCCAGTCGCCATCTTGGTTGGGTTGATTTGCATATAGTCGCTCTGATTGGCTGGTGGGTGTGGCTTGTGAGTATAGTGGAGGTATGGTCAATTTGCATGTTTCTCTTTTATTAGATAAGATAAATTATATATATAAATAGGGAATTATTAGAATTAAATTTTTGTTTTCCTTCCATCAGACCATTTGTCATAATTCTTGCTGCTCTTACTTTTGAAATTTTATAACACAGTTTTTCTCCACCAGGTTACAAGCCCTACTCCTACTCAGGGAATACCACCTCTAGACATCTCCTTCCATGCCCAGACATCATCCCTCTGAAAGAGAACAAGGGTCTCTTAGCTCTGAAAGAGAACCTCCACCTCTCCTCAGTCAGAAGAGAATCTATGGCCCTTTTCCCCGAGAGAATTCAGAGCCAAGATCATTGAGGGGTGTGGTAGGCAGTTAGAGAGACATAAGCAGAGCAAGGATGATGGGCCAACTGCTGGCAATGGAGGCACCTGCATAGACTCTCTCTCCCTCTTCCTTCCTCTACAAAAGCCAAAAGGTTTTAGAACAGCTAGTGAAGACAGGATCAATTAGTGTAAAAAGACGAGGAGGGAATTTGTAGGAAATGGATCTCTGTGATCCATCTCCAGCATGGCCAGCTTTTGATGGAATTTGCTGAATTCTCCCCAGGGCAAACAGATGTAGGGAGGGAAGAGGAACAAAGACCTGTGCACTGGCCAACATCATGGTGGAAGCCCCGAGGCATTGGCCTCAGCTAGACTGGGGAGGTGGGGGCAGCTAGAAAGGCCTCAGCCTTTTTTTTTTTTTTAATGGCCCAATGGGACACAGCCAGACTTGAGGATGTTTGAGGAAACAGGTGACCCCATAGTACTCAGCCAATGAGGAACCAGAGGAGGGACTAAATAAATAGGCTATGCTCGCTGCTCCATGTGTCCTTGTACAATGAAATGGACACCCGCTCTGGAGAGTGTATTAAAAGTCTCATTTTCGCCATACTTACGTCTCAGAGTCCATCATTTGAATTTAGACAGGTGAGCAATTTCCCACACAGGGGCCTCATAGGGACTCCAGAATACAACTGTAATTAAACTTTGCCCCGTCCGGGGTGCACATAGGGCTTGTCACCCAGCACTCTGGGTCCTCATGGTTGTTCTAGACAGCCAGAGAGAGAAACCAGGGCGATAAAAGGAATGGAGATGACCAGTGGTTTTACCGCCTCTGGGCACTCCCTCCACAGCAGCACACTTGGACCCACTACATAAATCCTTAGCTTTTCTGCCTCTGGAGCATGGCCAGGAGAAAAATACATTTAAATCACCAATCACTTGTCAGCCTGCTGCACCCCTCCCCCCCGCTTGGCTGTTGGAAGCTCTATTCACAGCCATATCCCCCTGGTAGAAAATACACACAGGGGAGTGTTGCCTCTGTGGGGTGGCAAGGGAATCAATTGGGGACCCCTCAAGTTTCAGTGATATCATCTAAAAGCCTAGAGAAAGTTCCTCCCTCAGTTTGCCTTCACAGACACTGTCAGCAAAGGGCACTGGCTGAAGACTGTTAAAGGACAGACGACTAATATATAAACAAAGGCTTTGGCGAGACACTCTACTTAAACAAATTAAGGCTAAGATCTTAAAACTGTTTGCCAAGCTGATTAGGGCTCTTTACGAATTAGGGGACTAGTTCCATGCCAGTTGTGGAATGGGTGAAATAAAGGGACCTTCTTTGTGTATGCACTGCGGACTCTGATACCTAACTTTGAGACTTAAGGACAATTTGTTAAGTATCTTTAAAAAACTGATAGGCACAGCAGAGAATGTTGGCTTTGTCCTGCTGAGCCTTACCAAAACTTAAGGGATGTCAGTAAACTACCTACTTAGACACAAAGAAAGTATTACCCACTCTAATCAGGCACCTGTTACACATAGCTCTACAGGACCCATGAGACGGGGGGAGTAGTCAGGAATGGCAAATTTCCAGACACTTCAGTGGATATATGTATTGGATTGCAAATTTTTTTGAGAAAGTGAAAATAATACAAGAAGGTAGAGAAGGTCCATATTTACAATGACTGGCGGGGCTAGAAATACTGCAGTTCTTCCTGCAGCAGGGCCTTTGGCAGGAAGGAAGGGTCAGTAATTGGTAGCACTGACGCCTAAATAAAATAGGAATACACCCAAAAGGTATGAGGCCACCCCCTGCAGAACAGGGGAGGTGGGGGTAGAAGACAAAGGAGATTTTAAATCAATTAAAAATAGAAATGCAAGGGGCTACACAGTAAACACTAGTTAAGCCTGGAAACCCAGGAGGTTACACAGTAAGGATTGGCTAAGTCTGGAAACCTGCACCTGAGATGGGACGCCTTCTCCAGGGGTAACATAGGAAATGTAACGGGGACGCCATTCTCTCCTATGATCTCCTCTCCTTTCCTCCAGATGGGAAACCAAAAATCAGTACCACAAGATTCACCTCTGGAATGCATTTAAAGAACTGGGACAGCTTTGACCCTCAAAACCTAAAGAAAAAAGACTGATTTTTTTTTTTTTTGGTAATACAACTAGGCCCCAGTAGCAAGAGATGGGGAAAGTTTGGCCTGGGAATGGGAGCCTAAATTATAGCACAATCTTACAATTAGACTCATTCTGCCAAAGGCAGGGCAAGTGGACTGAAATAGCTTATGTCCAGGTCTTTCTGGCCTCGAGAAATAACTCCAAATTATACCAAAGCTGTAAAATACATCCTGAACTCTTAACAGCCATAGCAAAGAAGGAATTAAATCTTAAGAGTAAATGCCTGATTCCACCCATAGTGCCCCAACAACCAGCTGCCCCAGAACTAGCACCATACTATACTGAATCAACTGGTTGGGAGGAGGATAAAGCAGGAAATACAAAAGGAAGACAAAAAAGTACCACCTCAACTTTTCCCTTTGAGGGAAGCCCGAGGACAGAGGGGAATAATTCAAATTCCATTTAACATGCAAGATTTAATAGGCGTAAAGGACAGGTTGGGGAGTTTTATAGATGACCCTGGCAAATTTATCCAAGAATGGAGGAAGCTCACCTTAACATATGATTTATCTTGGAGGGATATTAATCTAATCCTCCAAGAAGCCCTGACTACCTCAGAAAGTAATAACATTAAGGGAAAGACATTAGCCTATGCCAATGAAATCCACACACAGAATAACTACCCACCAGGAGTGGAGGCCATCCCTCCTCCTGATCCTAATTGGGACTATGATTTGGAGGATGGGCGGTGGGCCAGAGGTCACATGCTTTTTGCCTTCTGCAGGGAATGAAAGCCTCCCCAAAGAGACCTGTTAATGACAATAGATTAGCAGCCATTGACCAAGGTCCCCAAGAAAACCCCACCTCCTTCATACAAAGGCTGAGTGCAGCTTTGATCAAACACACTCATCCAGATCCTGATGACCCAGGTGGAGCAACTATCCTAAGAGATGAATTCATAACCCAGTTGGCCCCAGCTATTAGGAGGAAACTACAGAAATTAGGAATGGGACCAACTACCTCTATGGAAAGATGTTGAAAATAACATCTCGGTATTTTACAACAGGGATTGAAAGAGAACAAAGAGGGCTTTCAAAAGGGAGACACACAAGGATAAAAGGCAGGCCCAGCGACTGCTGCCTGGCAGGTGCAGAAGCTGATGATACTATGGAGAAGGGGACCTAAAAGTCCTCCTCCCAGCACTTGCTATAAATGCGGGTGGAAAAGGACTGCCCTAGAGGTGGCTGCCTTGAAAACCGAGCCCCTTCTGCAATAAGCCTGGCCACTGGGGAAGGGACTGTCTCCAGGGCTGGAGGGGCCCCAGAACAGAACCTGTCCGCACAGTGGTCTTAAACTGAAGGGGCCCTATGCTCTAGCTGGCTCCTGCTAAGAATATCAGCATGGGGGAAGGGGGGGGGGGGCGCGGCACAGCCAAAGGCTATGGTTGTATGTAAGCTTGACCTTACAGTCCGACCCTGTAGTCCTAGGTAGCTGAGGGAAGTGGGCTGCAGGAGGTACAGCAAGTGCTGCCAAAACAAAGCTTGATAAAGTTCAGAGAACTGCAATAACAGGAAAGAAGCAGATTTGAAACTCACAAGAACATTGTAAATATCTTGACCACTCCCTTGTTTTGCTTTGTGTGATCTGACTATAAAATAAAGATTCGGCTTATAGGCAGGGTCACTGTGTCCTCATCCAGGCACAATGATCCACCTGGCCCCGACTATATTCTCTTGTCTTTTTTCTTTAATCCTTCACCACCCCTCCTCAGGTTCACCACTGGCTGTGCTGGACATGGTTCAGCATTTATATTTAAACCAGGATAAGCCCATACAGCAAAACCAGCTATGATCAAGTTAAAGAACCCAAACAAATTTCAAAACAAATGGCAATATCCTATAAATCTAGAAGCAAGGGAAGGCCTACACTAGGTCATTACAACCCTCTTGGTCACAGGCTGCTGGTTCCTTGTAATTCCCCCTGTAACACCCAATCATACCCATAAAAAAAAAAAGGACAAAACAAATAAGTTAGTCCAAGATTTACAAGCCATCAACAAGGCTGTAATTCCTATGCATCCTGTTATACCAAATCCATATACAATTTTAGGGAAAATTCCCTCTCAAACTCAATGGTTTTCAGTATTAGACTTGAAAGATGCTTTCTTTTGTATCCCATTAGACCCAAACTGTCCATTTTTGTTTACCTTTGAGTGGGTACACTTCCAGGGACACTTTCCTCACCGTTCCCTCAAACTTCCTGCCTCTCACAAAGGCAGAGCGGCCTGCTTTCTCAGCTCAGGACACCCCTATACACCCCCTCTCCCCCGCAGTTGCCAGTTTAACCCGTTCTTTGCTACACGACTGCAGACACTTGTTTACAGAATTGCAGGCACTAGCTTAACAATTCTACCACTACCAGGAGTAAATCTTAGCATGGCATCTCTAAGGAAAGTAATAAATAGAAAGCCCATTAAAGAAATTGTTCAGGTCTGTTAAGGGCCCAGCATTTTGGAGATGCATTTTATCCAACACACAGCTTCAGGCATTAGGAAAAAGTTACCAAAATCTAGCCTTTGGATCCCAGACCCACAATGAGCAACCGGTAGAAATAACTTTCAGTGTTTTTCACCAGATGGGACAGGAAAAAAAGCCATCCCATTAAAACAAACAGCTCAAGGGCCCCAACTCCTGGAATACAAGGAACATAAAAGGGCCTATGTCACTTCCACGGACAAGAGAGACACCGAGCAAGGGAATGCCCGGGAAGGGGCTTCCTCAAGGGCCAGACCCACTCTGTCAAAAGTTTGGCCACTGGAAGAGGGACTGTTCCCTGTGGCTGGAGGGTCCCCAGACCAGAACCTACCCCATGTCGGCCTTGAGCTGACGGGGCCCAGCACTCCAGTCAGCCCCCACTCAGAGCATCATCTATAAAGGGATGGGGCCAAGGTTCCCTTGATAGGACCGGTAAGCCCATCGCAGGGGACCACTTGCCCTACTCTGACTCACTCACCAGGGTCTCTATTCACCCCTCCCTCCCCCCAAACCTGCTTGATGCACATCCTCAACACTACCATCTCACTCTACCGCTCAGCTGAAGCCTTGGGAATCTCACTTTTAGTCAGGCCTTTCTTATAGATCCAAGGTGCCCCATTCCCTTATTAGGGAGGACACCCTGCCTAGTCTAAAAGAGGGGGAAGGGGACACTCCTCCTTCTCCCCTTGTAAAAAGAAAAAAAAGGAAAGACTTTTAAACTAAAGCCTCTAAAATGCCCAAGCCAAATATTAAAAAAACAAACAAAAACTAAACAGGACTATAAAAGTTACAAAGAGTTTATATAAATCGCAAAAAAATCCATGTAAGTCACAAAAGGTCTATATAAACTAAAAAGGAAGGAATAAATAAAAAGACAAAAAAAACTTTAATTTTTTTTCTTTTTCAAAACCCAATAATTATTATGCCACAAAAGCCCCAGGTATTATGGCTCTTTACAAAAAAAAAAAAAAAAATTTGATTGTGTTTTCTGAGGACTCTAGCAAATTCACACAGGAGTTTTAGTCACTTGACATTGTCTTACAGCTTAAAGTAATTTACAAATTGTTCTGTTCCACTACTACACTATAAATAAAAATCAACACATAATAAAAATTACAAAGACTCATACTAATAAATTAACTGGTCAACATAGTCGATACCACATATTCAGACCAGGGGAAAATACATCCCAAATCAGAAGCCTAATTAAATATATCAAGCTAAAACAAATAAGGACAAAAAAAGGGGGGGGGGGACGTTCGAATCAGTATAGCTAAGAAAAAAAGACTCTAGCCAAATTATGCCAAAAACCTCAAAGTCCTAAGTGTCTATGTTACCCATAGGTCCTATGAAAATAAAAACTACACCGAAAGAAAAAGTACAAGATTACTTCTCTCAAATTAAACCTATTTCTTATAAGTCCCCACAGGAACCTCACCTGAGACCTACCCTTGTGAACACATCACGGACCTCAAGCTCCTTTTCAAGAAACAAAAACTTATTACAAATCAATGACTTACCATCCTCTTATTACAGGAACTCATTTCCTTCCAACCTAAATCCTTCCTCCTTCTCACGACACCTCTGTTAACACTCGCAGAGCACTTTGTACCAATTTCTTGTGTTGGATAAAAAGTCAGTCATTTAATTTACTATGCTTCCTGGTTTTCTCCAGGTTTGCAAATTCCCAACTTTTTTTTCAGATCCTGGTTTCAAACCTTGTAATCTTGTTTTCACTTTTTTTTTTAGTTTAACCACATCTTTCTCAATCTGTAGAAGCCCAATTCAGTATTTTGTAGTCTTTGTCAGATATTCCCATGTTTGAGAGAGGAGCCACTCCATGATATTCAATTCGAAAAACAGGTGTTTGTTTTTTTTAATTTATAAAACTATACTTATGGTAAAATATTCAAGCACATCAGGAGAGTATAAAATAAAAAGAGACGCTGTTCCTTAACCACCTATCACTCCTGAGCCAAGGAAGTAACTATTGCTAATAGCCTGGTTCATAACATTTATGATCTTTTTCTACTTATATATAAACGTATATACAGTGGTGCCCCCTTATCCATCATTTCACTCTCCACTGTTTCAGTTATCAACTACGGTCTGAAAATATTAACTGGAAAATTCCAGAAATATACAATTCATAAGGTTTAAATTGCAGAGCATTCTGAGTACTGTGATGAAAGCTTATCCACTACACATGAACCATCCCTTTGTCCGAGTTTGCACGCTGTGGCCGCTCGCTGTCCCTGAGCCACCATTAGTGGCCTGTCCTGGTGCTGAGACCCACTATCCTGGTGTCACAGTGGTTGTGCTCAGTCACCCCTATTTTACTTCACAAGGGCCCCCAAACACGAGCCCTGATGCTGGCCATGTGGATATGCCACAGAGCAGCGGGAAGAGCTCCCTCTAAGGCAGTGGTTCTCAACCTTGGCTGCACATTAGAATCACCTGGGAATCTTTTTAAAATCCCGATTTCAGCCAAGGTTGAGAACCACTGCTCTAGGGAAAGGTGAAAGATGCAATTTAATGAGGAAAGGGAAAAACCCTGTGCCGAGGCTGCTGAGCTCTGAGGTAGCATGGATCTTCTATCTGTGAAATTGTGAAGAAGGAAAATGAAATTTGTGCAAATTTTGCTCTTGCATCACAAATTGCAGATGTTCTGGCCACGGTGCACAAGTGCTTAGTTCAGATGGAAAAGGCGTTAAATTAGTGGGTGGAAGACCTGAAAGCAACAGACCACATCCATGTAACTTTTATAGCTAGTATCTTGTTAGAATTGTTCCACTTTACTGTTAGTTATTGCTGTTACGTCTTACTGTGCCTAATTTACAAATTACACCGTACACAGGTATGGATGCATGTACAGGAGAGAACATAGTATGTATAAGGGTGCAGGACAACCTGCGGTTTCAGGCATCCACTGGGGGCCTTGGGATGTATCCCATGCAGTAAGAGGCGGCTACTATATATAGTTTGGGGCTCTGTTTTCATATAAAAAAAACCGGGCCTGTAAGTACAGTCTATTTTATGCACTGCACCTTTGTCATATTTTGTGGATAATTTTCCATGTTACAATATGTCTATGCATGAATACACACATACACACACATACATATGTCTACATACCGAGTGTGTTCTTCTGTCGTCCTGTCTCCGCTCTCCCAGATGATTGGAGAGGCTCCCTTGCTGCTCCACTTCCTCTCCCGTGGCCCATCCACCGAGCAGCCAGAGCGATTCTTTAAAAATGTCAAGCGAAAGGCCAGAGTCCTCACAGTAGACTAAGAGGCCCCACGGGATGGGATCCCACCTCGCCTGCCTCTGACCCTTCCTCACCAGCTCTGCTGCAGCCGCAGGCCGCACGCTCCCAGCCTGCCCTGGGGCCTTTGCTTTAGCCAATCACCCTGCCTGGAAAGCTCTTTCCCCAAATATTCACGTCTGACCCCCTTGCTTCCTTAAAATCTTTGCTCAAATCTGACTCTTCCAATGTGGCCCACCCTTACCGCCCACCTTAAAATTGACACTTGATTTCCCTTCTTTGTTCTACAGGTTCCCCCTCCATAGCACTTGGCACCTTCTCCGTGCTGGATCGTTTACGTGTGTATGGTCTTTATTTGCGATCACCCGTCTCCCTCTAGAACAGTGGTTCTCAACCTTGGCTGCACATTAGAATCACCTGGGAATCTTTTTAAAATCCTGATTTCTGGGCCTCATCCTCTGGAAATTCTATTTCTTTGTTATGGGGTGAGGCCACAACATTAGTAACAAAGAAACAGAATTTCCAAAGGATGAGGCCCAGAAATCAGGATTTTAAAAAGATTCCCAGGTGATTCTAATGTGCAGCCACGGTTGAGAACCGCTGCTCTAGAATCTGGGCTGGCTTAAAGGCTGTGCAGTCACGGGAGGCCACTCTCAGTAGGGCTGGGTCTTGGCTTAATGCTCTGCTGTCCCCATCTTGAAATTTTAGTAATTTTTGAATGAGGAGCACCACCTTGCCTATTTGCATGGGTCCCACAGACTATGAAGCTGATCTTACCTAGAAGGTAAGCTTCACAAAGGCGAGGGTCTGTGTCCTGAACTCTGGTGAATTCCACGTTCCTGGAACAAGATCATGTGCATAGTAGGCGCTCAGTAAATAGAAGCATTGCTCTCTCTCAGCAGCTCATAGTGTGCAGTGGACCACCATTTACTTAGCCAGCCCTTTGTGGATTACAGAAACATGCTGTGGTGAACAACCTTACCTACAAAACTTGGTGCCCTCGAGTGGTTTGGTTTAAATGCTTTTGAAGGGATGCATTGTGACTCCTAGTTCTTTTATTTCTGGTGACACTGCTGTTATTGAGGTTTTGCATGCTTCCATTGGAAACAGCTGTTTGTAGCAAAGTACTTGCAGGCTTCAGACTTGTCTCTCATGGGATGAGAGTTACCAGCGCAGCAAAGCCACTAAACCCACAGTTCACAGCCAGGACTATGCACTAGAACCACCTGGGAGCTTCAAAATGTGGGTGCTTAGGCCCATCACCCAGGGATCAGTGTGGGTGTAGCCTGGGTTTTTAAAGGTCACAGGTGATTGTGATAGTCAGCCACTACATTCGTCATCTGCTTGAACCTCACAGGCTAGGATTGATGGGTCTGCTTTGCTTCTTTCTCTCTTTATATTGCCTACCATGGTCTTGCTTTAGTGGCAACCCCAAGGAAAGATGGTTAGGAATTATTTTTCCAAAGTAAAGTAAACAGTCTTCTGAATTCAAGAAGTTGTTAGCCAAATATAAATATAATGGGCACATAGGTGTTAATTGTGAATTCTGTTATATATTTCTGTCACCACTAAACTTATTCATTAATAAGGATAATTGAGAGGCTTCTATATTGCCAACAAGAGATCAAAGCATTATCGTGTATCCAAGATTTAGCCAGAGTACTTTTGTAGTAGGCAGTTAGGCATGGGCAGAGCAGGAACGATGGGCCAGGCGCAGAGGGTCACAGGACGGAGATCTCTGGTGCCTAGCAACGGGCAAGACTACAAGCCCTAGCACCACTGCTCCCTTAAGCATTAACCCCTGGAGATGGCTTTTAGGCCTCAGCTGTGTTTCAACTCCAAACCCAGAGAAGCAGCAAAATCAGATGGAGTGCCTCCAAGGCTGACATCAGGAGCAGCTGCCTTGACTACTGACTCCCTGCCCCAGTGCAGACCAATCAGTAGAGACCACGATGGGGTGGGGGTGTGTGGGGGGGGAGCACCTTGAAAGCTGATGAATATTCTATTGAGATTCTCCCCTGAGACCTCAGATAAAAGCCCTCAGGACTGAGGATCCAGCAGGAGCCACACTGTACCTTTCCCCGCCCCCTTCTTTCCCCAGGGCTGCCTCATGCTCTCTCTCCTCCCCTTCCCTTCTCTCCCTCTCCCCCCTTCCTTTCATCCCCTTCCTCCCCCTTACCCCTTCCTTCTCCGTCTCCCCTCCCCCTCTCCCTCCTCCTCCCCCTTGCTCATTTCCAGTGCATGCTGGAACCTCTTCTCCCTCTTTTGTCCCTCAAGGCACATCTCTCTCTCCCTCTACTATCTAAATAACTTTCCCTTTATAATTTGAGTTTCTTGGCTCTGAATTCTTTCAAGCCGAACTCAAGTACCAAGGTTGCTGAATGGAGGTTAACACCTGGTGTTGCTTTGCCATGCCAACACTTTCACTTAAATTCATTTGAGAAATATTTCAGTGCTCTTATAAAATGGGACATGTGCTATGTTAAAATCTACTGAGAAAGAGAAAATATTGAATAATTAGTGATTAGCAATCATGCATGTGGATGAAGGATAAAGGATTTCTTCTGAAGTAGTTATGATGCTGCCCCCTGCCCCCAACTACTTAAGCAGCATCCAACTGTGGGCTGAAAGTAATCATGTCATGGCTGAATCAGTGGAATGTGTCTATCCTATGACCAAAACAACATACATGCCTTAAAATTTAAGGGGAACAAAAGTCTTGGGAAAATGCTGTTGGGAATAAAGGCAACTTACCTAGAAACTCCTTTGTTCACAAAGGAGACTCTAACATTGATCCTGATATGACTAGTCCCAACTCTGGACCAAATAAAAACTCAGGATTAAGCTTGAAATAGTCCTGAAATAGAGAACTAGTATCATCCCTCTTTCATTGGCTGCTAACTGTGGCAAGCCCAGTGAAAATTTCATTGGTCTCTCCAACCCATCAAATTTACAGCCCTTCCTTTAGTCACCCCATCTAAAAGGAATTCACTTATTCTTGGAAATTATATCTTAGTTGACTTTAACCCCTTCCATTATCTCCTGGAATGTGTAGTTAAGTTCAAAGCAGTTTGTTATAAATGCAGGCATGGTGCTTGGACACTCGGTGTCAAACAAAAACAGAAACCCAGTCTTCCTGAAGGTTAGTATAGCAGGACAGGCAGACATTAGATAATTGAGTGAAATGTGGTAAGAGCTATGGTGTGTGTGGTGCCCATGACTGTCCAAAAGAGGTGCTTAGTTTGGACGGTGCAAAGAAAGGAAGAGGAAGGGCTTACTGAGGAGAAAGCTCAACCTGGGCAAAGGCCTCATGGCTGCGTCCTGGCAGGAAGTGAAGCCGATGGGACTGAAGACCCACCACGGCAGAGAAAAGAGAAGCCAGTCCTGAAGTGTGTCTGTGAGTCTCAGGGAGAGAGGCTCACTGCCCGTTCCCAACAGAGAGAGGAGAGACCAAAGGAACAATTTACAGGGAACCACCTGTACATTTACACTCTGTCCAATGCTAAAATAACTCCTACGACAAGACAAAAAGCAATGAGAACAGCCCACATTCTACATCGCTACAATCCTAAAATCTACTACAATAACCATAAACATATGAAGGGGAAATCATGTGTTGGTCTCCTTTTTACAAAAGAACAAATATAGGGGGTCCCAAAAATATTATACACTTTGAGTAATTATAAAGGCAGTATTTCTTAAAATACATTTCATTTTCAAAATGTAATAGAAATCAGCTGTTAAAGTGTGTAGACATTCTTTGGGTCGCCCTGCAAGAGCCAACATGTGGGTCATAGTAAGCATACCTAGGCTGGGTGGCCTTGGCTGCCTGTCACTCTCTTTGACCAGCAAGTCTCATTGTAAACTGGTACCACAGGGAAACCTTTCCTGTGGATAGAGGGGCAGCATTACTGAGCAATGTCATGGCTCAGTCATCCAGTCGGGCTTCTGATGTCTGTTCCTCTCAACCAGTTCTGGTTTTATTTTATAATATATTTCACTAGAGGCCCGATGCACAAAATCGTGCAAGAGTAGGCCTTCCTTCCCCCGGCTGCTGGCACCGGCTTCCCTCTGGCACCTGGGACCCAGGCTTCCCTCTGGCCCCAGCTTTGTCCGGAATCACATCCAGAAGACTGTCCAGTCTAATTAGCATATTATGCTTTTATTATTATAGATGAGGGTTATCTTTATTACTTTGGTGTATTTTGTCTGGATTGTCTGTTTCATTCTTTATTTTTATTACAAATTGTTCTCTCTGGAGATTAAAAATCATGGCAGAATAAGTGGAAGCTCACAGACATGCTCCCAGGACCAAATTGGAATTACAACTAAAATACAAACAAAAACAAAAACCACCCTGAATAATCAACTGAAGACTAGCTGGAGAGAACCCTGATAACCAAGGACTGAAAGTGGAGACTTCATAGAGACTGATAGGAATGGCAGAGGTGTGAAAGGGCTGGCCAGGCTCCCACAGACAGCAACTGAAGTTCCAAAGAGATATCTCAACCTTGGGGGTTGCCACTGAGAACTCTGGGGTCTAATTCCCAAGTTGGGCCCCAGCAGAGAGCACCAGAACTGAGAAAGGTGCCCACATAACATCTGCCTGTGAAAAACAGCAGGGTTGCTATCTGCCAGGGAGAGATGGCTGGAAATGCAGGCACCCTCTTAAAGGGCCAACACACAAAATTTGGAGTGCAGCCACTCACCTTGGGCTTCAGCAGAGGGAGGGCAGAGTGGACTGTACAAACATAAGCCAGGGTTGGGGGATATGGGGTTAGACCTTGGAAGGCAGACACCCCAGTTTCCTGTGCTGAGTTATTCCCTCACACTGCAGAGGTCATCTTTCTCTGGCAAACATTTGCTATCCTGCTTATTTTTCCTGGGGGGAAGAGAGTTGACCCACCCTATTGGAAAATTCCTGGCCCCACGGTGTGGGGTTTCTGAAGCCCATTAGAGACTGCGAATAACAACTAGCTTCCAGGCAGAAGCAATTGTCCCACCATGTTGGAAAACCTCTCACCCCACCTGTGGACAATTGCTTGAGGCTACTCCAAACTGAATTCAATCAGTCTATAGGCAGAGGCAGTTCTCTGGAGGCTTTGAATCTTTGCCTGATCTAATTAGTCAGAAACAGCCATTTGAGTCTCTGCCCCAGACACCATCCTGGACTGCTCAGCAAGGCAAAACCCAGCAGACCCAAAATACCTGCAGCTGATATCTGCAGGACCAGCTCCATGGGGAAAGGAAGTATAGCTTAGAACAGGATCAATCAGGGTGTGAGACTCAAGGCAGACCCAGTCTCTGGGCTAAGGAGTCCCTGACCACTGGGTAGCTGGCATGATGACGTGGGGGATGAACCTCACTGGCAGCAAGTTGGAGGGGAGATCTGTCCCACAAATGGGACATCAACAACCAAGTTACAATTATAACAGGAGAGCCCAAACTACGCACACGAGGGGCATCCTAGAGCATCCAGCTCAGGTGAACAAAGAGATTACACCACTGGACCCCTCAAGACACTTTCTACATAAGGCCATCCCACGAAGACTGGGAGGCATAGCATTCTAACTATTACATAGAAGCAAATACAAAGAGACAGCTAAAATGGGAGACAAAGAAACAACTCCCAAATGAGAGAAAAGAAGGAATCCCCAGAAAAAGAACTAAATGATATGGAGGCAAGCAACCCAACAAGCATAGAGCTCAAAGCAATGATTATAAAGATGTATACGCAATTTAGTGCAAATTACAAAAGCATGAAAAGGGAAACAGAGGACATGAACAAGAACCAGAGAGAAATGAAGAATGATCTATCTGGCATCAAGAACACACTGGAAGGGATTAAAAGTATATTGGATGAAGCAGAGGACTGAATCAGTGATTTGGAAGACAAAGTAGAAATAAATACCGAAATAGAGCAGCAAATAGAAAAAAATAATTAAAAAGCAGGAAGATAGCTTATAAGGGAGCTCTGGGACAACATGAAATGTAACAACATCTGCATTATAGGAATACCAAAAGGGGCAGAGGATGAGCAAGGGACAGAGAACCTGTATTAAGAAATAATAACAGAAAACTTCCCTAACCTGATGAAAGAAAATGTGACACAAGTTCAGGAGGCACAGAGAGTCCCAATCAAGATCAACTCAAAGAGACCACATCTAGACACATCATAATTAAAATGGCAAATGTTAAAGACAAAGAAAGAATCTTAAAGGGAGAGAGGGGGAGAGAGAGAGAGAGAGAGAGAGAGAGAGAGAGAGAGAATTACATACAAAGGAATTCCCATTAGAATGTCTGACTTCTCAAGAGAAACACTTCAGGCCAGAAGGGAGTTGCATGAAGTACTCAAAAAGTAGGGAAAAGCAAGGGCCTAAGTCCAAGACGACTTTATCCAGTCAGGCTATCATTTAAAATTGAAGGTGAAATAAAAAGCTTTTCAGACAAAAAAAAAAAAAAAAGTTAAAGGAGTATATTACCACCAAATCTGCAATGCAAGAAATGTTAAAGGAACTCATAAAACATTCTCAAAGATAGACCACATGTTAAGGCACAAAAGTCTACACAAATTCAAGAAGATTGATATAATACCAAACATCTTGGATCACAATGGCATGAAGTTAGAAATCAACTACAATAAAAAAAAAAAACCCTCAAAAACACACAAATACATGGAGGCTGAACAGCATGATATTAAACAATGAATGGGTTACCAATAAGATCAAGAAAGAAATTAAAAACTTCCTGAAAACAAATGAAAATGAACACACAACCACCCAAAACCTATAGGACATGGTGAAAGTAATCCTGAGGGGAAGTTCATAGCACTAAAGGTCTACCTCAAGAAATAAGAAAAAGGACTAATGAGCTATCTAACTCTACAACTAAATGAATTAGAAAGAAAAGCCTAGAGGAAGTAGTAGGTAGGAAATAATAAAGATCAGAGCAGAAATAAGTGACAAAGAGACTAAAAAAAAAAAGTATAAAAGATCCTAAATCCAAGAGCTGGCTTTTTGAAAAGATAACAAGATTGATGTACCCTTAGCCAGACTCATCAAATATATAGACCAATGGATCAGAACAGAGGCCTCAGAAATTGCCCCACACCATTATGGCCAATTAATATTTGACAAAGGAGGCAAGAACATACAATAGAGTAAAGACAGTTTCTTCAACAAATAATGTTTGGAAAACTGGACAGACACATGCAAAAAGATGAAACTAAACCATCAACTTACACCACACACAAAGAATAAACTCAAGGTAGATAAAAGACTTAAATGTAAGGCATGAAACCTTAAAAATGTTGAGGAGAACATAGTAAAATCTCAGACATCTCATGTAGCAATATGTTTACAGATACATTCCTTAGGACAAAGGAATCTAAGGAGAAAATAAACAAATGGGACTACATATAAATAAAAAGCTTTTGCACAGCAAAATAAATCACCATCAAGTTGATAAGGGAACCCACTTAATGGGAGAACATATTTGCCAAAGATACATCTAATAAAGGGTTAATATCCAAAATATATAATGTACTCATACAACTCAACTAAAGGAAGACAAACAATCCAATTAAAAAATGTACAGAAGACCTGAATAGACATTTCTCCAAAGAGGACATACAAATGGCCAAGAAACACATGAAAATATGCTCAAAGTCACTAATTATCAGAGAAATGCAAATTAAAACCACAATGAGATATCATCTCACACCTGTCAGAATAGCTATCATCAATAAATCAACAAACAAGTGCTGACGAGGATGTGGAGAAAGCAGATTGGTGCAGCCACTATAGAAAACAGTATGGAGTTTCCTCAAAAAATTAAAAATGGAACTTCTGTTTGACCCAACGATCCCACTTCTGGGAATATATCCTAAAGCCCCCCCCCCCAAAAAAAAAATAATCAGAAAGAATATATGCACCCCTATGTTCATAGCAATGTTATTTACAATAGCTAAAATTTGGAAACAGCCCAAGTGCTCATTAGTAGATGAGTGGATAAAAAAAGCTGTGGGACATTTACACTATGCAGCTGTAAAAAAGAGGGATCTACTACCATTTGGGACAGCCTGGATGGACCTAGGAAATATTATGTTAAGTGAAATAAGCCAAACTGAGAAAGACAAATATCACATGATCTCACTTATTTGTGGAATCTAATGAACAAAAGGAATTGACCCACAAAATAAGGCCTCAAGCAGGGAGGCATGGAACAGACTGACATATCTCCATGTGGGGTTAGGGGGGCGAGAAGAGATAAATCAAAGAACTTATATATGTATATGCATAGCCCATGGACATGGGCATAGGGTGGTGAAGACCTTGGGGTAGGCAGGGGCAGGAAGGAGGGGAGGAAAAGGGGGGGGGAGTGGGATATCTGTAATACTATCAACAATAAAAATATATTTTAAAAAATTTTGTTCTCTCTCTTCCTGAATTCCATTGAAAATAATTGAGTGAGAAATCCCTAGGCTTCCCTTTTCTCCAAAGGCCTTGAGAATGAAAATGTCTTAATTTTCCTTCCTAGTAATAAACATTAATTGCTATTTTGAGGAAGGGGTTATTCGTTTGTGCCCTCCTATAGCATCATGGAAAGTGACATTCAAATGATGGGGAATTGGTTCATTTATAGAAGTTAAGTCAGAAGAATTCCATATCCTCTATGGTTTTATGCTACTTTTAGGAGGGGTCAGGTGTGGCATCACTGAGAACAAAATTCAGGCTTTGAAAAGACTAGAAAGAGCAGGTGAAACCCAAGAACAGCTTAATTTTTTAAATTTGTTTTATGAAATAACTAGAAGCCCAGTGCACGAATTTGTGCACCTTGAAAGGAACTGTGGGCCACGAAGCTGCAGTGGGCACAGGGGCAGGTCTTGGCCCACCCTCCACACTCCTGCCCAGCCCCTCCCGCCGCAGCCCCACTCGCAGCCACCACCACTCCTATGTGCTGATAGCACCAGCCCTGCTTGCACCCGCTGACGGCATGGAGCGATTGGGGCTGGCTCCAGCAGTGGGTGCGAGCAGTGACTGCTGCCCCGATCGCCCCTCAAGCAGGGGAAGGTGGAGAAGCCCTGAGGGGTGATAGGGGTGTCACCGCTCGCACCTGCTGACAGCGTGGAGCGATTGGGGCTGGCACTGGGGGCCCACAGCGGGTGCGAGTGGTGGTTCCAGTGCCGGCAGCAGATGCAAGTGCCAGGGAGGACCATGGCGTGCGGGAGCAAAGAATTATCAGTAACCACCAGAGGCTCAGCCCCATGACAGCAACTGGCACCCCGCCTTGGTCTTGTGGGCCCCCCCCCCCCATGTGCTCCAACATCCTGCCATGGCTGATGCTCGCCATGTTCCGTGCTCTGCTGCCTGCTGCGGACGCCCACCATGTTCCATGTGTGCCCCCTGGTGGTCAGCGTACACCATAGCGACTGATTGTTTGGTTGTTCGGTTGTTTCGCCATTTGGCCTATTTTGAATATTAGGGATTTATATATAGAGGGTAAAAATACGATTCTAAGTTTGGTTTTTTTTTAAAAGGCCACCTAGAAAAAAAGCTCCTTCATGGGCCACACCCTTCCCAAACCCCAGCCTCCCCAGAATCGCTGCTGTCAGATGGGGCTCTTGTCCCAGACCCATCCCCCTGCCTGTGCAAGTGCACGAAAGCAGATGTGCATGGTTTTGTCCGAGGGTCCGCAGCTGCCAAGTGCTCGATGATGTGCATATACTTTCTCTCACTTATACAGCTTGTAGATCTTAAACGGGTTAGTGAGGATTCTCATGCCTTTTTTAAAAATACCTCT
>NW_005871103.1:1679707-1699535 GCF_000147115.1 Myotis lucifugus
AACTGTTGACAGTTTGGCCCAAATAAACTCACAAAAGTCCTTGCCAGGTTTGAATGTTTTTACATTAATAATTTTCTCATGTGGAGGCTGGAAGTCCAAGATCCAGCTGAAGGGTTGGTTCCTGGTGAGGACTCTCCTCCTGGCTGTGCCTTCTCACTGTGTGTACACTCCTGGCGCCTCCTGCTCTTTGATAAGGACACCAGTCCGTCTGATTATGCCCCGCTCTACGACCTCATTTAACTTTCTCCAAACACAGTCACTTGGGGAATAAGGGCTTTACCATATGAATTTTGGAGGCACACAATTCAGTCCATCCCTTTAACTTTATCTCCATGGGATAAATTCCTTTACATTTTTAAAGCTTAACTACAGAATGATTTTGTCTGATTGGTCAGAAGGACACAAAGATTTCCTTCACCTCTGGGGTGTGGGAAGGCCAGAGGGAGGGGATGGAGATGAGGAGGGATCCAGAAACAAGAGCCGATTTCTAAAAGGCTGATGCCCAATTACTCACTCTCCCTCGCCTGCTGAGTTTGGGGCTTCTTCTCTCCTGCTAAGAAAGTGGGAGAATCTGGCATTTGAAGATGCAAAGTTGGAGGAGGCAGGCAAGGCCAGAAATGTCCTGTGTGGGCTGCATGCCTTGAAATTAGCATTGCCCCTGGGAAGCCTGAAAAAGCTCCAGCCACGGGGAGACAGCCCAGCTCAGCTTCCAGCCCCTCCCCAGAGCTGTCCAGGGCTATTTGCATCCACTTACCAAAAAGCAAAGTTCTGTGCACCTTCTGGGAACCCTCTGTGTGCATACACCGCCACCTAAGGCCGTGGGAAAATCTGGAATTCTTCCTTCATTGAGATCAAAGAGCAATGACCCAGGGAAGAAACAGAAGTTTTCTTTCCTGGTAAATGCAGAGCCCTCTGGATGTGGCAGTCCTGGAGAGCAATACCGTGACTTCTCTAAGCCAGTGGTTCTCACCCAGGGCACAGTCAACACTGTCTGTGACATTGTGACGGTCAGAGCTGGGGGAGGGGAGTGGGTGCTACTGGCGTCTAGTCAGTAGATGTCAGGGATGCTGCTAAACACTTTACAATGCACAGGACAGTCCTCCAAACAAAGAATTATCCAGCCCACATGTCAGTAGTGCCAAGGCTGAGAAAAACTGCTCTAAGCCAAGTGATAGAGGGGCCTTGCATTGGGCAAATAATTTCAAAGACTATGGACCTCTTAATTTTGCAGAAGATGTAGTTCTTAGATAAGCCTGCGTTCCTCCAAAATTGCCGATTTGAATGTTTCTTTGAAAGAGATATCTTGTAAACAGTTTCCTTTTATTGTTTTCCCACTGTTCTGAGGCAGGCTGGTGAATTTCTTGGTTGTGACACTCAGGATCCTTGGGGAAGAGTTTGTGACATCTCCAGCCAACCTGAATTTGGTTGCATTTTCAGTGTTATTACTTCTCACCATCAAGTGGCCTTGATTTAAATTTCAGTCACCAACTGAAGCTTCACCTTGAGTCAAAAAAAATCCATGCTTCAGTGGTGTTATGGGGATTAATTAGATAACTTTTGTAAGGGGCTTTAAAGATAAAAAATTCGCTTTGAATTTTAACTATTATAATTAGGCAAATTAGGCACTTTTTAGCCATTACCAGAGGCTTTGATCCTGCGGCCTTCTCACTTGCCTGAGCAGCTAGTTCACTGGGAGGAAGGAGATTGGAGTAAGCAGTGGCCTCACAGTGGAAAAAGCAAACCTCCTGGTGATGCTGTTTTCAGATTCTCTTTGAGTGAGAGGAAGAGGAAAGCACCCCCAGGGAAAATCAATGCCTCAGTAGTGATGGAAGACTTGGGGGTATTCCCTCTGAAATACCAACAGTAAATTAGAGAAAAGGCGTGTTCTTTTATTCTTACCCATTCATGCACTGTCCCTTCCCCACCTCCCTTCCCACCCTGCCACTGCCCCACCCCTGAAGAGGAACACACCGATGTTAGGGAAATCCTTATTTTCTCTGTAGACTCCACCTCTTAACCCCTTTGCAGTTTGCTTTCTTCTTCCCTTACAACTGTCACCATTGCCACTGTCATCGTCATCTTATATTTGCATGGCCTTTTATAGTTTGGAAAAAACAATGGAAGCCAAATTATTCCAGGCACCTGGGGGCTGAATAGCTTCTCATCCTCACAGCACCATGGAGACAGGTGCAGTCATCCCCAGTGTACAGCCTGAAGCACATGGAGGCCGCTCTCTCCAGGGTCACGGCCACAGAGCTGGGAAGCCATGACCTTGGGACTGACTGTTTCGGAGTCAATGTTGAATTATTCCCCAAGCCGCATCTAAAGACATTCCACTGTGCCTTTTTTTTACATCCAGCTTCTGACCAATGGGAATCTAGTGGCATTTTCTCTATTCTTTAGATAAAGAGACCTGAGATAAGAAATTTGCCTATGAATCCCACCAAGTCCATTGGTGAGCCCACCTTGCTCATCTCTCACACACTCCTCAGCCCTGCAATTTGGCTTCCACATGGGCCCCCTGGGACCCTGAGCCCATAAAAGCTGCCTGTCCTCATAGGCCCAATGCACCGTTCCTGAAGCCCTCTCTGCCCTCCCCCAGCACGGAGCACCGCCCACCACCCCTCCACCCTGCCCGTTCCTTTGCTGTTTCCTCCCTCCTCCTCTGTCCTGTACCCTCAACCCCCCTCCCTTCATTGTGGTCTGTCCCTATGTACCTTTAGACACTCAGGCTCCCCGGAGAACCATCTTGTGCATTCTCTTTTAGTTTGGGGATTTTATCTATTTCCGCGGCTTAGATCAGAGGTTCCTAAAGTGGCCGCATATGAGGATCACCTGCGGGAGCTTGAAAACATCCCCTTGCCGAGTGCAGCAGAGCCTAATTAAAAAGCACATCTGACATTAGTGTTTGTTTGTTAAGTTCTTTAAGTGATTCCAAATTGCAGCCAAGTGTGCGAACCAGAGGCATGAAACTCCTAGGTGATTCTTCAGTGTGTACTGTTAGCTGAGCCCTCTCCCGTCAACGTGAGACATGTCCCATGGACACTGCAAATTCAGCTCCTCCAAAGAGCAGGGTTGACAAATGTAGCAAGTCAAGATACAGAAAGCTCCACTGCATTTGCATTTTAGATAAATGACGAATAACTTTTTAGCAAGGGTATGTTCCAAGGATTGTATGGGACATAGTTATCCTAAAAAAATGATTTGTTGTTCATCTGAAATGCAAACATGACCGGCCTCCTGCCTTTTACCTGGCGACCCTGCAGAAGACAAAGTGCTGGTCTCTGAGTTGCCCCTCTGCCTGCGTGTCCCTTCGCTCCGGGAAGAGCTTCGCCACTTTCCTGTGGACCGGCGCCAGGCCTCAGAGCTGTCTTTGGCCCAGGTCTTTCTCTTCCAGCCCCACATCCAATCCCTAGCTCTTTTGATGTGTCCTCTGTAGTCCTGAAATGCTCCTCAAATCTTTCCTTCTCACCTCTTTGCTGACGCTTCTGCCTCAAATCTGCTCTCGTCATTTTGGAGAAATGATAGGTGGCTGTTGTTTTAAGCTACTAAGTTTTGCAGTGTTTTTTATATTTCCTCATAGTAATAGGTAGACAGAGCGGGGAGGCTACCAAATATTTTTTTTCTACTGGAATTACAAGTGCTTAAGTTCCTAACATAAAACTTGAAAGGAAAAGATATTATAGTTCTGTCTATATGAATTACTGTAGATTTAAACAGTGTCAGAGGCTATATTCCAAATGATTGTCTTAATCAGGGTTGTATAATATACGTAGAAGTCACTGTACAGGTGGCTTGGCTGTTATCTGAAAGAGATTAACCCTTCCGAGCAGAGCTTGGCAAACCAGTTCCACAGGCCAAATCCCACCTAGGGCCAGTTTGGGGAAGGAGGGTTTTATTGGATCACAGTCATGCTCCTTTGTTTACATATTATGGTTGCTTTGCCACAGCGGTGGAGTTGTATAATTCTGACAGAGACTATAAGGCCGGCCATGTCTACAATCAATACTACCTGGCTCTTTACAAGAAAAGGTTTGCCAATCCCAGCTTTAGGAAATCTAAAATGAAGGTTCCATGTGCTGGTAATTGGAAGAGATGTACCATATGGACGAAGAAGGCAAGGGCAGAGGGAACAGCAATTTCAAAGAAGAAGCAGAAACCTGACGTTGCAGAGGTAGATGCTCCAAATGGCAGCCACCCACCTGGGGCTCAAATGCTTTTCACGGACACACGCTCCCGGAGAGGAACCGCAGGGGGTTACTTAATTAACGGACAATTGCGATGTCTCCACTCAGCACCAGGGAGCCTAGGTTCCTCTAAATATACACGTCGCCCTGAAACTCCTTGAAAAATCACTCTTCTCTGTAGTCAACATCTCTGAGTCTGAAATCCTTCCCTCTGGAGTGCAACTTTGTTGGAATGTAACAAACCATAGAGAAAAATATTGTAAAGAGATTGGATCCAATCAACTCTGCCACTGATTCACTGTCTAATAAATAAATAGAAGAGTCATGAAGATTAACCAAGGTTTTTACTGACGATGGATCCTAGATACTCAAATACTTCCTATCAACTATCCCATGTTAGAGTGAGAATAATGGGGACAAAAAGCTATGGGTAAATGACATGGATAAAATTTTCTTCCCAGAGTTGTTTTAGTTGAAATGCGTGAGGGAAACGCATAATTTAAGGGAATAGTTTATAAGTTTTTGTAAAGTAAATAATTCTATGCTGTCCAGGTGTGTCTGCGCCCTCCCGGCATCTTCTTGCTGCATTGATTGAACTCTTGCTACGAGCCAAGCATTGTGCAAACCCCCCACCTGAATGCTAGAGAAACATGTTAGAGTCAACACGTCCAAGTCGGTGCTCTTAGTTCCTCCACCCCAATCTGCCTCTTCCCAGCCTTTCCCAGCCCAGCCCACCCAGGTGTTCACACCTCACACTTGAACTTCTTTGGCTTCTGTTCCCCTTATTTCTGCCACCTGATATATCATCAATTTCCGTCAGTCCTTCCATCACAACGCAACTGAATCTGACAGCTCCTGCACATCCCCACGCCATCACGTCACCTTCAGCGCTAGCATCTCTCCTGAGATGCCTGAGCATCTACCACGGGTTCTACCCTCCGGGTCAGTTCTCCCACAGCAGCCGGAGTGATCTTTACAAGATGAAAATCAGGTCAAATCCTTTTCCTGCTCAAAGCTTCCAATAGCTTCTTGTGGCACTCAGATGCTAACCCTCTTCCCACCATTGCTTAGGCCCTGCGCCATCTAGTCCCTTACTGCTTCTCTGACTTCCCCTTCGATCCCTTTCTTCTTTCCTGACTTCAGCTGTCTAGCTATGGAGGCTTCTTCCTGTTCTTTCAAACCACTGGCTCATTTCTACTCCTTAGGTGCCTTTGCACTTGCCCTGCCTCCACCTGGAAGGCTTGACCCTTGAACAACCGCATTGCTCTCCTCCCTCTTCTCCAGTGGCTCTCTGGGGGCAGTTTTGCCCGGCTGAGGTGGCTCAGTGGATTGAGCATCATCCCCTGGACCCAAAGGTCCCCGGTTTGATTCCCGGTCAGGGCATGTGCCTGGGTTGTGGGCTCTATCCCCAGTAGGGGGTGTGCAAGAGGCAGCCGATCAATGATTCTCTCTCATCATTGATGTTCTCTCTCTCCCTTCCTCTCTGAAATCTCTGAAATCAATAAAAATATATTTTAAAAGGGGGGCGGCAGTTCTGTCCCACAGAGGACATTTGACAAGTGTCTGGAGACGCAGTTGATTGTCACTCTGAGGAAGGGTCCTACAGGCATCTAGTGGGAAGAAGCAGGTAAACACCCTGGATCACCCAGGTCAGCCCCCGGGACAAGGACTGATCGGCCTGAGTGTCAGCAGAACCAATGATGAGAAACGGTCCTACTCAGGTCTCTGCTTAATTGTTTTCTCTTCAGAGAAAACCTTTGACGGTCTTTAGGAAACAGCTCTCCCCCTCTTCTAACCCCACACATTCCTTATTCTCTTATCCAGCTTAGCACTGCCTGAAATTAGAGTGGATATTTATGCTTTTCGTCTCTCACCCCACTTAATGTAAGCTTTCTGAGGGTAGGAGCTTCGTCTGGGTCACCACCAGTTCTTCAGTGTCTGGGCCACTGCCTGGCACATAGTAGGCCTTCAATAGATGTTGATAGAACTCTGAGGTCTGGATAGGTTAAAGAACTTGCCAACCATCACATGTGGCTAGTAAGAGGCAAAACCGCCCACGTGTCCACCAGCCCCTTTAAACACTGCACAGACACATACAGTCCAAGGAACAGCTTTGTGCTGGTTACGTAAATGCGGGTTGAAGACCCTTTTCTCAGCTTTCCCCTTCCAATTTTCCACATCTTCCCCACGCCTTATTTCAAGTCTTTCTTGTGTAGAAATTCTAGATCCATTTAAACCCAGATCCTCTGACCCCTTGACAAATGCGTATTTCTTGTTCCTTTCTGACTTCCCTTCCCGATCAAAAGCTGGCTCATCCGAGGGAGGTGGGAATGCCAGGCAGCCAGGCAGCCAGGCAGCCAGGAGCCAGCTCGCACTCCGGCTGTCAGGCTGTCAGCAAACCCCACTGTCTGTGTTTGATTAATTGCTTGCTTAACCTCGAGTTCTCTATAGCTTTTCCCTCCCAGACAAGATTATGTCTCCTTTAGCACCAACTGGGCAATAACAGAGGAAGGCTTGAAACGATTATCCTAATTTAAAGACAGTATGAATTTCTGGCACTCTTTTATGAACAGAAAATAGTGAGTGTCCTCTGTTCTTGTAAAAGCATGACACTTCTCCAAAGAGGACATACAGAAGGCCAATAGACATGTGAAAAGATGCTCAATGTCACTGATCAGCAGAGAAATGCAAATTAAATCTACAATGAGGTACCACCTCACACCTGTCAGAATGGCTACCATCATCAAATCAACAAGCTTTCCCCTGAAATGCTCCTAATGAAGGAGTCTAAGGTGCCTTTGTAACATGTGCACTAATGTGGGCCCATCAGCCTGGTGGCCTTGTGTGTGCTGACTCACTTGACTGACCAGGTTTCTCATCTGATTCTCTGAGTGCTCTGGTCCTGCTGGTGGGTGAATTCCCTCAGCCCAGCCTTCAGCTGGACACCTGAGGAAGAGCAGCTACAGCTGACTTTGAAAAACAACAGCCCCCACATTTGTATTGAATGCTAAAGCTTTTCAAAGTGATGTCGAGAAAATGTTGCTACCCATAGCCCGAGAGGTGGGTATGATAATTTTGTGCTCATTTTACAGATGAGGAAATGAAGACCTAGAAGCAGTTTGCCCCAAGTTTGGTGGGTGGAGGATTAAAGCCGGATTCCTCATCCCCACCGGCCTCCCCACTGTGGTCTGAGGGGTGTCCGTTGTCAGAGCCTCTGAACAGCCTGACATCCTGCTGCTGGTGAGCCTATGAAAGCAGCGCCGCACAGCGTGTGCTGGAGAATGTCACCGGGCAAATCCCTTCAAATCGGGATAGTTTTCTCTGGCTCTCTTCCAACTTAGAGTCAGTAATGGCTTTTCACCAGAGGACCAGAATGCCTTTTAGCAGAGTATGAATGGATAATAATGATGGTGATGGTGGGAATAATAGCAGCTAATATTTATTTAGGTCTGACAAAGGCCCTGGGTAAGTGCTTAGTGGAGGTGATCTTATTTTACCCTCATTTAATGAACTTCATAATAATGCTATGCAGAACTTGGTGTGTCTATCCCCTTGTGACAAACGAGGAAACTGAGGTAGAAAGGCAGGGAAACATGTGTGCAAAAGCCAGGATGGGAACTTAGCTTTATCTGATTCCAGAGCCCATACACTTAACAATGTTATACTGCTCTTGAAACAACAGCTTAAACTTTCCTTGGAAAAACACATTTAGCAAAAGTTTTCTGTGTGTCTGCTAGATGCCCAGTACTCTATCAGGTGCTTGACAGATGTCACCATTGACTGGAGAAGCAATGAATTTGTGGGGAAGACAAACAGAGAAGCAGGTCAGTCCAACTCTACTAATGGTGTGTTATAGTAGACAAAGCACAAAGCATGGCAAGGACTTAGAAGAGAGAACAAGTAACTGTTTCTGAGAATGTCAGGGACAATGTCCTAGAGACACTTGAGAATGAGAAGTTTATGTGGAGGAGAAGCAAAATGTATTCTAAGGAGGAACAATAGCATTCATAAAGGCATTACATGGCATATCTTTGGAAATATTGGTGTGTGTGTGTGTGTGTGTGTGTGTGTGTGTAAGGAATAGAGAAGGAAGAGGAAAGGAAAATAAAATGGAGAAAAATAATCTGAGGCAAGACAAAGAATGACAGTATATGCCCATCTAGAAAGCTGGACTAAAGAAATAAGGGCACAACAATGTTTTGGGCAAGGGCATGCCAGGACAAGATACAATTGTTGGGAGATCACTCTGCTGACTGGAAGATGGAAAGCAGAGGGGAGTGATGTTAGAGAGCCTGGTCAACAGGCTATTGTCAAAGTCCAGCAAAAAATGATGTGGGCCAGATCTGAGATGGTGGGAATTAGGGTGCAAAGGAAAGAGGATTGAGTTTGTTGGCATGGAAGTCGGGTGGAGGAGGAGAAGAAACTGAAGTGAGAATCATGAGTCAGGTTGGGGAGAATGGTTGATGGTTTTACTATTTGTTAAGAGAGCAAGCAATCCACTTCTGAGTATCTATTTGAAGAATAGAAAAACATTGACTCAGAAAGGTATCTGCACCCTCACATTCATCTCAGCATTATTTACAATAGTCAAGACATGGAAACAACCTAGATTTCCACTGATGGGTGGTCGGGTAAAGATATGGTAGCCTATCTAATAAAGAGGGAATATGCAAATTGACCACCACACCATCACAAAGATGGCAGCACCCATAGCCACAAGATGACGGTGCCCAGTCCCCTCAGCCCTGCTGGAGTCCCCCAGTCCTTTCAGCCCCACTGGGCCCAGCCACCCATAGCCGGCCCGAGGCACAGGCAAACCTCGGATGGCGGCTCCCAGCCGACGCCTGAGTTGCAGGCAAGCCTTGGATGGTGGCTACCCAGGGCTGGCCTGAGGCTCAGGTAACCAGGGCCGACTGAGGCTTGCACTGCCGGCAGTGGCAGCAGCAGAGGTGTGATAGGAGTGTCACCTTCCCCTGATTGCCGCGTCACCTCCCGCCCCTGAGGGCTCCCAGACTGTGCGAGGGGGCAGGCCAGGCTGAGGGACCCCACCTCCAGTGCATGAATTTTCATGCACCGGGCCTCTAGTATATAATAGAATACTATTTAGCCATCAGAAAGAAGGAAAACTTGCCTTTGCAACAACATGGATGAACCTTGAGGGCATTATGCTAAGTGAAATAAATCAGACAGAATAAGACAAATACCATATGATTTCACTTATATGTTTACTGTAAAAGAAGCAAAACAAATGAACAACAACAACAAAAATAAAACAAAAACAAACTTATAGATACAGAGAACAGATTAGTGGTTACCAGAGGGACAGGGGGTAGGGAGTGGGAAAAATGGGTAAAGGGGGTGGACTGTATGGTGAAGGATAGTAACTAGATTTGTTGTGGTGATTAATTTGTAGTGTATTCAGATGTTGAATTATAATGCTATACACCTGAAACATATAAGGAAAAAATAAAAAAAAATCTGGGAAAAGAATATGAGGTGGAGGATTCGTATCAAATTACAGGGATTTTTTTTTTCTATTCAGTAGGAAAATATTCTGATTTCAAATTAAAACTTAATTTTCCCAATGGTTATCATTCATCTTTTCAAGAAATTTAAATGAAAATTCTATTAGATGGCTAATCGAAACAGTGGCATGTTAACTCCTCACTTCTTTGTAGAAAACATTAATTACACTAAAAGTATCACTACAGTGATATATAATATTAAAAATAGCAAATACAAGTAAAGAAACAGATTCAAGAGGAAATACTGCATTTGTCTTTGATGTTTTGTAATATCTAGATGGAGATGTCCAGAGATAGCTGGGGGAAGAGTTTGAAGTTCAGGGAGAAATCTTTTGAGTAGACACACACTAGAATGGCTGTCTAGCTTTCCCCAAACCTCCTGGTGACCAAGTTGGTGTTACCTGCTCCTAGTCATAGCTAATCGGCCTAAGGCAGTGGTCTCAGCCAGGGACACTTTTGCATTGCAGGAGACATTGGTCAACGTATGGAGTGAGTGCTACTGCACGTAGTGGGTAGAGGCCGTGGATGCTGCTAAACATCCTACAATGCACGGGACAGTCCGCACAGTGAGGAGTTACCCTGACCAAAATGCCAATAACGTTGAGGTTGAAAACCATGTGAAAGGGCAGAGGTGTCTTTCCCAAGTAGGGCCAATTAGGCTCTTTCTCCAAGGAACTGGAAAACCCAAAGGGTGCTAGTTATAGAGCGAAGCCTGCTGGAGCCACGTCAGAAAGGAGGTGAGTGCGCACCTGGCGATGCTGTCCTCTGACTAAGCCTCTCTGGTTGTCTGGCTCTTCCTTTGCCTCCAGGGATTATTCTTAAGTCCCTTCCACTACATTTATTTTATGTTCAAGTTATGCTTTTGTTAGTCCAAGTTTGCTAATGACAAAGAACTTGCATGTGTTAGTACTCTTGTTTGCCAATGACAGAAATCCAATTTAAGACAGTACAAGTGAAAATGAAATCAATAGCTTGTGATCCTGGGAAGCAGGACAGTTGCTGCCTTCAGATACATTCAAATCCAGGATCTCACATGATGTCGACAGGATTTTCTCCCTCTTTCCTTGCCCAGCTCCTGCTTGCATCTGTGTTGGCTTCAGGTCTCTGTGTTCTGTGACCAGAAGAAAGCAGAGAGAAGAGGATGGATGAGCACAGACTACAGCTTCCACTCTCCTCAATAAAAAGTGTTATCTTGTTAGGGGAATAACTGGTGCCTTATTTTTATATGCATGAGTATTGTTGAAATTTAGAGATGGAAGCAATCTTAGGGATCTGCTATTGCCTGATTATTTCCACCTCAGAGACCCGCGGGGCCATACACTGCCCCAGTCCAGGAGCCCAGTGCCAGCGGTGCTGGACACAGACTGGCTGTGGAGCCAAACCGGAATCTGAATTGGTGGGTGTGGCTAGAGGAGCCGTCCTGGAATCCTTGTGCAGTTTGAGAAATGCGCCCAGAGTTTCATGCACTGTCCATCCATGTTATAAAAACAGGCCCAGCTTCTCAGAAGTGTTGAGTTACTTTATCACTGCTAGTCAGTAGCTAGGTCTACAAGTCATGGCTCTGGAATTAAATCTGGGTTCTGTGGAAGAGACTGTTGACTACGTGCCACCATTTATATCATCCTCCCTCAAATACAGTGAAACCACGAGATCAAGTTCTAGTCAATGGCCTGGGCGGAAGGCATGAACACCCATTCAGTGCTGGTCCCTGCGCCTCCTGTGCACGTGCCACAGGCTCTCTCCTGCGGCTGCATCAGGTGTAGGCAGCTTCCAGGCCCCCGGGGAAGTGATGTGTGGTGATGGTAGAGCTCCTCCAGTCTGGGTCCCCAAATAACCGCATGGGAAGGATCCCCTACCTGCTTGTTGACCTACTCAGGCCTGATTACAAGCCAGATATAAACCATGTTATGTTTGTGTTGCTATGTATTTTAGGGTCTATTTTTTTAATAGTAGTTAGCCCACCCCCAGCCAGAAGGTGTTTGTTACTTTGGTTTACTATACCATGCCCTTCTGTGGTTTGCTATACCATGCCCTTCTGTGGTTTTATAAATAATATATTTTTCTCTCAGTGTAAAATAGAGGAATTCTGACTCTATAGTGGTCATATTTTGAAGCAGATATCAGGCTGTTCATCTCCCTGTTGAATTTCCTGTGTGAGTTTGACTTGTCCTGATTACCAACACAACGAAGAGAAAGACATCACTTCTTCAAGATCTCCAATAAGGTAGAGTGCAACTTAAATTAGGAGCAGATAGCCATGCATTATTTTTGCAAGGAAGCTTTAAAAAAAACGAATATATTTTTTTATTGATTTTGAGATATAAAGGAAGAGAGAAGGAGAGAGAAAAACATTGAGGTGGCCTGGCCAAGAATTGAACGGGCAACCTTTCAGTGCACTGGATGATGCCCAACTAACTGAGCCACACTGGCCAGGGCAGCAAGGAAGCTTTCAGCATCATCACAATAGTGTTTTCTGTTTCCCCATGGCCCTTGGTTCCCAAGCCTCTTCCCTTCAGGTTTGTCAGCGTCCTGTCTCTATTTGTAGCGGGCTGTCTATTTCTCTCCTCCCTCAGTGGTTCAGATTCCAAATCAGTCTTTCCTGATGAACCAGGGGAAGGCTTGCCTCTGCTTCAGTCCTTCATGGAGAGCACCTGCCACCCAGGGAAGCATCTTGGAAGCTCATGCCAGTGGGAACACATGAGGCCACGCTATAACGACAAGCACACACAGTCACAGCCTCAGTGCTGCTCCGTACACCAGTCTGTGCGTTACACTGCCTTGTTTAACCACAACACTGTTTGAGGCAGGGATTACTACATTTTTTACATGAGAAAGCTGCAGCTCATCCTGCTGAAATAGCCTTTCCTAGTTAGCAGAGGCTCTGAAGCGTGGACTTGAACCAGCTTTCCTGGCTCGAAAGCTTAAGCCCAGAGTCAGCCTGAAAGATTTCCCTCACCACTCAGATCCTTGGGAAGGCCAGTGAGAAACTGAGTTCCCCGAGGCTCGGAATTTATGTTGGAAGAGTACACGTTGGGAAGGGAGATTTGGGGGGAGAAGAGAAACAGGGTATTTTATGGGTTGGCAGAAGGGATGGGCACTTGTCGATGGAGAGAGGTGCTGTGTTGTGCTGTGAGACTGTCCACAGAGGGGCACAGCGACTTTTCCATCGGCTGAAGGTCTGACCCAGAGACATGTCAGAGGCCTTGAACCCGAGTGGCTCTCAATAACCAGATTGCACTTTCTGATTCAACTCACTGTGATGCCCAGGTCGCGTCTGTGTACTCTGCAAGCCATGTGCTCTATTCTGTTATTTTATTCCTCCATTTCCCCTCTTCAAGCAATCACCCTGTTTGCCATGTCTTAGGCTGTGTTCCCCAGAAGCTGACCACAAGGCCAGCCATTGAGTACACGCAGTTTATCTGGAGGGTGAACCCAGGAATCCCTGGAAAGGTGATGCGGAAGTGAGACAGGCGACCTCCGGGGGCAGCTGCGGCCCAGTTCCGGGCACAGTATGGGCTGCCTCAGAGGTGCTCCCCAGCAGTGACGCTCTGAGCTGAGTAATGTGTGCTGAGGGTGAGGGTGCTGCAGGGATGCGCCTGCTGCAGGGCTATGGTAGGAAACAGGGCCTGTGCATGAGGAGGGTTGCGCTCATGCGGGGAAAGAGGGCACAGCTAAGAGAGCCCCAGACCAGCAAATCAGGAGAACAGTCTTCTAATCTCAGTTCTGACTCCACCCGATGGGCAAGCTTGGGCGAGCGCATTCCCCTCTCTCTAACTAAAGCAGCCCTTTCCCACATCGTCATCATTATTGTCGTAGCTTCTTGATGACATACTGCATGCCTGCCACTATGCCCTGTGCTTTACATTCGTCACGTTGGACAATCTGCACAACAGCCAGATGAAGCAGGTACAATTACCATCCCCGGTTTGCATGTGGGAACACTGCAGCACGGCGGTGCGAGTCACGTGGCTGGCCTCATGGCCAGATCTGACTTAGTAAGTGGCAGAGCGAGGAGTCTGGCTTCAGAGACTGTACTCACTCCTCCAGCACCAGCTACCTCTCCAGAGTCTCTGATGCTCAGCCACCTTGGCATTTGCATTTCATTGTGCCCCTCGGGAGCCAACAGAAGAGTGACCCAGGCCATTTCACACAAGATCATCCAGGTGCCAGTAAGTGGCTTAAAAGGGAGCAATTTCAGGTTTTCTTTGTCCCTGGTACATTCTATGTACTGCAAATGCTCTTTGCTTTCTTTTTTTTCACCCATTCGGGAACCAGCCACCTGTCTGAGTCCCTATTATTGTTTAAAAGCTATGTTGCATCCTAGTGTTCTCATAGCATCTCTTCTTCATCGGCTCTTGAACTGGGCCAGGCTGGATTATCCTGCACACTAGCCAGTCCCATTGGTAAGGGTGTTTCTGGCTGCAGGCTGTGGGAGCATTCTCAAAGTGAAGACACACAGGACAGGACTGGCCATTCGACAGGCGCCCATAATGATTCTTCACCTGGTCATCCTGTATTCATTCATTCTTTCTTTCATTCTATGTTTATTCAAGAAATGCACACCAATGCACAGTCAGTTCTCTATGAGGCACCATGGGAACATAAAAGGCGAACAAGACTCACTCAGATTCTCAAAGATCGACTGGCCAGCTTTCTAAAATGTGGAATGGAGGCAGAGGTAAGGGAAGAACAAATTTATCATGGAAGAAAGTAGGACATACTCCTGTTATTCATGAAACAAACATTAAATAATGAAAAGTCACTACGTTAAAAAATTGGCCTTCAGAAAATGGTGACATTTTGGTTGTGAAATAGCAAAAATATTCCTCAGACTAGAAAAAAGAGGGGACTAAAACATGGCACATTTTAAAAACAAATAACTTTTCATTGTAAATTAAAATACCATCTTGAGTATTGTTTTAACAAGTTTGCTTATTTTTTTCCCTTTAGTTATTTAGCAGGGTTAAAATTAGGTCAGATTGTACATTCAAACTCACACTCTGACCTTAGCCTTGAGTATTCTCAAGGCTTGTTGTCAATCAGGGGTGGGTATAGTTCCTTAGGTGGATCTGAAGGCGGTTTGTAATGAAGCAACAAGAGGGAGAGACTGAGGTTGTTTCTGAAGGTGACAGCTACATGTGTTGAAGTGTGGGCTTCCCTCTGCAGTGACAGATCTGTTTGTCCTCTGGACAGGAGAGAGCTGAGGCAGGCAGGAAAAATACTTCCTTTCCAGGGAGGTTTGCCTGTCCTGACTGCTGCAGGTGGCATGGCTGGATTATTTAAAGAGCATTGGAGGTTATATGTATGGAAGGGGTCAATAATGAAACAGTACGTGGGTTCCATGACCTACTGAAAAAAACACTGACAAGAGACATTCAAATTTATTTGCCTTTTCTTCCTGAGCTGACAAGAATCCTCAAACCGTAAATAATAAATGTACACCATGTTCCTGTAGCTGTTTATCTTATACTAGTACTATAAATGTCAACTACTGTTGATGTTATAATGTTCTGTCCACCTATCTTCATAATTGGTCTACTTCCTGTCCACTTACCCCTCTCCTGAGCCCCAGATACTGTTTCCCACTCCTGTCTCTATTTCTGACAGGTGTGTCATGTGTCCTTTATTTACAAAGATGGACAAAACAGAATTCTGAGTTCAGGGTGCAATTTTTATGTGGTAGAGTGATACCGTAACAATTCACTGAACTACAGGCCATCTACCCGGCAAATTCATCACTTTGGAATGAACATCAATAACAAGCCAAAATGAAGGAAGAAAAGATTCTGAGGGATAAAGGATAGGTCAGCCCAGGCACACAATCTCATGGGAGGATTCTTCAGGCCTTGATAGATACACCTCTTGTTGTACACAGTTTTAACAAGTGATTTAGCTGGTCTCTAACTCAGCAGATTAATTGCAGTAATTACTTTTGGGGAGTCAGTGGATATTTCAGAACAGTGCTGGCAAGAGAACTTTCTGCAATGATGAAAATGTTCTGTATCTGTGCTGCCAGCTACATGTGGCTTTTGAGCACTTGATTATGGCTAATGTGACTGAGGAACTAATTTTTTTATTTTACCTAATTTTTATTAGTGTAAATTTAAGGCTCAAAAGCCACATGTAGCTGATATCTATGATATTAGACAGTATACCTCTAAACAGACTCACTGGCTGTAGAGAAGTACCAAAGCATTATTGTACTGGGTCATTTAGTGTAGGAACAAAGAGGCTCTTAAAGTACCAGCCATCATTGAGTGTCATTGAATTATAGCTTTGATCATTCACTTGTTTATCCAGTTTTCATTTCATAAATATTTATTAATCAGCCACCATGGCTTGTACTTTCCTAGGAGATATAACAGTGAACAGAATGGAGATAAATGTTTGTCTTCATACAGCATACATTTTTGTGGGGAGATGTTGCCACTAAGTAAATAAGTGATAAAAATATATAGGAGATCAACTGATAATGAGTGATAACCTCTAAGTCAGGGAAAAGGGACAGGGAAAAACGGGGCGGGGGAGGGGGCAGGGAATGTGAGAGGTGCATTTATAAATAGGAAAGCCAGGGAGGGCCTCACTGAGAAGCTGGAGGAGGTGAGAGATCAAGCTGTAAAGTTACCTGGTAAAAGAGCATGCCAGCTAGAGGGAACCAGAAGCTCAAGTTGGATGGTTTACTGGTGGTTCAAGGAATAGTTGTTGGGTGAATAGTTGCAGAAGGAAACAGATGATGGAGATTTGTACCTGGGTGGAAGCAGTGGAGGTGGATGTCTGTTGCTGGTAGATCTATGAGCCTTTGCTGACAATTTAGATTTGGCCTGTAAGAGAGGAGTCTAGGATGAGCCCAAAGATTTTGGACCAAGCAAGTCAAATGATGGGGTTATTATCTACTGACATGGTGGACCATATTTACAATGTTATCTTGACTTTGTAAGAAGAGGTTAAATCAGAGATGGTCAATACCTGGAAGTGAGCCACCATTTCTCCATGCTGGATGCATGGCAGACATCAAGCATGGGCTTGAATATGGCCTCAGCATCATTCTTAACATAGTTCTCCTGGAAAAGAATGTGTTACAGTTGGCACTCAATGTGAAACCATCACCAGATTCAATTACACATGTGATTCCGTTAGAAAGGTGGGGAAATGTGCGACCCATATCATAGAGTTTGAACCAAGAAATGACTTAACTTCTATCTATCTATCTATCTATCTATCTATCTATCTATCTATCTATCTAAAAAGAGGTAATATGCAAATTAGCCAGGACACCGTAATGGGTCACAACCGGATCATTAGCATATTAGCTCTTTATTAGCTCTTATGCGTGCCATGGGGCATTGCTCCAGAGACGGGGCGGAAGTGGGGAGGCGCTGGGAGAAGGCAGGACCAGCCTGAGGCAATTCGAGGGTGGGCGGCACCTTGGCAGAAGGCAGAAGGGAGAAGGTGAAAAGGCTGGTGCTGTGGGAGAAGGCAGAAGGAGGATGGTGAAAAGGCCAGCACCACAGGAGAAGGGAGAAGGTGAGAAAGCAGAAGGGAGAAGGCAGAAGGGAGAAGGTGGCAGTTAGTCAGGGTGATCAGGCCTGGAGGAGAGAGCAAATAGGCAGTTAGAGGGATCAGGCCAGGATGGGAGGGCAGATAGGCAGTTAGGGCGATCAGGCCGGCAGGGGAGCAGTTAGGGACATCAGGCAGGCAGGTGAACAGTGGTTAGGAGCCAGTGGTTCTAGATTATGAGAGGGATCCTGGATCGGAAAGGGTGCAGGCCGAGCTGAGGCGCCCCCCCCCCCATGAATTTCGTGCACCAGGCCTCTAGTATAATATAATTGATTCTATTAATATGCCTCAGGTTTCTGCTATTCCTTACCCTGGGGGATCCACACAAGGAAATGATTGGCAGAATTATGCAGTTATCTCTGGAACCCTCTGTCATCTTGACTGTAACATCTTTCATTGTAGAGTGGAATTTCTTATGATGTGGGCCTGACTTATGACACTTAGCATGATTCTCTGAAGGGCAGGAGCCCTGTTCCATTCATATCCATCTGTTCAGTACTTGGATTATTGTTAATGATCAATAAGTTGGTTAACTTGAACATTTTGAATCAACAAATAACCTGGTTTTAAGGTGTCCTCACCATATTAAATAACACCATTAAGCATATATTAAGTACTTTACTGTGTGCTGAGTATAAGAGGTCTAGTAGGGCCAATCATGAGAAGAACAGTGGGTAATATTTAATCACAGTTAAGCCAATATTTATTAAGAGCATACTGCATGTCACAAACTGAGCTAGACACTGGAAGATTTAATTCTGTGGAAGATTTAATTCTGACCCTCAAGTAGCTCAGAGTATCACAGGAATATTCTCAATAGAATGTAACGGCTTCATTGCGTATCACAGATTCACATAAGCATGGATCTTGGACAGAGCTCTCAGAGAGTCACATGGTCCAACTACCCATCCTTAGGCATGTAGGATAACATTATCCTCACTGTCTAGGACCTAGACCAGTGATGGCGAACCTATGACACGCGTGTCAGAGGTGACACGCGAACTCATTTTTTTGGTTGATTTTTCTTTGTTAAATGGCATTTAAATATATAAAATAAATATCAAAAATATAAGTCTTTGTTTTACTATGGTTGCAAATATCAAAAAATTTCTATATGTGACACGGCACCAGAGTTAAGTTAGGGTTTTTCAAAATGCTGACACGCCGAGCTCAAAAGGTTCACCATCACTGACCTAGACTCTAGGTCAGGGGTGGACAACCTTTTTGTGAGTGCGTGCCAAAACCAGCAAAATCTCTGACTCAAAATTCTTATACGTGCCAACCCTAATTTTTTGAGAACATGCCACGCTTACTTGATATCTCTTAAGGTGTACGTATGTGAAGAACCTTGAAGAAATAATAAAATTCATTCAAGCGACAAAAACACAGTATATGATGATGAAAAATACATTTATTTTTTAATGTATACATGTACACTGATAGTCCGACAGAAAACTTTATGACTCCGTTTGATATATCAGTGGGACTTTTGCTGCTGCATCACTGATGACAGAGATTTTACATCAGGTTTATATTTCGTGACCTTCAGAGATATGCACGAGCTACTACTTTCATCTGTCAGGCTACTCCTATTACAAGACTTAACAAAATTCATCACTGAAAACAAAGATTCACAATTGTAAATGGAAGATTATAAGAGAGGGTTTCGTGTGCCAGCAAAAGTTACTGGCGTGCCATGTTTGGCACGCGTGCCAGGGGTTGCCCACCCCTGCTCTAGGTGAACAACTGAGGGCTGAAGAGGATTAGTAACTTCCTCAGGGCACCCACTTGAGCCTTTGTGTAATTATATTCTCAAATGGGACAATTTTGCCCTCCAACAGACATTTGGCAATCTCTGGAGGTTTTGTGGCCATCATATGGGAAGCTGTTACTAGCAGTCACCCAGAGGGGTGAATGGAGGCCAGGTGCTATTACCCACCCAACAATGTAGGTCAGCATCTTGGCGAGGAGTCGTACCAGCTAAAGGTCAGCAGCGCCAAGGCTGAGAACCTGGGTTTTGCTCTTGCCTCAGAGAGCATCAGAGCTTGGATCTACTTACCTCAAATCTGAAGGAGAGGATGAAGCATGAAGTCTAGTCTAGAACCATATGGGTGACACAGAACTGTGTGCGCCCTGGGTGCACACAGGTGCTCTGGATGGCTCAGCTTTGCTGGCCTCGGATGGAGCTTTGGACTTTGTTTTGGCTAGTGGTTGTGTGCTCTTAGTCAAACTGGATGGTGTTTGCTCAGACAAAAATCAGGAGGTTTGCTTAGAAAAAGAGTAAGGAAAATCTCTCTCTGCAGTTTTGTGGGTAACACTATTGACCTGAATGAAGCCAAAGAGAGAAGGGGCACAGGGTCCAGCGCCTGGCAGGGATGCCGGGGACAGTAGGTTCGTGGTGGCGAGCCTGCTGTGGGCGTGGCATGTGCTGAGGAGCTGGAAATTCTCCTTCCTTTGAAACAGATAAAAGAAAAACTGTCAAAGTCAGGACAGTGGTGAGGTTCAAAGATACTTTGGTCTCTCACTGCATGACTGGGCCTTGGAAAAGGAATCTTCATC
>NW_005871103.1:1699900-1734687 GCF_000147115.1 Myotis lucifugus
TTTGTTACGCAAGTCCTATCCTCACTCGAAGGGAGAGGATTACACAAGGGCATGAACACCAGGAGGCAGGGGTCATAGGCACCACTTGCCTTAGCAGCTGCCAAGAGGCTGAATACAGATGCATAACATTTCCAGCATTTCTGCATGGACAGCAGCATCTTTTATTTGCCTGTGTACATGCGAGTGTTCTCTGGCTCGCTATATCATCTTAGTAAATATGTGTTGGATGCCTGCAATGTCCTGGGTGCTGAGGGACAGCAGAGAATAAATGCACAACCTGAAAGTGTAAATTATATCAGATGATAAAAAAAGTGAGGGAATAAAGACGGGTGTTGAGGGAGGTGATGGTCTCTGAGCAGAGAAACGAAGGAAGCGAGGGAGAAGGTGTGTGGAGACATGCAGGAAGAGAGTTCCAAGCAGAGGTTTTAAAAGGCTGTGGCTTCTTTTCTCACTTTCACGTTCTCTCTCTAGACTCCTCTCCCTTGCTCCCTGGACGAAGCAAGCTGCCATACTCTGAGCTGCCCTAGGGCGAGGCCATGTAGTAAGAACCTAAGGCAGCTTCAGCTGATAGTCAGTGGGGAACTGAGGCCCGTGGTGCAACAGTCCACAAGGAAGCTAGTCCTGCTCACACCCATGGCGGGTGGCAGTGGGCCCTGCCCCAGTTGAGCTTTCATGTGAGACTGCAGGCAACTCTTGGTGTAGCCTTGGGAGAGAACGTGGGCCAGAGGTTCACTGGTGCTCACATCTCTGACCCACAGAATATGTGAAAGATAAATACCATTGTTTTAAGTTGCTAACTTCTGTGGTAATTTGTTATGCAGCAATAGGTAACTAATACGTCTTAAATGAGTTCTTAATCAGAGTTTCCTTACCTTTAAAATGTGGATAATAAATGACCCTCCCACATAGGGTTGCTGTGGGGACTGAATGAGAGAAAGATGAGTAAGAAATGATTTCTCCTATTAAGGAGGGTACAGTCCAGCGGACGCTTTATGTCAGCTGCAGCGCATGTGTGGGGACATGAGGTGGGAAAGGCATGCGCAGAAGAGTAAGCAGCACAGACAAAGGCATGATGTCGGCCAGTGCATGACCAAGGCACAGACGTTGTGGAGGGAGAGGCAGGAGGTGGGGCTGGGACTGGCCAAGGCCAAACCCTTCAGGGAACTTCTATGTGCTGAGAAGCGGGCAGGGAATACCTTGGGGTAATGGGTACATTGGAGTATGTTGAGCACTAGAATACATATGGTGGAAGGGGCTGGGGCCCCAAAGGATTTTAAGTTCTAAGCCTACAGGATACATCCTTAAATTGTTTTCATTTTATATTTTTAAAATGCATGACTATGGTGACAGGAGAAGATTTGACTTTGTGTGGTGGGCACACAGTACAATATATAGATCTTGTATCACAGAAATCCATACCCGAAACCTATATGTTCATGTTGACCAATGTCACCCTAGTAAATTTAATAAAATTTTAAATAAAACCTACTACATAATTAAAAAAATGCATGAGCAGTGTGTGTATTCTCATTGTAAACAGTTAACTAATAGAAAGTAAAATCATCTTTTAAAACTTTAGCCCTCCTTCCCCCCCCACACAAGGGCATCCTAGTTCCATCTGTGGTACTGTACACTGGGACACAAGGATTTGTGATGTGTCAGAGCTGGCTTCTAACAACACGTATGTGGGGACATCACATTCGTAGATTGAAATTAGCCATATTTGTGCTATGTAAATTGTCAAAGATTACAGATCAGAGATATTTTAGAAGGATACCACTGGTCATGTGTCTCTATTATGACTCTTTTTTACGTATTTACATGTAAAAAATCATTTCATACTGATAGCTAGAAAAAGCAGTTAACAGGTTAGAGCATGAACCCTGGAGTCGGGCAGCTTGAATTCAAATCCCAACTCCATTCTATGCAGAGTGACCTTGGCTAAGCTATCGGAGCCTCAGTTTCCTTCTCTGTAGAATGCACGGAATAGTAGAGCCCACCCCATAGACTCATAGTGAGGATTAAGTGAGTGAAAGGGCTTGGAACAGTGCCTGCCACCCAGTGAGTCTGTAAAGTTTAGTTAATACTGTTAGCATAAATGGAGTCATACTTAGGTAATGTTGTACAACTTACTTTTTTTTTTAACAATACATCTTGGAGCAATTACAGAGTAGATTTCCTTTTAAAAATTAAGCTTTTTACTTTGTGATAACTGTAGGTTCACATGCAGCAAAAAACACAGAGATCCTGTGTGTACCCTTTCACGGTGTCACCCAATGGGAACATCTTGTAAAAATGAAGTTCAATATCAAAACCCAAATGCTGACATCATTACAGCAAAGATACAGAATTTTCCACCACCTCAGGACCCCGTGTTGCCCTCTCACAGCTGCACCTACTTCTCCCCTGTCCCCACCCCTCCTTAAACCCTGCAACTACTCATATGTTCTCCATTTCTATAACTTTGAGATTTGTATAATGTTATATAAATAACATTTTATAGTATGTACCCTTTGGGGATTGACTCTTTTCACTTAGCGCACTCCTCTGAACATTCATTCAGTTGTTCTTTGTATTACCAGTTAGTTCCTTTTTACTGCTGAGTGGTATTCCATAGCATCAGCGTGCTACCATTTGTTTGCCTTCTTCACCCATTGGAGGACATCTTCTATTTGGGGCCACTAAGAATGTCACAAACATTCGTGTGCAGGTGGGTTGTGAACTTCCTCCGCTCCAATTCTGGGATGTGTGAGAAGAAAAGAAAGCTAGGGCGTTTGCTCCCATGCCAGGACCCTGACCGTAGCTCCAAGATGATCTGCCTTCCTCATTCCTTTCAGAGTTGCCTTATGTTTCTTTCGTATATGATGCTCAGAGTTTTTAGTTATACTTAGCAGGAGGAATAGGGAAAAGTATGTCTACTTACTTTTTCTGGGGACAGAAGTCCCAGCCTCCTAATTGCTGAATATCAGCCTGTAGTGTGAATGTATGGATATATCATAATTATTTCATCAATATTACACATTTTTCCAGATATTTACTCTAAAAACTATGCTCAGCTGAATAGCCGTGTACACCTGTGAGGATATTTTTTCTATGATATTAATCAGAGTGGAATTCCTTGGTCAAAGGGTATAAACTCTTATATTTATTAGATGCTCTAAAATGTCCTCCAAACGGGCTTTCCCAGTTACACTCCCAGCCACCCTGATATACTCTGGATAATACCTTATGGGCTTCAAGAGTCAGCTCTACCCTCACCTGATGTTTAGTGGGTGCAGGTGGAGTAAGCGAGGTGTATCTATTGTGACCTGGATGTGGACTCAAACATGGGCTCGTCTTCTTGCATCTGAGTGTGGAGTGTTTAAAAAGGTGAACAGGAGCCCAATGAGGGGCTGGTGTCACAGCTGTTGCTCTAGTTAGCCAGTGCTGAGGGACCCCTGATGGGAGGACGCACAATCAAGCCCTTACACCCTCTCTCAAACTCGAGACAGAGGGTTTGGTCAGCTGTGGAAAACTGCCTGGGTTCAGAGCCAAGAAGAAACCTGGCCACAGGTCTAAAGCTGGGGTCTCACTAGGGTTAGGGAGACGGGAGGGATTGCCTTTGCTGTGGAGAAAGGAAGGAGAGGTGATGTACCCAGGAAGCAGGTCCATAAAAGCCATGAAGAACGCATCAGGCAGAGGGAGTTGATTATTCAGGTGTCTATTTGAAGTTGCGGCGATCCGGGTGGCAACATGCAGAGACATCCCTACAAGACAACAAGACCCAGAGTCACCCATGTGGGTAAGGGATAGTGAAATTAACTGCTAGGAAAACCCTGAGATAAATTGCCAGCTTTTAGGTGAGAATAAGATAAAGGATAAATTTTGGGTTTGATTCTTGACAGGATTTCAGAGGAGTGAGAGCATTCTAGAAAAACATCAAAGTACTAATTGTATGACTTTTCTTTGCTGTGTAACAAATTTAGCAGCTTAAAACAACACGTGTTTAATATCTCATGGTTTCTGTGGGTCAGAGATTTGGGAACAACTGGGCTGGGTTCTCTGCTCAGGATTTCAGAAGCCTTTAATCAAGGTGTTGACCAGAGTTGGGATCTTGTCAGAGGCTCAACTGGGACAGGATAAACTTTCAGGTTTCATTAAGTTGTTGGCATAATTCATTTTCTGGAGGTTATAAGGTTCATGGCAGCTTGCTTCTTTAAAATGAACAATGGAGAGGGAGGGATGGAGGGTAGGTGGAAGAGAGAGAGAAAGAGAGAGAGAGAGAGAGAGAGAGAGAGAGAGAGAGAGAGATATTCCAGAATGAATTGGCTAGCAATACGAAGTCTTACATAGCATAATATATTCCCTTTTCGATATTCTGTTGGTTGGAAGTACATAACCAAGCATAGAATAATGCAAATCTGTTGACACCAGGCATATGGGAGACCTTGGTGGACATCTTTTAGTCTGTCTGCCACAGTAGCAATGAAAGACATAGATGGATATTAGAATATTGAGTTCAAAAGGGAAGGGAAGAGATAAATTGGCTGTTAAAGAATATTGGAGATCAGGATGGATCTGAATGTGCTACATTCTAGGGAGCCTTGAAGTCCAGTGTGAGAGAAGTGTCCTTTGGCATTGTGGGCTTCACTAGAGGACGTGTCCATCCTTGTGTTGCCAGCATCTCTGTTAAAAAACCCAGTTTTGTTTTTAATTCTCTGCTCAGCTACTCATTTTCCAAGCAATCATTTCTTTTTAGAAGTGTTTTAGAAATGAAATGACAATTACATTTTAAAGTAAAGTATCTATGTTGAATTAACCTTGACCATTTTCCATGGTTTCACACATACTCATTCTACATTGAGAAGTGAGACAATATATAACCTCTTTAACCTTTTCTCTGATCCAATTCTTCTGCAGGACTAATTGTAGGGAACAGAATGTGCTGCTTGCTAAATGTGTCATGTCTCTATCTTCACCTATGAGTGTCTGTTTTAGGAGCTATGTTAGAAAAAAAGATTCTTCTGGAAATATTCAGAAAGGTAAAAAAAATTATGGAGATGGAGTTAATTGGACCATGTCATAAATAGCTCTCAAATATTACAGAAAGGATTGAAAAACAACAGCAGTGCCAACTGAAAAAGCTCCATGTAGGTGGAATTTATAAGCCTCTAAAGCAGTTATTTGCACTGTTTTAATTGCCAAAATGTTTTGTGAACTTCCATATGCCTGTGAATATCCTTGGTCAATAAGCTGTATATTGACCAAAAGTAAAATCTTACAATAAATTTATAATTTGTTGAAAATGACAACCACATTGGCTTAAACATTTTTTTGTGTGTGTCTGTGTGATGAGAACTCCTTTGGGAATTTTGTTGAAAGCTATGAACTTTTCTCTTGAAAAATGTTTATAGGCAGAAATTTACATTCAGTTTCAGGGGTTTAGGAATCCGTGTGGATATCTGTGGATTCTACAGTAAGAAACCTTGAATTATGTATATTTGCAAAAAAATATGATGGTGGTTGAACCTATTGGGTTGAAATATAACACATGTATGAGAAAGACAGAGAGAAACAGAGACAAAGAGAAAAGCTCACACACATACACAGAGACAGAGATAGGGAGATAGAGATAGGAAGACAGAGAGACAGAGAGACAGGATGAGGTAGATGTAGAGAAGCATAGAGAGGGACATGCAAACAGAGAGAGACTCAGTGACAGAGAAATAGGGAGAATCCGGACTAGAGACAGACACAGAGACAGTCAGTGGGTCAGATAGCTGTGGAGACGGACAGATAAGCCTGAGATGGGCGAAGTGAGAGGCCGAGAATTTGCAAGCCTGTGAGCACCCAGGGGCGCTCCTGACCAGGGATGTGCTTCATCATCACCACGGGCCACGAAGGGCTGGCCGATGATTAAACGAAGAGGCAGGGCCCTGCTGGGTGAGCTGTTTCCTGCTTATAAATTAGGCGATTCAGAAAGGACGTCAATAGAGACCTCGTGCCACCATTTGTTAAGCAGCGTCTGGACAGTGCTGGGCTGGAGGAATCGATCCCTCTCTGCTTCCCAGGTGTCTTTGTTGAAGTTCTGCAAAAGCTTTGCTGAACTTTTGGAAATGTGTTTATCTCATCTCGCTACGAAGGGGAGGATGAACATCTGAAACAAAGCACGCTTTGAACTCTTCCCAGAATTTTGCTAAGGGTTTTCTGAATACCTGGTCTGTGAATACTACATAAGGCAAAGAAGGTCATTTAAAAAGACATTATACTATTCTTTCATGGGGGATCAGCCAAGGCCAGCATCCACATCAAGAGAGAGGTGGGAAATGTGGTGGCGATGTCTTTTGATGTGCACAGGATCACCCACTGTTCCCACACAGTGAACGGCTGTCATTCAGGCCTCGGACGCTCAGTGCCTTTCATGTCTTGTAACATGAAAGTACTTGGAGTTTAAAATCCTGCTTGGAAAAATGATAGCTCATGTCTTAGTGCATATGTCCCGATAAACATATGTTTTGAGCAGATATTCAATCCCTCCTACCTGCCGACTTGATGAAAACTCTGAAGAATTTACCGGACAGCCTCCTTTCATGTGTCATCATCACATCGCATTAGGATCCCATTTGTGTCAGAGGAATGACTTATTGTTCAATCAAACCTCGACACAAACAGTTTTCCAACCACCAAATTAGGCATCAATGCTTCTGTCTATCCTGGCACCCACCGACAAGCGAAACTGTGGATTAGAGAACAGAAGCAGAAATCAAAATGATTTTGATGAATTGTAGTCTATAAATAAAGATGTGAGTTACTTATGCTACGGATCATCTTTAAGGGGTGAAAGTTTACAACGATTGGCCAGGAGAGCGCACGATGTGGAAGGATCTGGACGACATTCTGCACCGACCACGGGTGAGCAGTGGCCCTGACCAGGGCACAGAGAGTAGGAACTGTCTATCTTGGTGATATTATTTAACACATTAAATTCAAAACAGTGCCTGGCTCTTAGTAGGTGCTAAACACATATTTTTAATGAATGAGTGAATAAGTGCATCAAAGTAGAGTTATGTTAAACAGAAATATGAATGAATAGAAAATAATGTGTAGCAATAGAAAATTGCTCATTTTAAAGAGAAGGTTAACTGACAGATTTCAGAAGGCCAGTGGTTGATAACGCAAAATAGACATAGTTAACCCCATGACCAGCAAAAAGCGCTGAAAAGAATCACTTAATTTGGCTTCTTTCTATACTTTGAGCCCCCATACTATTTGCTCAAATCAAACATTTTGGCTTGATGAGGACTAAGTTTAAGTACCTTGACTCTTTGGTAGCAGAAAGGAATGTCTGTGAAATTCAAACACACATGTACAGTGGGGCCTTGACTTACGAGTGTCCCGACTAACGAGGTTTTTGAGATACCAGCTGTCTCTCGGCCGATTTTTTGCATTGAGTTGATAGAGTAATTTGAGTTAACAAGCTCCTTAATGAGCTCCTTAACGAGCTCGGTCTTGGAACGAATTAAACTCGTAAGTCTAGTATGTAAAAACCCTTAAATTTTCTAGTGAGATCAGTATTATTCAGAAAATTGTGATAATTATAGGGGTGGCTATTGATAGCATTTCCTCTTACTCTGTGCTGGACACCGTGCTATCTGTGTTATACGTTTTGTAAGCTGTTGTTTAATCATCAAAGATTCTGATGGTGTCAGAATCAACAAAGTGCTAGATGTTGTCTTTGTTTTCTGTATGAGAATGAGGTTCACAGAGGCTCTGCAGCTGGCCCAAGGTCGTTCAGCTAGACTGGCCATGGAAGTTCACACAAAGACACATATCATTACATTCCCAATTACTCTTATTTGCAAACATGAACTTCAATGCTGAACGAATGTGTCTGTGACATAACTACTTCACTGTCTGAGAATGTCCTGCATGAATTTTTTTATTCTGTGCCGCGAGATGTTTGCATGCATGTCAGTGTTAATATTGGATTAGTAACTCTTAGAGGACAGAACTGGCTCCTGACACCTCTTTACGGAGTGTCTGGCTTTTTTTTTATTTTTTTTATTTTTTTTAATTTTTTTTAAAAAATATATTTTATTGATTTTTTACAGAGAGGAAGGGAGAGGGACAGAGAGTTAGAAACATCGATGAGAGAGAAACATCGACCAGCTGCCTCCCGCACACCCCCCACTGGGGATGTGCCTGCAACCAAGGTACATGCCCTTGACCGGAATCGAACCCGGGACCCTTCAGTCCGCAGGCCGACGCTCTATCCACTGAGCCAAACCGGTTTGGCCGGAGTGTCTGGCTTTGTGTCCCCACAGCCCGACATGCAGATTGCATTCAATACTTTATTCAACAAGTAGATGAGTGAGTGAGCAAATGTCATATGTAAATTAGGACCTTTCCTTTGGCTCAGGAAACCATTCTTAATGTATAAACAAGTTTGTGCCTTACATGCTCATTATACACAAATTCAAAGGTGTCAGGGAAATTGATCAAAAAGAACGTCATAAAAGCCTTTTGTAATGGTGATGAGGTCCACGGTTCTGTTACTCTCTCGGGGCCAGTGGTAAGACTGGTGTCTTGTATCTCACTTCCTGGGTTGAGCACTGGAGATTTCAACATTTCTTTGGGAGCAGTTATGAAGAACACCTTGGGGAATGGTGTCCTTCATAATTTTTCTCTACCTATTCCCCAGTTTTACTATAGCTCTTCCTTGAGGGCTAGTTAACATTTTACACTCTAGTACCTCAGGTTAGAACTCAGGCCTATCTTGCCCTTACAAACCCTTATGGAACTATTGTTCTTACAAGAAAGAACACATATTTTACACGTGATAACATATATATTTTTAACTCAGATGCTTACTTAGCACAGTGCTTTGCAACTAGCAAGCTATTGCAAATATCTGTGGGTCACATCAGTTTTTCCAGTTGCAGCCATTGAAATTGATAGACTTTTTCCAGGATCCTCTTCAAGCCCCAGTCTAGAGCCAGCTCACATCTGAAGCCAGACAGTAATCTCATCAGTGAAAGTAGGCTGTCTTCAGTTCTAAGGACATTCAACAAAGATTTGGTGAATACCAGTCATGAGCCAGGCCTCTCTGAAGCCTCTTTCGTTTCCAGTTATTTATTCTCTGTGCTGTGTTCTGGGTAAGCATCTCCCACTTTCTCTTCCAGTTCCCTTGTTCTCTTTTTGTGTGATCTGCTGCCCAATCGATACATTAAGTTGTACATTTTGGTTATTTTATGTTTTATTTATGCAAAGTTCAATTTCATTCTTATTCAGATCTTCTAAAAACACTTTTTATAATTCCCTGTACCCCTCATTTATTTTCAAATTTATCTTTTATTTCATTAAACATAGAATCATAACTTTTTATAATCCATGTCTGATAATGATAACATCTGAAATGTTTAGGTGTCTGTTCTTTCTGTTGGTTCTCATTCAGGGTATATTATTTCCTTATGTACTGTTGTCTGTATGTTGCTCACTGTCCATAAACAACTATTTCTTTGTGTGTGTGTGTGTGTGTGTGTGTGTGTGTGTGTGTGTGTGTGTTGGGGGTGTGGTTTCTAATGATGAAGAACTATTTTAAGTTAAAATCATAATCCATATTTCTGGGCCGCTTTGGCACCACAAAACTGGGGCTGTAAATCCTTGAAAGAGCCTACCCATGGTTTATATCCTCTCAGGGACAATTCTCTCTTTCCCTCTTCCTTTCTTTTCAGTGCCGAGGTACATCTTGAAAACCACGAGGGTGGAGGAAGGGGGGCTGTCTCCTGATTTATCCTTTCCCCAGTGCCGGGGCCTGCGAGAGCCCAGCTGATGCTTCTGGCAGGTGGTCTGCAGACACCAGGGCTGTGTGGGCCCCACGCTTTAACTTTGGTTTCTCCAGCCGGAAGGCCATCCAAAACACAGTTTAGTTTCTTCCCGATTTGCAAATGGCTCCAGAGTTAAAGCTACTATAAAGTTTTTTATTTATCTCTCTTTATTTTAGTATTTTTTAAGTATTTTCTTTCTATTTTGTCAGCTCTTTGAGGCTGTTAAAAGGATACAGCCTGGCTGGAGTGACTCAGTGGTTGAGGTCATGGTTCGATTCCTGGTCAGAGCACATGCCTGGGTTGCCGGCTCAATCCCCAGTCAGGGGGCATGCAGGAGGCAGCCATTCAATGATTCTCTTTCATCATTGATGTTTCTATCTTTCCCTCTTCCTTCCTGCCTGAAATCAATAAAAATATATTTTAAAAAATGTTTGACACAGCAGTTTTAGTTTTTCACTGGGAGAGCTAGTTCAAAAAACCTGGACTATAATTGTGCCTCATCAAATTTTTTAAAAATAGTTTAAAATAAATTTTTCCTTTTTATAATCAGAAAAAAACCCTAAGAAATTCAGGACTTTTAAAACTTTATTTGACTACTTATTCCCTATTCTCTCTCTCTTTTTTTTTAAGCTGAGGTAATTTCTAGCTTCTGGGAATCCATATTTCTTTTCCCAATGTAACCACCCACTTCAGAGGCAAAGGGGAAATGAAGTGAGCATGTGGTGACCTCTGCAATAAAATCTGGGCTTTACCCTTGTCTATACCGGACGTGGGATTGCATACATAACCACCGCTTTTTCTATAAAATCAACCATATTGACTAACTCACTTAACGTATTTAACATGTTCCCATAAAGACAGTGCTCTAAGCTGGATTAACCCAGTAGAAAAGCCAGAGATATTCATGAAGAGGTAAACTGGGAGGAAAGGTAGGAGCCACCCACTTCCTTACTGTGAATGCAATTCCAGACTGCTCGGGTTCTGCAGGGCTTAAAATGAAATTCCTTCACTTTAGCTTTGCATTAACCTTTAGCTGTAGTTTCTCATGCTTCCTGAAGTGCACTTAGGACCTGTTTTGTTATTATGGGAATGTTACATAAGATGTGCTTCCTCTGTTTAATGAACTTTTTAAGATGATGACTTCCTCCCTCTCTATTAGAAATGCCTTTTTTCTTTTTAAATTCTCTGTGGCTCTCCTTAGACATTTTATACTTATTACTCATCTGACACATACTCAATCACTATTTCTTCTGAGTGGAGATAGCGTTGTTTTTATTTCCGAGGTATTTGGGTAACGCGGCCCTAATCCAGGGACCCAAGGCTCTTCTTCAGTAGCATATCCCTGCTCGATTTAAAGCTCTGGTGAACACTATTCCAATATCTCTTCCTTTCTCTCTAAACATGTACACAAGTTTGTGTGTGTAATATATACTTGTATTAATTTATACACACTGCATATCCACATGTATATAAATGAGTACGTATGTGAATACACACACATTTTTATAAACATGCAACCACACTTACATGACTATATGAAGAGATGAGAAAAACAGACTGTTCTTAGTAATAAAACATGTAGCCACATCTATCTCTAAGGGATAGCAACATTTCTTTCTAGATCCGATAACCGTTGCTTAGCAAAATATATTACTAGGCCATTTATCAACAAAATGATGGGCTCAGTACAGGTTCTTAAGGTAGAAAATTGAAACAATGAGACCTTACGTCTGCTCATAATGAAATATGAACCTGAAAACTCCCAGGGGCCGCTGTGGAAGGAGGCAAAGGGGGCTCTGAAGGAAGGGGAGGCAGCCAGCAAATCAACCAGAGACAAACTAAAGCCAGTGGCAGATGTGGAGGGTGAAAGCGAACCCCGCCGTAGATCAAATCCAAACTTCAGCCAATCTCTCTGATGAGCGAGGGCCACTTCACTCTTTTCTAAATAATCGCTAGAGGAGCTCATAGATTATCTTCTGTCTTCATCTTTTGTGGGGTGAAGGCATGCGATTGTGCCAATGAGGCCTGATACTCTCCAAACAAGCGTAAGCAAGGAAGGGATTCTGAGCACCGCTGGAGAGCTTGGCCTGGGATAGAAATTGGAGCCAGGGTTGGTGGGAAGACGTGTCAGCTGGGACTCAAACCCAGACCCTATTCTTAACCACTGAGGCCTGAGCACGGTGGCCTCATCCTTCCCACAGACCACAGCACTGCCCTTAGCGATGCAGGGCCCAGTAGCAAGAGCATTTCCCAACTAGTCCTGCATCCTTAGTCATCGAGGGACTTCTCAACTCCTTTTATTACTGCGTCCTCACCTCACACGTGTTCTCGAACTCCCCTTAGCAGCTTTGACAGACTATTAGCAAATGCCGTCTCTTTTTTTTACCCACATCATATAAGGGAGGGCATTTTGATTCATTCTTATCATTATTCAAAAAGTGTTATTTGGGAAGATTTGGGTGACCACAGCCTCAAATGTTAGAAATGGAACTTTCTTAAATTCGTGCCTGGTGTACACGAAGCCCTAAAAATAGTAACTTCTTTTTTCACTCTGTATTGATCCAAGAAGCTCTTGGGGTAATGAGTGGGGCTGCAGAAACAGAGGTCATAGATTAAAAAAATGTATATGGTGCTATTAGATTCCTGTGCTACCCTCTCAGCCAATAGGCTACCCTTCCCTATCCACCCCTAACTAGAGACTGGATATTTCTTTTCTGGAGAAATTGAATTGAGAAGTGGCTTATTGTATCATCGTCCTGCAGTGCGACTAACTCCATTCCCACACACAGAGATTCCAAGTTGTCTTTTTTAGTAAGAACAGCAAAGGATCATCACACATTTGAGAAAAGCCTTCAGCTTGACAGAGAGAGACATTTTCAACAATAGCATGGCAGCCACAGACAGTCATCAATGTCCTCAGAGATATTAGAAGATATTGCATCCCTAATAATAGAACAAGATGCTGTAAAAAAGGGAGGGAATCTAAGAAAGAGAGAAGACTTTTGGAAATTAAATGCTGAAATGAAATGGAAAGAAAAGCTGAAATTAAAAGTTTCATAGAAGTGCATAACAAAAAAGAAAGATGGACATCGGAGAAAAGACAAGAAAATTAGAGAATGAGTCTAGGAGGTTCAAGATACAAATAATAAGAAGTTCAGAAAGAAAAACTAGAGCAAAGAGGAGGAAGGAAAAAAATGAATCAATTAAGAGAAACATCCAGAAGTGGAGGGAATGAGCACCAGAATGAAAGGGACCCCTGAGCACTGTTGCGGTTTAAATAATGTGACCTTATTTGGAAATAAAATATTTGAAGATGTAATTAGTTAAGATGAAGTCATGCTGCGTTAGAGTGGGTCCGAAATCCAATGACTGGTATTCTTATAAGGAGGTCATACAGCGACAGAGGAGACACATGGAAGAAGCCATGTGACAAGAGACAGAAATTGCAGGGATTCAGCTATAAGGCAAGGAATGGCAGGGATTTCCAGCAACCAAGGAGCTGGAAGAGAGGCCTGGATAGATTTTCCCTCAGAGTCTCCAGAAGGAACCACATTTTTGACACCTTGATTTTTGACTTCTCGTTTCCTGAACTTGGGAGAGACTAAATATCTGTTGCTTTAAGCCACCCAGCTTGTGGTATTTTGTTGCAGCAGTCCTAGGAAACCAACACAAGTCTCCAGTCCTATGGGTGAGGTTAGACCCACACTAAAAAATTCACAGTGTTTTAAACCCAAAGAATAAAGAATGAACTCTAAAAGCATCAAGAGGGAGAAATAAGTCACATGGAGAGAATCAGGAGTCAGTATGGCATCAGATTTCTCATCATCAGCAATACCGGAAACTGGAAGCGATGGAGCAACACAATTCTGAGTAAAGGCAATTCTTAAATCCTACTTAGTCTCTCAAATGAGAACAGACAAATGACACTGCCATACTTGCAAAGACTCAAAACATTTACTTCCAGGGTAGCCTTCCGAGGAAGACCCTGCGGGGTGTGCTCTTATAAACAAGTGGGGAAACAAGAACAAACACCAACATGGAACTCAGGAGCAGCACCCCACACGGGAGAACCGCAAAGGAAAAGACCCAGCTGGTCACTTGACTAGCAGGCCTAGAACGGAAGGTGCAGAATGGAGAAAAGTGGGTGGAAAGCTCCGGGGGAAGGTGTTTGAGGAAGAAAAAGGTGGAGCTGATATGTTGGAGTAAATAGAAAGTTTATTCATAGGTGTGTGGCAGAGATGTCCAAGATTTGGGGAATATTAACAATTTATACCTACAGAACTTTTCAACACAGGGAAAATGGTCTGTTCTGGAATCATGGAGAGATAGTACAATGATATAAAATCAGGTAGACTGGACTTTGAGTGATTTAAGAGATTTCCCATGATACTTTTAAGACAGGCAATTTTTTTCCCTACGTACCAACTAAGAAACTAAGCCATGGGAGATCGGACTCTATAACTAAAAAGACTGTAATTGCCAGATTTAGCAAAAACAAGCACGCAAACAAAAAACCCCCAAACAAACAAAAAACAGCAAAACAAATTAGCGCGACTAGCTGCATTTAAATTTCAGATAAACAATACCTTTTTTAGTATAACTAAGTCTCAGATACTGCGGGGACATGCTTATACTAAAATATTATTTAATTTTTTATCAAATTTAATTGGGTGTCCTGTGTTTTATGTGGCAACCCTAAGAGACTCAATAGATAATTGTTGGACCTCTTCTTTTCTTAATAATCCATTATGATCTGTCATCCAAGAATTATCAAAGCCTGCTTGCAATCCATCTCCATTTTAAAGTTCTGTCAGCTTTGGGGATTAATGAGTCCCATAAGGTGAAAACCACCTACAACTTCAGAAGAACGTCTTCCCATGCTGCTCTGTCGTAAATTTATCTGTAGCCTGCAATGGCCACACTAATGACTTGGATGGAAAACTTTATGAGCAAATTCAGGTACAAGTCCTGGTAAACAAAACTGAGAGCAAACTTTGGTGGGTGAAGAAAGGATATATGACATTACATACCATATTTGAATAAGTTGGCATGTACTTGGTAGAGGGTGGTGACCTTGTCTAAAGATTGTCAAGCATAAAGTTGCTCTTGTCCTCCCTTTGAACTCAGGCTCAACATCTTAATAGTCATGGCTGTCACGGATCAAGCTTTTATCCCATGTCAGTCCTTCTCTTTGTTAGAGTTGTTCCCCGGGACCTCTTTCACCTTTAATATAATTGCAGAGTAATTCATTCTTCCTCATTGGCAATTAGCTGGTCAGGGTTGGTATGCCCAGTTTTCAAATCCTTTCCAGCATGCAAGTCTTCAAACAGCTCGGAGAAATCAAAGAAGCCATAAAGTGGCCAATTGCAGGGCTATGGTTTTCGATTATTTCCAGCCTGGTAATGATTCTTTCTGTAATGGACTTGTGAGTGTTAAATCTCTAACTTTTTAATGGTAAAGATTCTTTCTGTAATGGACTTATGAGTATTAAATCTCTAACTTTATAAAGTGTTATTTTCTGGTTATCAAAGAACTTTTTTCCTGAGACTAGATGTATTCTAGTATAATGACTACCCTAGTTCTTTTTTCCTTCTTCCTCGCATTTTTAAAAGGCACAATCATTTTCTCCTCATAATTTTCATCTCTTTGATTTCCCACATCTATTCAAAATGTCAATAAGCTCCTCTGTCCCTGGATTATTGGCTTCTAAAAGTTTTGTAGCTTCAGCAATTTTATTCCTTTCATTTTTTAAATTTACTGTTTCAGTCACTTTATTCATTTTCTGGTGGTTCACCCCAAACTATAAGATTCACAGTCTTGTAAATGTGTGTGTGTGTTTCTAAAAGAATGGCTTTGTGGGTGGAGGACAGAGATACAGAAGTAAGTTGCCAGATTTCGTTTAAAGATCCTATTGGTGATCTGAAGGACAATTAGATGTTTTGCAAAGTAGACAAGACTAGAGAATATAAATATAGTCACAGCATTCTTGGTGTGTGTGTGTGTGTGTTTGTGTTTGTTTGTGTGTGTGTGTGTGTGTGTGAGAGAGAGAGAGATTCTGAACTGAATATATATGGTTTTATATATGGTGGTGGGAAGAGCCATACAGGTCCAAATTTGAATCCCAGCTCTATGAATTTCTATCTATATAATCAGGCTAAGTCACTTTAGCTCTTTTGATCCACACTTTCCCCAACTTTTGAAAAGCAAAACAGTATCTGCTGTGTAGATTGGACTCAAAGGAGATTAGGGTAAAGTGTGCATTGTAGCATTTCCACAAACTTGTCACAATAAAATGTAGGAAAGCACTTCTACACAAAATACCATGGTTTTGGTCAAACCATGCCAACCACTCAACCTTATGGAATTGGCAGGAAATATCTCTGCTTAGCATTGATGAGTTATGCTCAGGGCTTATTGCTGGACAAACACAGCTTAGAATCCACAAATTTGGATGCTCTTTGCTCTTTCTAGCACAGGACACCACCTCATGAAGCCAATGGTAAGGAGATTAAAACATCATCTGATTTCTTTGAATTAATTATTAAAAATCCTCTAAATTGTGTTTTCATTTGATTATCTGAGAATAAGGTTCATTTTTTTAAAAAAAGTCTACCTTGTCCTTTGTCAGCTTTTGAAAGCTTTTCCTCTGTAGAATATATTGCTGGGGTCTCTGGCCTCACAAAGGATAGAAAATAGTTACAAAACATCACATCTGAAAAGTAATGAAAATAATTCATTCCATGCTAAATGCTGAGGAGCATGGTATCTGTCGTTTGAATAGTGAGAACATTGGTTACTGTCGAATGAGAGCAAGGAGTGGCCTCCTGAATGACCAGACAGCAAGCCCTGGGCACACAGTCGCGTGGTGAGGGGAGGGAGGTTGGACGTGTGGGGCAGTGACAGTACACTCGGCTTGAGTTGCCAAATGGGCTTTTATATTTTGGGTTGGTGCCCTTTAAGAGCCTTCATCAGCATGAAGCCAGGTTTCTCTGATCTGCCTGCCTCTCTGAGGCCTCATATAAATAAGGTTAAGTGCTCCCAATGGGCAGGTGTGCATTTGCCCGGGGCTTGTCTGCAATTTGTCTCTCTGACCTGGAAGCCAGTAAATTATAGTAACTCTTCTCAGTTATCGCTGAGTATTTCGCTTTGAATGGATTTAACCTGGTAAATGTGGCAAGAACAGCCCTGTTTTGTGGGCGCTTTTCTGTCGGGGACTCACTGACTGTGGCAGAAGCTACCGACTGTCTAAGAAAGACATAGGCGTTGCTTTTTTTCCAAATCAGAACCCAGGTTTGATTTGGGCACTGGGGGTGCATTATGATCGGCTCAGGCTATACATTTGCCACCTACCCTTGTACTAAGATAGCCTTTGACATAGTCCCCACTCGGTGTAAAAGCAAGCCTGCTGGGCCTCTGAGAAAGCGCTCATGGGCACGCCCCCTCTTCCTGCAGCATGGCTGATGGCAGAGCCGCAGCGGGCAGCTGTAACCGCCAGGGAGCAAGCCAGGGAGCAAGCACGGAGACTGAAGGCCGAACGTTACTGTCAGGATCTCAGCGAGCAGTGATCTGCTTTAGGTTTCTTGTCTGCACTGGGAGAAGGTGGTATTCTATTATTTTAAGCCAGAAGCACTCTTTTGGGTCCTGGTTGGGTGTTATCAGTGGGGTAGGTTTTGAACCTTCTTTCACTTTTACTCCTTTATGTAATCCTAATTTTCTAATTCCTGCTTTGTGTTAATTTTTAAAACTTTGCTTTACCCTTTCCCTGGTATGTATGAAGCAGCACAGTTAAATAAAGAAGCTCCTGAATTCAGAAAGCTTGAATGTCATTATCATCTGTTGCAGGGCATGGCCATCAGTAAGTATTTAAGTCTTGAAGCCTGTTTCCTCATCTATACAATGAGGGCGATAATGACAACTACATCAACAGTACTGATAACAGTAATTACAGCTAACATGCATTGCTCATTTATGGAATGCCAGACACTGAACTAAATAAACTTATTTGCATTATCTAAGTCTTCGCAACATCACTACAATGTAGTTTAAAAATGTCTAGCCCTGACCGGTGTGCTCAATGGTTAGAGCATTGGCCTGGGCACAGGAGGGTCAAGGGTTTGATTCCCAGTCAAGGGCACGTACTTGGGTTGCAGGTTCAATCCCCGACCTGGGCCCAGGCCAGTGCAGTTGATAACCATTGATGCATCTCTCTTACTTCAATGTTTTTCTATCTCGCCCTCCCCGTCTCCCCTCCCTGCTATTCTCTATATAAACTAATGGAAAAGATACCCTCACTCCTCCGGTGAGGATTTAAAAACAATTTCTAGTGTATAGATGAGAAGACCGAAATTTGTAAAAGTGAAGTGACTGAAGGTACGTGGCTTTGAACTCACCTCTGTTGGGTGGTCACTCAATGCCAGTCACCAGCCTCCAAAGGCCCCCAGGGATCCTGGCTCCTGCTAGTCATGCCCTTGTGAAGTGACCTCCCAGAGTTCCAGAGTTAGCCTGTGTGACCAGGACCAGACAGCACGAGGGGTGGCATGTCACTTCTGCAATCAGGTTACAAAAACTGGGGCTTTAATTCTGGGCTCTTCCTCTGCCTCACCATGGGTGCTCTCTGCCATGCTGTGGGGCTCACAGAGGAAGCCCATGTAGCCAGTCCCTGTGGGTATGCCACCACCCGGAGAGCAGGTTCGCCAGCCCTGGGCGGCCCCAGACACCTGCAGGCCAGGTTGCCAGCAACTTCATGAGACCGGAGGCAGAATCACCCAGCTAAGCGGCTCCCTAATTCCTAACCCACAGAAATGGTGAAGTAATAAATGGTTGTTTTAAGATGCAAAGATTTAGGGGAATTTTCTATGGAGTAATAGCCCATCGCCTTCCCAGAGAGTCTCCCCTCCGCGGCCCGCACAGAGCCCCGTGGCTACCTCACAGCAGTTCCTCCCGCAGCTCCTGTCACCACCGAAGGGCTCTGAGACGGGTTTCTTGTCTGTTTTACGTAGTGCTGTAGCCTCAGCACCCAGAGCAGCTCATGGCACGTGGTCGGAGCGTGAATATTTGTGGAATGAATGAATAAATGAATGAATGTCCTGCTCAGTAATCGGTACTCTTAACAGTCTTGCTCTAACCTTTTCCTGTCCCTTGTGAAAAATAATAGATGAGAATATATACTGAAATGTCTGCTTTTGCTTTTGAATCTGAATGACCCTTTCAGTTCGAGAATGCCACTTGTAAGCCATATTTCTCTTAGTACTTACCCCTACTCTCTATGTCTTCTCAGTTTAGAAATCAATCAAATGGAAGGACTTTTTGGTAGGATGTCTATCATAACAAGTAAATCTGAATTCCAATGCCAATGCTACCTTGTGGCGAGCTGTCACGGCCATGGCATACTCAGCCCCAGGGTGCCTTATGTACCACGCCAGCTCAGCCAGGTTTAGTGACCCTGAGAGGGGGTGGTGAAGGATGGAGAAAAGACAGACAAAGGAAAAACCTGGGTCTGGGTGGGACGCTATCCTCTCTGATGGAGAGTTTCTCTGATGGAGAGACAGCGACAGCACCCACAAGCCGTGTCTTTATTTTATAGCCAGATTCCACGAGGCAAAGTAAGGGCGTGGTCAAGATGTTTACAACATTCTCATGGGTTTCAATCCTACTCAATTACATGCACCTGAACTCTATCAAGCCCACATCACTTAAGCACGTGGGGCCACGTGTTCGGACCATAGGTTCAAGCTTACAACCATAGCTATTGGCTACGATTGTGCTGGGAGGGCTCTGCTCTCCAAGCTGGGACTTGTACGTGGCAATGAGAGGGCTGTGCCTTTCTCATCAGTCCAAGGCTTGAACCTGTCCAAACACTGTAGCCGCTCTCTACACTACCTCTCATTTATTTGTGACTTCAAAGAACACAGTCTTTTCCATCTTACTTTTTCTTTCTCTTCAATTTCCCTCTTAGTCAACCATGTGTTATTCAACTTTGAGTTATCCTATAGAAAAAAGAAACTCCTTTTATAGTTTCCTAAAAAATTTTTCCCCCTTTTCATTTATATTCTAAGTTTTGCTTATGATGATTATCATAGGGAAAAATCAAGGCCAGAAGGGTCATAATTGCTTGGTCTTGTCCTCGGGGCCAAGAGTTAAAGGACCATAGACTAAATCCTTGGAAGGTTGCAAAGCTAGATTTCATGGCCTCACATTGACAACCACAGTAGAATTTGTTGAAGAATCTACCTAAGGCTTTGATCTAGGAGTAACTGCCAACCTGATGAGGCATTGGCTGACCCATTGAACCCTTTTCTATGGCGGGGGTGGAGTTGAGGGTGATGTACCAGTAGATTTCAATCCAAGCTAGCAGTTTTGGAAAGATTTAAGACATACTTCTTAACTGCGCAACACCAGCTAGTCGTCCTCTGTTCTTTGTTTTAAGAAGCTTTCATAATATTTAGGTCATTCCCTGTTTTTGTTAATATTCAGCTCCTCTGTTTTAAATAGTTGACACCTTTCAAGACTCTGAAAGTGACTTTTGTCAAGATTTTGTGTTAATAGCCCTCTGGCATCTTTCCGTATTTATCTCACAGACTTTCTCCCTGTCTCTTTTGCTGTCCCTTTTCATTCGATATCTTAGGATGTTTGGATTGAAAAAACAAACAAACAACAACAATTCAATGCTCTGGCCAATTTGCTCAGTGGTTAGAGCATCAGCCCACACACTGAGGTGTCACAGGTTCTATTCCCAGGTAAGGGCATGCACCTGGGTTGCAGGTTCCATTCCAAGTGTGGGAGGCAACCAATTGATGTGTCTCTCTCGCATTTATGTTTTTTTTTCTCTCTCTGTCTCTCTCTCTCCCCCCTCCCTTTTATTCTCTCTAAAAATCAACTTAAAAAAATCCACTTGTGAGGATTAACAACAACAACAACAAAAATCCCAATTCAAGCTGCTTTAGAAAATATATTTCCAGAAAACTTATTGGCTGACATAAATGAAATGTCTGGAGATAAAGCTTCTGATGTGGTTTAATCCAGAATTTTAGTATATCTCTAGGTACCAGGCATTTTTCTCTGGGACTTGCTTGACTCCGTCCCTTCTGTATGTCAGCTTCATTCTAATATTGGCTTCCTAATGGTTGCAAAAATTGCTACTGTCACTCAAGTTCCCACTTCGGCAAACCATGTGTCTAGAGGGAGAACATGCACCTGTTTTCCTGGATTTCAAGCCAAACCATGAGGATCTGGAATAGTTTAAGTCACAATCTGGGAAGAGGCTACTTACTGGTGGACCTCTAATATCTAGCCTCCCGCTTTCCTAGTGATAGAATTTTAGCTGAGCACATATATGCCTGAAAAAAAAAAGACAACATTTTCCACCTTCCTTTGCTGCTAGTGTGGCCATGTGACTGAGTTCTTGCCAATGGGATGTGAGTGAATTATTTTGTGCCATGTTGGTGTTTTGCCTGTAAAGTAACGAAGAGGAAACCCGGGAGCTTTCCTAGTTGTGAGCAATCTTAGGGTGTGCGGACAAGAGCAGAACTCCGGGAACGGAAGGGCGGCAGGACTGAAGAAGCTGGGGCCCCTGGGGCCCCTAAAGAACAGTCATCAGACCAGCTGAAGTTCCATGTGCCAGAGAAAGAAACTTGGATTTTTCACAGGTTACTGTTAATTTTGGGTCTCTGTCTCCTTTACAGCCACATCCTTTTTAAACACCTCCCTACTCCTGAACCAATCGCTGACCGGGAGAAGGAGCTGTGGGGATTGGTTCAGCTGAAGTCACATGCTCCCCTGCCGGAATTTGGGGTGGGGCCAGCTTCCCAGAGCCATGTGCATTTCCAAATGGAAATGGAAGGAGATGGAGGGAGCATAGGTCACACCACCAGTTGTCCACTGAGCTTTCTTTTTCGTTCTCTCTTATTCTGGTTTAACTCCCATGACCAACTATGCCTCCAAGTCAGGGATTGCTGTTGGCCTTAAGTAGCCCAAACAGATAAACAAACAACAAAATCCAGGCAATTGTCACACCATCTTAGAAAATGGTGCCAATCATTTGCTGATTTGGTGGCTGCTCTGAGGGGAGCTGCTCCTTGGGCAGGATGAGGGAAGGGAGACGCATGCCTTACTTTGACGTTAGTATGTTTTGTGAGTACAGGCTGCGTCTTCATCATAAATGATATGCTCGATGCATGTTTGTCACTGCAATGTGTTTATTCACTGCAGCACTGAGAACTAAACAGGCTCTGCAAAGTGAATCTTAAACGTGCCATTAACCAAGAAGAATGGAGGCAAGGAATAGATTGTAAAATATGGAAATAACTGCTACTAAAAGAAAATAAATTTCCCCAACGGCACAAAAGTCTACGTTTTAGGACACATGAATAACAGCACATAGTTGCAGCGAACACATTTATGGAGAGAAACCAGAAATGGGGGTAGAAAACCCTCAGAGTTGACATTTCCCAAGCTCACCTGCTTCCATTTAATGTCCTGGTTTGGTTGCTCATCTGGAATTCAGGGATGGGCCACTGAACATGCTGAGAATTTGTTTTAAATACATATTCCAGGGCAGGAGGCTGGGGGGGGGGTGCACTGGAAGGCAGGTCACTTTTCTGCTTGCCCACATCCACTCTGAGAAGACCCATTTCACAGATCGGCATCAATTGTTACCAAACAGCATTGCTTCCCTCATACCTTCCCTTGTGGAGAAGATACGGTTTTCAGATTTCAAACGACATTGCCCCTAGCCGTCCTGAATAGAGTTAAAAACCCATCTTTGATAACGTTAGAAATGTATACTAAGAACACAGGAAAGCTGGTGGAGAAAGTCCCCAAATTTGCTGTGAGGATGGAGCAAAGGCATCGTGCAGAAACCCCGGCAGATAATGAGAAAGTTGCTATGCAGGTGCTAGTGTTTATATTTGCATAAGAGATCCAGTATGGGCATTGTGTCAACTAAATATTTGATAACGTGCTACCATGGGCTATATCACACATCAGTTCCAGCACAGAGCTCTGGCTCGGTGTCTCTCTGTCCATTGTTGTGTGAACAATGTGCTTCAAACACTTGTCTAAACAAGGCTTATTACTGCTTCAGGCAGCAGCAATGACTGCTGGGATGGCACGCCAGAAAAGGGGGGAAGAGTTGAACAGCTGAATGGGTCTGCTGCATATAAATTCTGGCCTGGATTAAACATTTACTGGGTACCCTTGACCTTGGATGCTGTTGGATGTATTAGCCTGAATTATTAATCTACGGGTATGGCTACCACACATCTCTAATGACTGCTGGGGCCGTATGCTGATGTGATAGCTTAGTCTGGACAAGCTGACAGCCACCTGTATGCAGCCCTCAGCTCTGGCGCTTTATACAGACGAGAGGGGGCAACTTCCAGTGTTGGGGTGGTGACCTTTTGAGAGCAAAGTTTATTCTAAAGGTTCTCAGAAAATCAAACAGAGCTTTTACTTGGTGTAGCAAGTCTGTGCCAAGCATGTAACAGGGCCACTTAAGCAGTCAAGTCCTGCTCTGAGCCTGCACGGAGAGGCGGTGTTGCAGTGTCACCGTGTTGCTGTGGGAGCTTTGGCTCTGCACCACATGGTATTTGAGAGGCATGTTTGACCAGGAGCTGGGAGACCAGGATGGTCATTAAGGAACGGCCAAGCATTCTGGGAGGAAGTGGGGTAAATCGAACGGGAGCTAGGTCACAGACTGTATGGCGAACCTTTTGAGCTCGGCGTGTCTGCATTTTGAAAAACCCTAACTTAACTCTGGTGCCGTGTCACATATAGAAATTTTTTGATATTTGCAACCATAGTAAAACAAAGATTTATATTTTTAACATTTATTTTATATATTTAAATGCCTTTTAACAAAGAAAAATCAACCAAAAAAATGAGTTCGCGTGTCAGAGGTTCGCCATCACTGGTCTAGGAAGCTCAAGATATTTTTAAAAACTGTAGGCACACATTACACCCAGGATTTATAATGGAACTGAAATTAATATCTGAGTGGACTTTACGTCTGGGCAAATAAAGCTCTTGGTTTTGATGCAGGGAATCAGCACGTGGCACACATCCCTGCCTGCTGAGTTAGACCTGCTTCCCAATGAGTTAATGCTGCAGGAAGACAACTCTGATATTTGGGAGAAACCTGGCACTGTCTACTCTGAAGGCCAGAATAGGACGGGGGCAGGGCCAGGGGCAGCCACAGGCAACTCCCTGCAGGGTCATCGAGGTCATGGTCATCTAAGGCTGGGGTTTCTAAAATCTTTCAATCTTTAGAATCCCCTGAGGACATTTAAGCATATTGATTCTTAGCTTCTCACCCCAAACTCACTGAAAGGGGGACCTGGGTGTGAGACCTTGAAATAAAGCCTTTGAAAACAGTCTCTGCAGGGTTCTGAGGAGTAGGAGGCGAAGAACATACCTTGAGCAGCCCTTCATGCTGGTGAAGGGTGGGGCTTTGAGTCAGACTGTGTAGGGTTAACCTCTACTTTGTTGCTTCTCTGCCATGTGAACCTAGGCTGGTACCTTACCTCCTCTGTACTTCAGTGCTGTTGCCTGTTAGATGAGGGTAATAATAGTACCTCCCTATTGTGCTGCAAAATCAATCTATATATATAAAACCCTAATATGCAGATAGACTGAACAACAGAACAACCAAACATCCGGTTGCTATGATGTGTGCTGACCACCAGGGGGCACACATGGAACATGGTGGGCATGGGCAGCAGGCAGCAGAGTGCCAGACATGGTGGGTGTCAGCCCCAGCCGGATGGTGGAGCAGGTGAGCAGGGGGCGCCAGACCAAGGCAGGGCGCCAGTCACTGTCATTGGGGCGAACCTCTAGTGGTTACCGAAAATTCTTTGCTCCTGTGTGCCACGCCCAGTGCTGGCCCTGATTGCTTGGCGCTGTCTGCGGGTGCGAGCAGCAGCTGCTGGCCACATTGCCCCTCAGGGCTTCTCTACCTCCCCCTGCTCCTGAGGGGCGATCGGGGCAGCAACCACCACTCAAACCAGCTGCTGGCACTGGCCCCAATTGCTCTGCACCATCAGCGGGTGCGAGTGGGGCCAGTGCAGTCAGCGCATGGGAGCGGCAGCAGGAGCGGGGTTTCCAGCAGAGAGGGGACCAGGGGCCACAGCCGGAGGGGCTGCATGGGGGCACGAAGGATGGGCTGAGACCCACCCCTGTGCCCACTACAGCCTCACAGCCCACAGTTCCTTTCAAGATGCACGAATTCGTGCACTAGGTCCCTATTATTCTATGTCAGGTCATTATTATTATTAGCTATTAGGGCAATGTTAGTCTTTAAGAGCCAAATCTATTCACATCTTCCCCCTCCATGAAGACCCAAAACAATGATAGTAATGACAACAGCTCAGAGTTATTTAGTGTTTACTGTGTACAAGACAATACAAAGTTCTTTCCAATAATTATCTCATCTTGGCATCACAACTATTTTCTAAAGTAGGCAGTGTTATTATCTCTATTGTTTAAAAGAGGTGCATCATGATCAGAAAAGTGATGCCACATACCCATTCCTTACAGCTAGTGTGTGGCAGTGCTAGGATTTGAACCCTGGACCCTCCCACCTAAAGCCCTCACACCGAAAGGGTGCTACCTTCCATCCCTGCTGTGCCTTTCCTGAACCTCTCCTCTAGATGAAGAATTCCTGCACCTTTAAAAAACCCACGTTCCCTTCATGCCAGCTGTATAACCTTGTTTAGTAAAGACTTATGTTTCTGTGGCACTGAATGCTTTGAAAATGTCAAGCATCTCCTAATCCACTGAGAATCACTGTCCTTGAGCCTCGTTTGTCTGCTTCACGCAGTCATGCCCTTGGTAAACTGACTACCCTATTGTCTCATCTGTAAGCCCCTTAAAGAAAAGGGTATTTAATGTTTTTCCTTTTGCTTCTCCAGGGCCTAGTTCAATGCTGGTGAAATAAGAGACATGGGTGGATACTCAGAATCATTTGTTGAAAACATACTGACCAGGTTTGGGTTCATTTTGGATTTTTCTCTCTGAAAACTCTTTACTTGGGGTTTAGACTGCATTCCCTGCTCTGGAAGACATAACTTCTTATCCTCAGCTCTATATCCATGGCCTATGTTGAAGATACTTAAAAAGACCCCCCAAATTGAAATAGGAATCTCAAAGAGATAGCTACTCCCATATACATTGTAGCGTTAGTCTATAATAGCCAAAGGTATAAGCAACCCAAATGGCCATCGAGTATAAATGGATAAAGAAAATGTGGCCTATAGATACAATGGAATACTGTCTAGTCTTTAAAAAGGAAATCCTGCCATATGTGACAGATGACCTGGAGGACATTGTGCTAAGTGAAATAAGTCAATCACAGAAGGACAAATACTTAATGATTCCACTTATATGAGGTATCTAAGATGATCAAATTGAAACTCAGTAGATGACTGGTTGCCAGGGGCTGGGGGAGGGGGACATGGGAAGTAGCTTTTCAACAGGTATAAAATTTCTGTTTTGCAAGATGAATAAACTCTAGAGATTTTCCATACAACATGTGCTTACCGTCAACAATACTGTATTGTGTACTTAAACATATACTTAGAGGACAGATCTCAGGATAAGTGTTCTTACCACCATCCTTTAAAGGAGAAGTACTCTAATAAACGGAAGGTGAATTGCCTTCTCTAGCTGGTTTGATCTGCCTCAGCCTTTCCCAAAGATGACCCTGTATTGTTCGGTAACATCAATAGTGTCTTTTACCTGCAGACATTTCATAATCTCTTTTGTGTCCAGGGAGCATAGGCCTTTGTTACACTGAGGTAGTGCTCTGTATTGTCCTTTTAAGCACTCCTCCAATTTTTCAAAACATATTTATCTGTGTGTTTCCCTGACAAATGTCTCTCTCCACCCTAACTGTCAGATCCATGTCTATTTTACACATTATGTATCCCCAGGACCTATTAGAGCACCTGGCACTCAATAAGCATTTGCTGAGAGAGCAGATGGCTTTACCATTTTTGTATTGTGGAGGATAAGCATGGGGAAAAATACAGCTCAGAAGGGCCCAATCATGGAAAGGGAATTACTGACTCATGTAATTGAAAATTCAGGTGTAGATTCGGGAATGGATGCAGGAATGACTGGATCCAAGTGCTTAAACAGTGGATCAAACCTGTCTTTCTCCGCCTCTGCTTCTCTCTGCTATCTTCTTGCTTAGGCTAATCTGTTACCTTACAGTGCACAGACTGCCACTGGCTGCAGGATCATATCCTCACAATTTAATCATCTCAAAGTAAAAAAAAAAAAAAAGAAGCTTCTTTTTCTTGATACTTTAATCAGAAGTTCCAGATTTGAATATCATTGTTCCAACTTGAATAGCACACCCATTTCCTGAACCAGTCATTATTGCCAGGAGGGAGGATTATTGGAGTTGTCCAGACTTTGATCATGCCCATCCCAGGTCAAGGGTGGGTGTAGTTAGCCTCACTAGAACCCATGTGGTCTGAGATAGGGGAGGTGGTGTTCCTCTTGCCAGAACCTAGAGCTATGTCAGAAAGAAAGAAGAGAGGGTGCTGGGTAGACAAAACCAGCAGCTATTCACTGTGGTGCCAACACACTTCTAAGATGGAGAAGTACCCATGAAGCTAAGAAGTAAGAACTGCTTTAGAAAGGAGAGCTAATTTCCCTGAAGGGCTCAGTAGATCCCCAGGGGAGACCCACAGTGGCAAACTCCACGTTAAAGGCGGAAACGTGTGCCCCTTATTCTTCTCTTCTTTCCTGAGAACCCCACTGAAAGTCTGAGCCGTAACTTGTGATGAAGAGGAGAACATGGCACCGGGAGGCCACGGAGGGAAGGCAGCAGCAGAGAGCAGAGCTTACCGACGCCAGTCCCTGCTGAAGGCACCGAGCATGCCCCAGCAGCTCACAAAGCCGACCAGGTGTTCGCAGATTCTAGGTGTCTTACTAGCTACTGTGCTCACCGTGTTTCCCCAGGGACCCCTGGAAGGTCCAAGGGGTGGGAGGTGACCCAGTTCTCTATGCAGGGTGTCCCAAAATGTGTATATGCTTTGAATAATTATTAATCCCAATGGGTTAAGTCTGAAAAGAAAGAAACATCAGTTGAGCTATCAGCAATTCAGTGTGTATACATTTTTTGGGATACCCTGTATTTAGACTCTAACTTTCTTATAATATGCTCCTGGATAATATATTTATCTGTAACCTGGAATAGCAAGTATTTGACCTTCATTTTTTGGGATCAGTAACCCTTCATCTTCTGCTACAGAAACTGGTGGGCGGGGTGAGGAAACCGGATTCCTCCTCTCCCTGCTCTCCAGGAACTCAGCCACGCAGACACTCTCTCCTGGAACTGGAACCTTGACGTAGTGACATAAGCACAAAGAAAACACTTGGAGGAATTTTCATGGCCATTGATGGCAATGGCAGCGACAAGAACAGTGACCAACCTGGTTCTGCAGAGAGAGCTCTGTGCTTCCAGCAAATCAGCCCAGGGCCCTTGCCATTCCCAGCCTCCCTTCCCAGCAGCCCAATGATACCAAGCCGTTAGCATCCGTCCAGTGATTTCCTGTGGCTGAAGATGGTCACCATTGGCTTATCTTGTTGGCAGCCAGGAATCCTAACTGTTTAGCGATATGATCTCCAGTTCGTTATTTAATATCCGTCTCAGTTTTGTCACCTATACAATGGGAGCAGGAACATTTTCTGCTCTCAGGGATATTGTGAATGCCAGTGAGAGGGTGTGGCAGAGAACTAAAAAGCAAAACTGCCACAGAACTGATAAATATGACAGAATTCTGTGCATCATCCGTGAGTGGGTGCATTTGGTTTGCACTCTGCTGTCCCCTCTCAGGGGACATCGGAATTCTAGCATATCACTCGGATATCCCCTCTCAGGGGACATTGCAGTTTATTAGTGATTATGGGGAATCGAGTTATTTCAACGCAACTTTTTGAGACATGCATGTTTCCCTGAAGTTTTATCTTGAAATGGCACAAGAAATTAAATCAAAATATCATAAAATTACTAAGATATATACAAGAAATGTCAGCGGGTTTTGTGTCGGATTAAACAATAAACTACATATTCACGATGTGGGACAAAGAAAACGGGACTGCATTGTGTGTTCTAACAGGAAAACACCTGGTGGCAGGCGTCAAACCACTTATTACTGTCAAACATGCACTAATCAGCCTGCAATGCATATTGGGGAGTGTTACAAAACTTATCATACTGTACAAAATTATAAATAATAAAATATTGTTTTTTTTGCAAATATACATTCCTCGATGTCACCCAATTCATATAAGTCCAATATCATTATAATACGTTACTTGGTTCCAAAATTATACTAAATAATACGAGGGTCTGTAAATGCACGTTTCCGCCGCAAAGTAGCGTCGAGTAGCTGGTAACCAATGTCCAGAATGGTTCGGAGTGCAAAGGGTTAATTCTTCAGTATTGCCGCCCGCACTCAGCACATGCTAATTGCGGGCACTGGGCTTGGCAAGCACCAGGAGATGTGTGTTAGGTACTCACTATGTGCCGGGCACAGCTTCTGATCAGCACTTTTATAAGGAGTTTATCATTTTCTGTGTATCTGTCGCCTTCTTCCAATTCTAGGGAACACACTACTCCGGTCCCCAGGCCTGCGGGAGGACAGTGACTATTTCCAGGTGTCCTGCCTCTTCTGCCAACAGCTGCTATTTTTCCTCCTGAGAAAGCTCTGATAAAACAAGGGCAACAAGAAAGCACCTTTCTTTATTACGTTCGACTATGTAAGCGGCCGGCTTGATGCGCTGTGTCCCCCGCAGCTTCTCAAGGTGTGCGTGTCACTGGGGGAAAGGCCGCGGCTACAAGCAGCAAGACTTCGATCTCACCATGGATTGGCAGAACCAGGGGCCAGATGATCATTTCAAACATCAACCCCTGCTACCACCGCATTTTTTGGGGAAAAAAAAAAAGAATAGAAAAGCTTTATAACAAAGTCATAAACATTTTGGGAATAGAGAAAGGCACAATATCGTAAGAACTATTCTAAATGAATGAAATATTTTTCCTAACAAAACAATCAATAAAAAGTAAGAAAAAAAAAGAGGCGAGGTCTTCAGTTCATCAAGTGAGCACAACGCACATGTCCTAAAATCATATTTTCTGATGCACATTGAAACCTACATAGTGTGACTGGCAGCGCAGAATTCCAGAAGATGGGTCAGTTCCCAACCATGGCTGGGAATGTTGGCAAGGGGGCTGTACCTGGAAGATGCTAAGGATCGCTTATTCTTGTAGGCACCTAAGTAGATAAACCCTTCTTTCCCACAAAGCGGACTCAATTTTGCTGGGAGATTTATTTGTCTGCCTTAATAGAGCTACAACATTACACTATCCCCATGTTCTAATATCTAGCTAATTCCTCCGATTTTGGGGTGAGAGTTGAGGCGAAAAGACACTTTTAATGTCGACTACTTATAATTCTTGAGAGAATACAAGGAAGGGAAGTCTCCCTGTTGCATAATTATTCGTGGTGACTCAGCATTTCTGGAGTGCCAGCTCTACCCTGCACACATAGGGCTGAGCGCAAAAGCTCTATTTGCCTTTGTTCCACGAAGCTGATTTTTTCATGAGAGGTGGACAAGCCTCCCTCTGCTGGGCTTAGCTTCACCTCCCCACTTACAAGCAAGCCTTTGCAGAATGTGCTGCACTGCAATGCGGATTTGCAAAATGTCAGAACTCAAAGGGACCTTGGAGGTCACCAAGTTCAGCCTCCCCCTCTTTTCCAGAAACGACAGAGGACCTGAGTGAGTACTAAGATTGTGACAAATATCACTGGAACCCAGGACTTTCAGAATTTCAAAATCCTTCCCCTGCCCTGTTGTCTCTCCATTCTTTTAAAACAGAACCCTTTGAAGATAGAGCACAACTGTAATGCTTGATGACAGTGGTTCTTTCAGTCTAGAGGCAAGGTCTTCCCATCTCTTTCATTATGGATCATTTCGTTTACTTAAGTAGATTGCTTTAGAAGCAACGTGGAGTGGAGGAAGGGAGAAGCAGAGGTCATTTTCGATAAAACATCTCCTGTGAGAGCAAACAAAGAGAAGCCTGGAGAGTGTGAGAGATTGAGCTTCCTGAGAGAGGCTCAGTAGATTTGATGACCTTGATGTTCCTGCTACAGTTGTTATGGCAACAGGAGAGTGAAATTGTGGTTGCTAAGGGACACTGAACTAAAGCAATCTCCATCACTTCCTGGTCATTCTACTCTGGAACTCAGAAATCCACCCAAAGCAAGGATGAGTCAGCAAAACAAATTTTAAAGATTGAGCTAAAATTGAGCTCTATTTAGTAGTATTTGTTCTTGAAGAAAGTCACAAGATTTTGTAATTGTTGGGACAATTATTTGTAAGGTCTTAAATGACTTAAATGTGGTAAAGTCCTCCAAATGGAAGGAATGCTCCTGTCGCCACGTCTGCAAACCTCCCGGCACCATGGCATCGTTACCCTTCTAAGCCGATGAGTCTTGAAACAGGTAATATATTCACAGTGTAAATCTTTGCCTCCAGAAAGGTCAATATAATTAGTGAAGAGAAACCTGAAAATGACTAATGGCTCATTAAGTGAAATGTTTCCCTGGACCATCTTGGAAGGACCATCGGTGACATCAATGCCCATTTCCGGAGCAGTGACCTTCACCTTTCCTCACACCTGTTAAAACCCAGTGTGCACAGGATGCTTTGGTGACCGAACAGTACTGGGGGAACATGAATACCAACTGATTGCAGTACAATTAAATGCCCCTGTGTTTTGATGCTCTGGGTTTTTCAAGGAAAGGGCTGTCTGTCTCTGAAATGCAAATACCAGGTCTCTGAAAACTCTTGTCTAGACTGTCTTTTGGAATGCAGATTCTGAAAGATAAATCTCATTAGGAAAGCCTAAGCCTGCTGAACAAATCAGTTTAACTCAGTTCACCTGTAGTTTTCAAAATCGGTAAGTTTTACTGTATAATACCTGTCGCATGTCACTTAAAGTCTAAGTGTGTCTACCAGTAAAGAAGCTTATGTTTCTAGAAGTTATGGAATGTGTTTGCCAATTTAGGGAATACTAACTACCTACTTTTAGCTGTCTAATACAGAGTTTAAGTTTGGTTCTTTCCTCTGTGTTAAAGGGATAAGTTTTCTCCCTACCTCATCTCTCCAGAATTTGGCAATTCTTAATGAGTGGGTCACGGCAATACCTTTCTCTCTCTCTCTCTCTCTCTCTCTCTCTCTCTCTCTCTCTCTCTCTCTTAGAATATTTATTTGGTAAAATCACAGAGGTGAAAGAAGTAATTCCTAGAAGAAATGGGCTTAGGAAACAAGTTATAGAGGGAAAGGAAGGGCCTTTGGAGCTTGGGAGTGAGGAAGCTAGTGGTAATGTGCCTGGGGCAGGGATGGGGGTGGTGGGGGGGAGGGAAGGAAAGGGAAAGGCACGGGTGTGCTCCTGGAATGGAGAGCACTGATGATACATTTCTTTACATAAATTCAATAAGACCAGTTTTCACTTGTGGTTTTATTAATTAAGATTTTGACCCGAATGCCATGTCTGAGAGAGACATGTCTGAACTCTGGATGTCGTCAGAAAGCCTTAAGGAACTGAGATTGACTTTCAAAGCTAATTAAAGCCCATGACAGAAATAGCCTTGTACCTTGTTTGGTCACATGGTTCATGGCAGTCTTTCCAGGTTAGGAATGAAGGTTGATTTCCTGAGAGATGACAAGAAAGGAACCTCAAGGCATTTTGGGAACCTCAGGGACTTGAGGAATTTGCCCAAACCTATAGGTATTGCAGGCAATGCCTGATGGCAACAGTGGCTTGGCTTCTTTGCCCTGAGGGGTCGATTAAAGCTCAATTCAAAGATTTCTTATAAGATTCCAGCAACGCAGATTTACAGAGCCTGTGTGATCAATTTGATCAATTGCTATTCTTTTGTTTTTTACTGGTGAACCAGCTACCTGATGACATCACCAGAGATGTTCAAGAAGAATCCATCAGATTTCATTCCAGCAAGTCTTGCGTCTGAAAGTCTACTCAATGATTTATGATTTGCTGAGTTCGTTAACCTTTGTTTTGTGTTCTTCCTTCTGTTTTCACAGGACGTGTGCCTATGACCTTATTTACTTGGTTGCCTGTTTACACAGTATAGGCCTCTCTTTAGAAGCCATCTGCACTGCTGTCTCCTGAAATGAGACTCAGTGGTTTTGCTGAATTGAGTTGTTGTCAGGACTAAATGGTTGAGCCAGTGAACTATGGGATGGTCTATCAGCTTCAGTTGAAACTGTTTTCCCTTTTTTGCCCAAATGGTTCCGACAGAAAAGGCTCACAGTTCTTCAAAAAGGAAATCGTAGAATATTTCCCTTAGCCCATTTTGAGTTAATATGATGGACAGGAAGCTTCAGACAGGCGTGACATACCTTCCTCCAGGGAAACCTCTCCTCAGCCTAATCTGGAACCCTGTAAAATTAGTACCTCCTTTTATCACATGGGTTTTTACCTCTCACCAGACCTTTAATTACTATAATTCTCCTCACTTTTGGGTTATGCATTTTAACCTTCTTGTCAAATTTGTCACTTCTAGAACACCACGAGGATGCCAGCTTGTCTAACACCTTATCCTCTGGACGTTGCCTATGCTACCTCCCAGGGACAGCAGACTGACCTGGACTTCGCAAAATCCCTCTGCCCTGTGTGAAGACCCTCTTCCCTGTGTGAAGACTCCCTTCCCTTTTTGCTCCTTTCTTCTTTTGGCAGATAGGCATGACTACACCCCTCTGACAGCAAGAAACAGTTACAGAAAATGAGGCCTTTGCCCATTTACCCTTGTTAGATTACAAGGCTCATGTTCTCTAGGGGGGGATATTATCATTGTAATTAGCTAATTTATTAATATTAATAATAGGAAGAGAGCAAAGGGGAGACCAGACATTATAAGCAAGGCCATCTGGGCAGCTTCACCAGGAAGCTACAACTTCATGCTCCCCAGGGAACCACTGGTCCATTCTCTGCAGATCACTGGGAGAAGGGATTGAACAAAAGGGAAGATGGGCACATGAGCAGTGAAGTCAGGGTGACATAGGGAAGGTGATTGCCTGTCAGTCTAGCGTGGGAAAAAGATCATTGGCTCGAAGGGTGGAGCCACTGCAAGTGGGCAAAAGCTTGGAAGGGTAACATCCCCAAAGAGTTCCCTCTCTCTTGTGCTCCATGCTCTCTTGCACTCTCTTGCACTGTGACCTGCACTCACTCTGTGCACCCATGTGTTCTCTCTCCATAGCCACCATGTGGCCTTAAGCAGCTGTATGGCCCATGGCCATGTGGACCCCGCACACAATGGGCTGCAGCTGGGAACATAAACTAAGCGAGCCAGATACTGGACTGGACTTTAATATGGACATAAATTCCGGGCAGTGGCCTTGAGTTTAGCCCTGCTGTAGATAACATTAGACTTTTACCATGGTGAGATGGACAGAGATGGGGCCTTGGAGGGGAAACCCCTTAATTTTACATCATCAATAAAGTTAACACAAACCCCATCTTCCCACGGGAGCCTCAGCTTTATGGTTCCCAAATTATTTTCCTCATGGTACCCCAAGAACTCCACCTCCAACAATAACACCTGTACCTGTATCTCCCTCTCCCAGTTCCTCTTCCTTACCCTCTCCATCTCTATCTTCATTTCCATCTCCATCCTTATCATCTCTAGAGATAGAGATATATACATAGAGATATATAGAAATATATAGCTATAGATATAGACAAAAGTGAGGTATAGGAGGGAGAACGGGGAAGGGATATAACCTAATAGGAATTTTTTAGGATTTAAAAACTAGACACTATAAATTGCAAAGTATCTGCTAATGGCAGATGTCAAATCTAAGTATCATGGAAAAGTATTTGGATATGTAGTGAACATATGACACTTTATTTGGTTACTAGTATCCAAGCCCTGTCTTCTTTATGACAGA
>NW_005871103.1:1734980-1744760 GCF_000147115.1 Myotis lucifugus
ACGCCGCCCCCGAGAGAGAGTCCTGTTTGTATAAATTGCCTCTCTCCAGATCTCTAGTCTCTCTTCCCAAAGGGGGGGGGGTGGAGGGGGAGGGGGAGGGAAGGACTCATCTGTAAACCATCAGCAGGCATCATCCCTAGGGGCCAGGAGGTGAGGGCCTGGGTCATACATCATAGCCCTCACTCCTAGAGCCAGCTCCCCTATCTCCATGTTTCCTGGCTGCTAGGGCATGTGCACAGGAGCTAGCTCAGCTCATCATATTCTCTAAGGATGTGCAATCTTGAGCAAAGAACACAAAGAAGAGGGTCCATTAGCATTCATGTATGGTGAAGCAACAGTAAGCATGATTGTCTTTTGGGGTTTGTGGCAATAGTAACTGGGCAAAATATTCCTGAAACCCAGCTTCCCAGTGTCCCAGGTTTCCTGAACACTTTAAAATCCTGCTTGAATTTCTGGTTCATTCTGTGAGTTTTCAATTTGCTACCAATAAACTCCAGGTTGTGCCTCCAGACATTGAGACTTGGTTTTGGTTTCTTGGAACTAGGAACTCTGATTGATAAAGGGGATAAATTACCAATGAGGAAAGGAGGAAAGTTAAATTTTAGAATAATGCTTATTATCTATACTAGTGGATTAATATGAAGAAGGTATCTTTTTAATATGATATGACAGAGATGATAATAAGTTGACTATTATTCACCTCCCCAACATTTTCTTTAAACCCAGAGAAGGATAAAAAAGAGGTAAGATTCTGTTTTAAAAAATAATTGAAAACAACTATACAAAATTGGCAATTTGATGGACTATGTTTGGTAGAGAGGTGGCATCCATTACATAAACCTTTTTTTGTGTGACATTCTCAAGCATATTTACAAATATGAATTTTCAGAATATGGATCTGATTAAGTGGGTTAGCCTAATCAGCGGAGAAAAATGGGAAGCTGTAACTGGGCATATTAAAAGTCCTACAGGCCCAAGATGGATGAAGTCATATTAAGAAGTAGAGGAGTTGGTCAAGACTGCAGTGGCGATTCTGTCGAGACCTCTGCATAATTCAGAGTTCAAGGTGAAGGGTGTCTACAGAGCATGAGGCGAGATGGAGATGCCTGTGGTTTGGGGGGCAGATACTCCAAGATAGCAGCCCCCAGAAGTCATTCCAAGAACTGAAACAGAAGGGCCAGAGATAGGAGGGTAGCTAAAATCTTTATGACATTATATTTGGGGTGTTGAAATCTTTGACTAATGGCTTATTAAATCATGGGTTAATGGTGAGGTTTCCAGTGGAAAAATCAAAGTTTTCAACCAATCAACTTATATGTATGTAGACAGAGTGCTCCCTGGGTTAGGTCATTAAACCTTGTTCGAATGTACTCAGCAAAGCAAGTGTACTAAATGTGAGGCCTATTGGCCTCTCCTGCCTGTTACTGGATTAAAGGCAAATCAGCTCAAGAGGGTCCTGGTCATTCAAATGCTGTCCCTTTTGGAGTGTGCCTGCTGCGAGTGGAAATGGATCCCAGGAGCAGATCTCTGTTTAATCTCTCACTGCTACAGCAGCAGCACTGACAGGCTTGAGATGGCCAGGACAAAAATTGGGATTTCTGTTTCTCAGTCTCTTGAAACAAGCTAAAGAAGATACTGTGGAAACCCTTGAAGACGTTACCAAACTTCCTTTTGGAGAGGTGTTGTTGCCTGGTGTTGGGCTTTGGAGTGGGAAAGGAATGTTCTTTGGGGAGGGTGGTAAAAGAAGGGCTCATTGAGGAGGTCATATGCAGGGTGAGACCAGTAACATCGGAAGGAGCCAGTCATGAAAAGAGGTTAGGGATGAAGCTGGGGGGAGTAGGGAAGAATGTTCCAGGCAGAGGGAACAGAAGATCAAATACTCTGAGAGAGGAAAGAGCTTGGTATGTTTGAGGAACTGAAAGGTGGCCAGTGTGGCTATAATTAGTGAGTGGGAGAGGATTGGGAGAGAGGGGAGTGGAGAGATTAGGGAAGGGGCCCATTATGCTTGGCCAATTAGACTGTGATGCAAAATTTGGCTTTTACTCAAAGTGGAATAGGAAACCAAGAGGTTTTAAGGCAAGAATTACATGATCAGATTCCTATTTATTAAGGCCACCATGGCTTTCATAGGAGAATAGATTGGAGGTCAACAAAAGTGGAGTCAGGTAAACCAGTGAGGAAGCAATTACAAAAGTCCAGGGGAGACATGGTAATGGCTTGGTCTAGGGTGGTGGAGCCAATAGAGAGTAAGAAAGGCAGATGGATTAAGTGTCTAATTGGGAGGCAGAAAAAGGAGGATCTGGCGATGGATCTGCTGGTGGAAAGGGATCCTGAGGATGATGGGAATCCAGGATAACTAACACCCAGGTTTCTGTCTTGAGCTCTCACTGGTGTCTGACTTGACTTCTAGCGATTAGCCCAGTTTTATTCTGAAATTTCATTTCCTTGAGCTAAGTGAAGATCTCAGTTACTGTGTTGCCTCACTCTCATGCCTGCTCCATATCCAGAGGCACAAAATCAAAACAAACAAACAAACAAAAAAACCCCACAGCTCTTCTCCTGAGCGAGTTGTGCCTCTTGCCAATATAATTGAAAAACGAGCTCCTGTTTTTGTTATCAGCCCCACATGACTAGCTTCTCTCACATGCAATGCTGGATTCTTGAATGATTTAGCATCAGCTCTTCCTTCTCAGCCCCAATATGAATGCATTGCCTGTTGATGATCTCAGACACAACTTATTACCCTGAATTTAAGACTCCTTCAGCGCCGTTTCAATTAATGTGGCGATGAGTGTGCACATTAGAATGGCCAAGCACAGCCAGGATTTAATTGATTTAATTTGCATATCTCATTCTGAAAGAATTATATGCTGTATTCACCCACGGCCAGGACCTGAAATATTGCCACCTCCTTTGTGAATGCAAAAGTAGCTTCTCTGAAGGTTTTCCCAACCCTGGTTGCCTTTTGATCACGTAAGACTCTTACTGTTTGCTCCAACTTTTTACAGGAGGGTGTGAAGCCTCTTGGGAAATGAATGCAAGCTTGGGGTTGGCTATGAGCTTAGACAACCTATGATAGGAGGAGTCACAGAGACTAACATCATCTTCCAGTCACCTCCAAGGAGCTTCCGGGAACGGGTGCTGTGGGAGCTGACGTCAGAGCAGATGCTTCTTTGATGGAAAGTATAATGGGGAAGAGAGCTGTGATATTTTCTGGGCAAAGATATACTTCTCAGAAGTCTGGAGACCTGCCTGGATACTGTTAGAAGTTTTTAGGTGAGAGAATGTATAAAATGGAAATGGGTGGAAATGGTAGGAGAACCTTTGTTGCTTGTACAAAAAGCTCTCTGCCAAGGTGAATATAGTTTATTCTTTAAGTGAGTCTGACTTGGCACATAGACTCCTGTTTCTGTTGAAGTTGGTCATATTCAATCCATACAGTCTGCTGTCCACTATTTCACTTTTTAAAAAAACTTTAAAAAAAAAACAGCAGTTCAAAGAAAATGTCAGTGAGGTATTTTCTTAACATTACTGGATCTGAACTTTGATTTAAAGATGTTTTACTATAATGCTTTAAAATACTATATTCCCTTCATCGTTGGCCAACATCAGTTTATCTGAGGACCACTTCATTTTGTCATTTGTACGTTGGGTTTCATGGAAAGCTAACTTAATAATAATATGGTAATGCCAACAATAACAATATTGATCACTTACTCCATGCCATAGACCCATGGTCGGCAAACTGCAGCTCGCGAGCCACATGCGGCTCTTTGGCCCCTTGAATGTGGCTCTTCCTAAGCCTTAGGAGTACCCTAATTAAGTTAATAACAATGTACCTACCTATATAGTTTAAGTTTAAAAAATTTGGCTCTCAAAAGAAATTTCCATCGTTGTACTGTTGATATTTGGCTCTGTTGACTAATGACTTTGCTGACCACTGCCATAGACTATCCTAATCTCTATATGCAATTGGCCTTTAGGATGGTAACCATTATTAACTCTATTTTAGATATGAGAAAACTGAGGTGTAGAAAGACTGTGAAATGTATCTAAACTCATACAACTAGTAAGTGACAAAGCTGGACATTGAGCTCACATTATTCTTCCTTTGTGAGAAAATTTTTTTCTATTGCATAGCTCCATATGGAAAAACTAACCCTCAAAGACTTGGATTCTTATGTTCTCTGACATTCATTTTATATGCTTTTTAATTTCTTAGTCCTTCGACTATGTCTCATTGTTCTGTATCTCACCTCCATGTCAAAATTTTATAGGGTGGCTCATTAACAAAATATAACTCTTTTTTTTCTGGGCAACTCTGATGACCAGCCTCTCTAGGCTTCCTCCAATATGATAAAAGTTATTGCCTTCCATGGATCATTTTGTGTGATTTTTCAGCTGACATTTTATCCTTGGTTGCTTAATAAATATAATCAACACAGTAGCACTTCGCATTTTGTGGGAGCTGTTCGAGGATTTCTCAGCAATAATGAATCTGTCTACCAGAGGAGCACTCAGAGGGACTCTATTTCTCGCAGAAAGGAATGAAAAAATTTGTCCATCGAGCAAAACCAGGACGTCTGGGGCTTCCCTGCGCCATTGAATGAGTTTCTGCCACTCGAATGGCGTCAAGCACTGTGATTGTCCCTCAGCATCATGACAGAGCAGATGATTGCTCAGGAGACGGTCAGGAGAGCCAGGCTTAGACCAGGTCAGACTGTCTCTAAGGATTAAATGTAGACAAAGGTTCCTCTGAAGGGGCATATCTTGCAAACTGTCAAAGCAAAAATACAAAAGACGATGAGGCCTCATATTTAAAAGTTTAAAGCTTTGTAGTTTGGGTCAATGCCCCCTCCTTACTTTTATTCACTTAGAGGAAATTTTTACACCCAAAACACATATTTTATTCCCAGCAACTAAAAATAAAATATCACACACACACACACACACACACACACACACGCACACACAAGCTTCCTGGGAGAACCATCCCAGAACCTTTCAGCTCCTTAGGAGCAAGGAGAACGTAGATCCATGTGAAGTGATTCCAAGCAGCGCCCCTGGTGTGAGAACTGCCTGTCTTCCCATGAAAAGAATGCTCCTACCTGGTGGTTGAGCTTCAACCTATGACCCAGGAGGTCACGGTTTGATTCCAGGGTGCAGGCTCGATCCCCGGTATGGAGGTATATATATATATATATATACATATATATATATATATATATATATATATATATATATATATATGTATATATATATCAACAACAACAACAAAAGAACGCTCCTGACAAGAGAGTTTTCAGTCACTATTGTGTTTGAGGGAAGATAAACGTTTTTGGCCATTAACTTCCTCAAAATTGTTGGTTCATCCCTGAAGTGTACCCAGGCACTTAGAGTGAAATAGCTGGAACATTCTATACAAGTCTGTCATTTTCTCTGAGTCTCTGTATAATGAGATGGACTGAGTCTGAAAAGCTATCTCTGGATTTCAGAAAAGTAAAAGGCCCCTGGATTGTGGCACATTTTGCAATTTGAAACAACCCTCTCACTGGTGACAATAGGGAATCTGGACAAAATGTTATATATAAACATTCTATTTGGAGGTTAAGAGAGCTAACTAGGCAATGAGAAACTCCTGGGCCAAGATGCAGGCGACAGAGTCCTGGCTGCCTGAAGGTGCACTTGCTGGTTCTGGAAGGGGCAGCGAGGGCGAGGCGCTGCTCTGAGGCCTGATGGGCTGGGGGACAACAGCTGGCGATCAGCACCCACTCAGGGAGGACAGCGAGGAAGGGGTGTGCATAAGGGCTGGAAACATGGCCTGCAGCCCCCCTTTGAGTGACTGTATCTGGGTAATCCCTATACTTGGACAGAGGTGATTCTCGATTCCTCTGCCTCTAGTTGCCTGACAAAAGTAAATGGAAAATCCTCTTTGGAAGAAGATAACATGATTTCTCAAATTATTTCTGTGAACACTTTTTCAAATACATTTCTACCCACAGATAAGCAGGTGCACAAGGAGACTACACATGACTCATTACAGACAGAACAAAAGACAGTAGATTAGGTCCTACCCAAATGTTGGAAAGATCAAACACATTTTAAAGTAAATATGCTGGAAAACTTAAAAATCTTGTCAGGAAACGGGAAAAATGACACAATGGATTTTAAAGGAACCAAACACAAACATGGGAATTGCAAACTACAATAATCAAAATTAACACTTTGAGAGAGAGAGAGATGAGTTTAACAGTAAATTACATACAAATTAAGAGTGAATTGGTAAAGTACAGCATTTCAGAAGAAAACTGTGTCTCAAACTGCCAAGGCCCATCAGTAATGGAATGAGCCTATGGAAGGTGTAGGAACTCCGCTAAGCTAGACTCCATCTAAGTAAAAAAATCAGAAGAAAGTCTTCATATCGGTGGATCACCTGTAAATTTTATAAATGTCTAACCACTCTGCTGCACCTGAAACTAATATAATATTGAATGTCAACTGAAATTAAAAAATAAGATTAAAAAAAGGAGGAAGTTCTGTTTGTGGAGCATTGCTCAGAAATTGTAGTGATTACTGCATTGGCCAGGATCCAGAACAGGTAACAGAAAATAATCCACCCAGCCTAAATACGAAGGAATTAAATATAGAGACACTTAGGGCTTACAAAGTCCTTGGGAGGACCGGAGGGACAGTCATCAGTCTAGGCACTCACGGAATGTCTCCTAAACTATATCACAAAAGTGTTTGCCTGAGGAGCTGCTACCACCACCTGATTAGAGAGCTGCCACCACCTGATTAGAAAGCTATTGGCTCCAAGACTTGATTGCCTCAGCTATGACCCCTTCCAGCAAATAGATGCCCTGAACTATTTTTTCTTGCTACCCACGACACTGGAGACCATCTATCATTATCTTACCAAAATGCACTTGCCAGAATACACAACATCAGCTGCTAAATTTTGCATGAGCATGTCTTCTGGCAGGACCTGCCTCATGCACGTCTGCACTGGAAGGGAGCCTGGGGTGGGCAGTTTTTGCTTTCCAGCCTCTAGCGTCCAGTAGGGCCTGTTCCAAGGGAATTGGAGTGGAGAGGCATGAGCCGATCTGCAAAATCTACCGCATCTCTTGCCCTTCTTTGGCTGGTACCGCAACATCCTATTTCTTCTGAAAACAGAAGTTACTTATTTTTCTGTGAGGGAACAATTCACTCAATGTAGACACTGACTCAGGTATGCCAATTAGATGAGGATGCCCAGTAGACACTGTGATTGGTTTATAGATGTGCACTTGGTCCATTTTAGTTCTGTAAGAGTCTTCTCCAAGGCTCCTTGGCCAAAGCTATTAAAAAAATAAAAAGCTTGTTATTACTACTGAGAATCCTAAACATTCAGGAGATGAATGTGGGGCTGCTAGTGATAGCTTGCCCCCATGAAGAGAGGACATATCTGAAAGCAAAGTCAAACAGATAAGATATACGAAATGGAGAGAGATACCGAATTCCTTCAATTTTGCTTGAGTCTCTGGATCAAACTATGCCTGTCTATTGACCTTTTGAGTTCTCAGTTATATGATCATAGAAATTCCATTTTGCTTATACTCATTTCAGTTGGGTTTCTGTCACTTTACAATACAGAGTTCTGACTCATAATTATGTGAATCAACATATTTTGATGTGCCCCCTCCTGTATTTGTAGGTAGAAACCAACCCTTTTCGTAAACATGACCATAGAGCTTGTATAAGAACATAGCATCTTATTTATTATAGAAATCCACATTTCCTTGACAAACGTTTTGTGGGAGGGAATCTGAGGGGCTCACTTCAGGCATAAATTGGAGCTTCTGTGGGTGGGAGTCTGGGCAATTTGCCCCTTGGGGTAGTGGATTGGGTAAATGAAGTCGTATCATTTAAAACTGGGGTGACCACATCGGCAATAAACATTAGATTGCATCCCATACTTTTCTCAGGAGTCTTTTTAACAGTCACCCTTTTAGGTGTAAGAGTAGTTTATTCATTAATTTATTCATGCAACGTTTTGGAATCTCAATTCCGTGGATGAGTGCAGCTACCTTTCAAACAAAAAAGTGTTTATATAATTCCCCTGTTTACAAATTTTGGTGGCTCCACATTGCCTAGGAAAAAAAGTCAAATTTTGGGTCCTTCTCATTTCAAACCTAAACTGCCTTTGAAGCCACAGCTCCAACCATTTTTCTCTGTGTGGCAGGTACATTGTGATATTTGCCTCTTTCTTAGCAAGAGGGTCTTCCTCCCACTCTCACCAGATGCTCGCTCAGATGAATTTCTGGGATATGGATGTACCTCCTTGTCTATTCATTTTACAAGATTTGGATCAGACAGCACTTATTCCATGACCTGATTTTTACATTAAGATCCCCCCTTGAGCTCCCAATGTATTTTTTTACATTACTCTTATTCCACTTATCACATTATAATAAAGTGATTTTGTGTTTCTTTTTTATTACACTATGAGTAAATGCATATTCCATTCACACCCTTATCTTTAGTGCTCCAAAAAACGAACTAGGTCTACTCCTCTATCATATTCTGTTGTGGCATCACATATTTCTTTGCAATATTTGTTACATTTAGAACTTTATAGCTACTAGTGTGACTTTTGGATTAATTTGTGTCTTCTTTACTAGATATAAAGCCTAACAGAGCTAGGACCAAGACTAATTTTGTTCACCAATATATTCCTATGGTCTAATACAGTCCCTGGAACATAGTAGGTGCTAAAATATTTATTGAATAGATGGGTAAATTTTGATTGAATGAATGACTCAATCCTGGATAATAAAAAGTGTTAATCTTCTTCAGGAATATTAGTATTTCATGAAGAGGAGTTAAGAGAAGATAAAGTTTTTTTTCTAGTGGAGAGAATTGGTAATGTTAATAACAGTGGAATTACAGGGTGAAGGGTTATTTGAAAACAATGTTTATATACCACATATTCTTTATCCAGTCACCTATCAAAGGACACTTTGGTTGTTCCCATGTCTTGGCTACTGTGAATAATACTACAATGAATATAGGTGTGCATATATCCTTGCAAATAAATGTTTTCAAAAATTTCAGGTAGATAACCAGAAAAGGGGTTGCTGGGTTACATGGTAACTCTATTTTTAATTATTTGAGGGACCTCCATAATGTTTTCCATAGCGGCTGTACCAGTTTACATTCCCACCAGCAGTGAATGAGAGTTCCTTTTTCTCAACATCCTCTCCAACACTTGTTATTACTTGTCTTGTTGATAATAAAGAAAATGTGGTACATATTGAAATACTGCCATTTGTGACAACATGGATGGATTTTGAGAATATCATGCTAAGCAAAGTAAGTCAAGCAGAAAAAGTTAAGAACCATATGATTTCACTTATACATGGAATATAGAACTGAAAGCAACAAATAAAAAAATTAGAAAACAAACAAAAACTCACAGACACAGACAACAGTGTGGTGGTCACCAGAGGGCAGGTGGGTGGGAGGCAGTAAAGGGTAAAGGGGGTCAATTATATGGCGACAGAAGTTTTATCATGTATCATAGAAATGTACACTTGAAACCTATATAATGTTATTAACAAATGTCACCCCAATACATTTAATAAAAAATAAAATAAAATAAATAAAAACGTTTAAATTTCTTACAGAAAAGTTAAAGAAACAGTACAAAGAACTTGTTTTCCTCCCTGAAGCACTTGACAGTAAGTTGCAAACACAGTGCCCAGTCATTTCCCAATGCTTGAGCGTATACTTGACCTAAAG
>NW_005871103.1:1746390-1761918 GCF_000147115.1 Myotis lucifugus
GTAGCAGTGAAACAGAGTGTCCAAGGAGTCTGTCAGTCCACAGTTTCAGGTGGGGTTTCTGGAGGTACTGGGTCATGGCGCTGGGTCAAGGTGGCAGGGTCGGGGGCACTAGGTCACAGTGGTGGGGCCAGGAGATCGGTCTGCAGCCTCAGGGTGCGGGGTCACTGCTGCTCCCCACAGCCTCCTCCCAAAGAGGACCCTGCAGACTTTCCAAAATGCTGATTTCACTCTCTTAACCACACCTTAGTGGTTAATAAACAGCATGTTTTCACCTGGGCCAGGAGGCAGAATTGAGGGTTGAGGATGGGAGTGGGAGCAGGAAAGCATCAGAAAGCTCAGTGGTGCAGAGAAAATAAAATTAAGCTTGGCACATGACACAAAACTGGCATTGTATGGCTATAAAACCAATTTTTTTTCAGTGGGATAGCCTTCCAATAACTGCTTATTAGTCATAGACACTAATAAGCCATTATTTCTCATTCATTCAAACAACATATACAGAGCATTACTTAGGGGCTACTATGGTGATACAGGATCAGTAAGATTTTTGTTCTTCAAGGAGTTTATAAACTAAAAGGAGGTGAGACAGATACTATACAATAGTTACATGAATATTTATTGAGCACTTACTCTGTTCACCATTTCATCAATTAATGTTCACCACTACCTGATGAAGTCAGTATTATTATCACCCCTTTCTACAGATGAGGAGACTGAGATCCAGAGAGCTTACTTTGGCCAAGTGATTGCTAGAACTAGGAATCTAGCCCAGGCTTCTGGCTCCAGAGTTCAAGCTGCTAACCTCTATACCCTGCTGCATCAGTGAACATGTCCAAGAACAGTAGACTCCATAATAGGGCACATAAAGGAGGAAGTGATGAATTCTAATGTGGGGAGTAAGGAGAAGTTTCAGGACAGGCTTTGGAGCTCACACAAATTACTTCATTTTATAAGAGAAAATACCATAAGGAAGTAGAATATGTGGACACTTGCCATACATACACATCATGCTATAACTCCTAATTGTTGGGAATGTTTTATTTATTTCAGAATACTCACTGCTATATCCCACATCACTGTAGGTGCCCTGGCTGGCTGGAAGAGGATGCTGGTTAGGAGAATTCACTGGACTCATCAAGCAGAAATAAGCACAGAAATAGATCTTGCCAATAGGGGCAGAAAAATCACACGATGAGGACTAGAAAGCAGACCACCCCTGGAGAGTATTTAAGAAATGATTATAGATTGATAATCTTCTTTAACATAGTGGATCCTGGCCTTGATTCTGTGAACATCTTTTTTTTTTTTTAAATAATCACAATTTCTTTTCTTTTCTTTTTAAAAAAAATATATTTTATTGATTTTTTACAGAGAGGAATGGAGAGGGATAGAGAGTTAGAAACATCGATGAGAGAGAAACATTGATCAGCTGCCTCCTGCACACCCCCTACTGGGGATGTGCCCGCAACCAAGGTACATGCCCTTGACCGGAATCGAACCTGGTACCCTTCAGTCCGTAGGCCGATGCTCTATCCATTGAGCCAAACCAGTTAGGGTGATTCTGTGAACATCTTGATGGGTTTGTTTTCACACGTATGAAAGTAGGAGCTACAGAAATATTAATTCCTCTGTTACTTTATGCTGAAAGTAACAAAAGACATTGCCCCAAATAGGCTTAAATATTAAGGAAAACTTAGCTCATCAGAAGTCTAGAGGTAGAAGGACTTCAGGTTTGGTTGATTCAAGACTCAAATAATTTGATTGTATCTATTAATGTAAGAAATGCCGTGTGCTATGTTTTACTTAGCTCACGCTGCTGCAACAAAATATCATAGACTGGGCAGCTTAAAAATTTCTCGAATTTCTGAAGATTGAAAGTCCAAGATGAAGGTGGCAACATGGCCAAGTTTTGTTGAGGGCTCTCTTCTGGGGGCTGACTACTTCTCATTGTATCCTCACATGGCAGAAAGAGAGAGGGCTAGCTCTCTAGACTCTTCTTCTAAAGGGCACTAATCCCACTCATGAGGGCTCCACCTTCCTGACATAATTACTTTGCAAAGGCCTCACCTCCAAATGCCATCATATTGGGGATTAGATTTCAACATGTGAATTGGGTGGGAGGCACAGACACAGTCTATAACATGCCATAACAAACTAGTCCTGAGATCTCAGTGGCTTCATGCAATACAACATTACTGCTCATCCATGTAATCTTTCTAAGGAAATGGAGGCTTCTACTACATCTAAGGACCTTGGCTTCTTTTGTACTTCTTGAACTTGTGTGCCTTCTTGAACTTGGCCTCAGAATCACCATGTGTGATCCAGCCTGCAGATGGAGGAAGAGAAAGAATGCAGAGGATCAAGCAGGACCTCTTAGAGGCCAGGCCTGGGAGCTACAAACATCATCTCCATCCAGAATCCACGGGCCAGGACTCAGTTTTGTGGTACTGCCTATTCAGGGTGGTCTGTTAACTGGTTTGCTGGGGACCCAAGAGGAAAACACATGGGTTTGGAGAACTTACTGTATTATCTTTCTCACGAGGTTTTTCCATTTTTCTTCCCTATCATTCTCAAAGTCTCCTTCCTTCTGGCAGCAGTGCCAAGTGTCATATCCAACTACCATGGCTGAGGGAGGAACAGAAACTGTCTCTGTCTTTGTCTCCAGTGAATGAGGGCACTTTTCCCAGAAGCCCCCAGCAAACCTTCCCTCACCGCACAAGGGCCACTGATTGCTGCCCCTACCTGTCCCAGTCACTGGCAGGGAAACGGGATTCCTCTTTGACAAGTCAAGCCTTTCTCTAGAGCTGGGAGGGGCGTCCTCTGAAGCATACAGAGGCTTATACAGGTGGATCCCTAAAGACGTCAGGGTTCTATTAGGATGCAAAAGAGGGAACGGTTGCTGATTCTCTAAGCATCAGTGTCTGGTGTGTTTATTCCACATACTCACGAGGGACTACGTTGGCGTCTCTGTACAATGAGTGAGGAGGGCCGTAAGGACGAGCACTGGTGATGTGACAGGAGCTCTGATGTGACTTTCCTGGTCCCCTGTCTGCTGATAAATTCTTCCCCACTCTTGGCATGCTTTCATAGAAACCGCAAGGGACTGAATGTCTCATCTTGGTTGAAGAAGAGGGAAATGAAACATGCAGGAGGTGGGATATAGATAAATGGGGAAGTGGCGGAGCCATTGGGAGGGCAGCATACTCGCTGGTTTAAGCTGCGTTCATCGAAATCTCAGAGGCAGAGAGGTCCAGGCAGCCAGGTGGGTAACTGGAGGAAAGCTGCCACTTTGTGGAATTTTACCTGAAAGCACCATCCTTCCGGAAGTTGGAAGTAGCGCTAGGAAAACACCTGGAGCCTGGGGAAGATGGCTTTGTGGAATTTTTGGGGAGTTTAATATACCGTTTACTAACCATGTGCTGACTCTCTGCCTCTGCTTTAGTAAAGTAAGACATGAAAGTGAAAGCATGCATCACTGTCCAGAGGGTGAGGATCCCAGAGGAGCTGGGGCTAAGCTGAGTGTGACTTATCCCCTAGGAAGTAACACGAAGAGTCCTTTGTCAAGGAGTTTTCCCAATGGTCACCTAGTGAAATGGCAACAAATCCAAAGTTCTGTCCAAATCAATGTCCCAAAGGCTTTGGATTATGTGCCGGTGGGTGACCAAAGCATGTTCTCTGGGAGACACTGTGATGCAGAGGTTATAAGTGTGGCCTCTGGGGTCAGAGAGTCCTGGATTCCAAGCTCCTGTCTCCCTCCTGGTGTTCGATCTTGGGTAGCTAACTGAAGCTCTGTAGCCTCAGTTTTCTCATTTGTAACACACATTGGCCTCGTCATGCAGCTTACAAGAGATATTTAGAATAAAAGTAATCAACAGAGTTCCTGGATGGTAAAAAGTGCTTCATAAAGTCTTCTGATCTTGTTGCTATAACTTAGTTTGTAACACAGCAGCTATGGGGATAGAAATTGAGAAGTGCTTTGGGGGTGACATAAGAATGAATGAAAGTGCCCACGCAGGACTGCAGAGGAAGACGCTCTCAAATGGCTTTTTAAGAGCAAATTATAGTGTCACGTCTCTGGCATGGTACAGGACACAGTGCCCTTCTTGGGAAGAAAAGCCCTGCTTTTGAGATAGTTGACATTTTTTTCTGAGGTTTTAATCAACACACACGGTGACTTTGTCAATGTGCACTTAGCTAAATGTATTTTAAATGATGCCCAGCAATTTCATTCAAGTAAAACTTCTTTATGTGTCTAGATTAAAAGACTGATTTGCTCTGATTCATTCATTATCTATCTATCCATCCATCCATCCACCCATCCATCATCCATCCATCAATCCATTTATTTACCCTGGTACATGGTCATATTTATGGTGTATAAATGATGAAGAATTTCCTGTTCTCAATTGGCTCACAAGCTCTGAGGGACACATCCAAGTAGACAGAATATAAAGATTAAAGTATTTATTCAGGGATGCTTGAAAGCAGCACAGAAGGGTAGTCACTCCAGATTGGCAGTGGGCCAAGAAGGCTTGGAATGCTCAGAAGAGAAAGCTGTCGTCCTTGCTTCTCAGTGAGTGGTCCTTGAAGTTGCAGCCTTGGTATCACTGGGAACTTGTTAGAAATGCAGAACCCTAGTCCCCGCTCCAGACTTTCTAAATCAGAACCTACGTTTTAAGAAGACCCTCAAGCAAGTTGATGTACATTAAGGTTTGTAAAGAAATTCAATGGAGTTTACTGGGTGTGGGCAATAATATAAGTGGTCTTGCCAGTAATGGATGTAGGCTTTCTCTGGGAGGTGACACCAAGCTAGTGAAAGTAGTTTAGGGAATGGTGTGGTCAGATTTGTTCTTTACATTTGAAATACCATTTAACTATTTTTGGCCAATATTCTCCCTGTATTTTGCCCTTCTCTCTGTTCCAAGATGAAGCCAGGCCCACGATATTTCCTGTAGGTCATCTTCCCAGCCCCAGATGGATAGTCAAAGTTGCCCAAAGGCTGTGCTCGCCTTTTTGAAAAGCCCAAGCTTTTAGGAGAGATGGGACCAAGAGTCCAAGCTTATAGGGTCAAGGACAGAGAATAAGGGAGTATTTCTAACAACTGGGAAGAGCCTAAACATGGGGAAGCACAGTGGGGGCTGAGATTAGCAGATCTATCCAAGGCTGTGTCCCTGGGCTGGGGAGGGGTCTTGTCTACTCAGGGAACTCAGGGACAAGACATAAGCTCAAGGGTTTTAGGAAGAGCCCAAGATTCTCATTTCCCCAGCATAGCATTTGGAAACCTCTCCTTGAGGGCAGTGTGCCACAGACGCCGAGCAGATGAACAGTGTCACCCCTCCCCTTCAACTATGCTTGGGGTTGGGTACAGCCGCAAGGTCCCTGGGACCTTCACACAACCCTGGGAGAACAGAAAAACCAACAAAGACTGTCAATTTCTTGATCCCATGGCAAACTGGGAATCAGATAATTTGATTTAAATATAGATAACATTGCTTGTTCTCCTGAGATTAAGGACTAGATCAGCGGTTCTCAACCTGTGGGTCGAGACCCCTTTGGGGGTCGAACGACCCTTTCACAGGGGTCACCTAAGACCATCGGAAAACACATATATAATTACATAGTTTTTGTGATTAATCACTATGCTTTAATTATGTTCAATTTGTAACAATGAAATTGGGGGTCACCACAACATGAGGAACTGTATTAAAGGGTCGCAGCATTAGGAAGGTTGAGAACCACTGGACTAGATGCATTCTTGCAACATTTAGAAGATTCACCTTGATGCTTATTTTGCAAATTTCAGGAGAAGCAAAAAATTATAGTAATGTAAACACAGAGCATTTTAATGTTTTTTTAAGACTGAGAAATTACAACAAACATTAGATTTCAAAAAGCTGACAAACATCACACACAACCCAGAAAAATACCAATGTACTTTTATTAGTTAGCTGCCTGCAGCATTGCTGCAGCTGGCCTCCCCTTTGTATCAGTTTATAATACTGTTATCAGTCTTGTCTCTAGCATATTGATCATTTAATTTTCATTATTTGTGGTTTATAAAAGTTAATTTCAGCTTCACACACAATTTTTGGTAATATTATACATTGTTAGAATTGTTGTCAAATCTGGGGAACCTGTAAGTCTTGAAAGGATTTCTTACATAGGAGCCTCTGGCTCTATACAATTAATATTTTTTTCTTTTCTATGAGTTTGTGGTGCAGGGTACTGTAGGGAAAGTTTATAGTGGGCTACGACCTCTGACCTTTTATCTTCATGTCACAACATGGAATGACTGTGAGCACATAAATACCACCCACTAATTCCAAACTGAATGTGTCTCCAACTTTAGCTCAGTCTCAAAGATGCCCATTGTCATTCCAATACCTTCAAACAAAAATAGCAGTGTGGCCCTAACCGGTTTGGCTCAGTGGATAGAGTGCCGGCCTGCGGACTGAAAGGTCCCAGGTTCGATTCTGGTCAAGGGCATGTACCTGGGTTGCGGGCACATCCCCAGTAGGAGGTGTGCAGGAGGCAGCTGGTCGATGCTTCTCTCTCATCGATGTTTCTAACTCTCTATCCCTCTCCTTTCCTCTCTGTAAAAAATCAATAAAATATATTTTAAAAAATAGCAGTGTGATGGAAGAGAAGAAACAGTGGTTTTGGTGCAGGCTTTGGGCTGTCTCCTCTGGCTTCCTCCCCTTCTCAGCAAAGCAGAAGCCTGGGAGAGCAACCGGAGCCCTCCTTTCTCTCTGGGATGTTCGGAGGAAGACACTGCACGTGCGTGGGGTCAGTGCCGCTGTCATTTTCACATCATCCCTCCTTCCTATCTCAGCTGAAAGGCTGAGAGTAACATGCCTCCTAGCAGCAGGCTGTGCTGTTTCATTTTACCAATGTGCAGTTCTAGAACTACAGGGTTGCATGAATTCCAAACTCCCAGCAGCTGTCAGCCCTTGCTGTTTCCCACCAAGCAGCACTTGACCCTTTCTGGTGGCATGTACTTGACCCTTTCTGGTGGCATGTCCTTGAGAATCTCTGACACCTTACCCTGGGTGGTTACCATGGCTGTCAAGTTCTTTAGCTAAGAATGAGCAGTGATTATGTGCTTACCTGGGCAAATGGATGGCATCACATGTGTTACCCTAGCATTCCTCTCACAACTGCTTACATGTGAAATGCCATCTCTTCTTCGAGCCACTCTTTCTTGCTTTTCAAAGGCAAATAACCTCATACTTTTCGCACCCCTGTGCCTCTTTAGCTACACCAGTAGTTCTCAACCTCGGAGACACATCAGAGTCACCTGAGGGTCTTTAAAAAAAACACAAATACTCAGGCCTTGACTCAGACAGATGGACTCAGGATCGCTGGGGGTGGGACCCAGACAGCTGCAATTTTTATAAAACCCCAAGTGTCTGATGTGTATTGAAGGCGAAGAGCCACTGTACCTGCCTCTGATGGCCCTGTTTCCCATCCGTGAAGCAGATACTGTGGATAGGACTCTTCTCGTCTGAATTTAAAGCTCATCAGTCTCTGGATTTAATGCCTCACCAGCTTCTGCCCCCTTTCTCATCCCTCCTCCCACCCCAACACATGTATACTGTCTACATCAATGCTCTATACACAACAGGGGATGATTTATTGGGCAAATAAGATTATTACCCTACATTAAATAGTAATAGACAAATGCCGCAAAAGAAAAATGTCCATAGTATATGATAAAGGGAGTGACATGATTTAAACCAAATTTGGTACAAATATTTAAAGACAAAATTGCAAGTATCCAGGTCTATAAAAAATTCATTGAAGGATGAAGTTTTTAAATTTTAAAAACATGCTTTTTAAAATTGCAAAAGCCTTTTATGTTTATTACCAATAGATCAGTAAATATAAGCCAGTCAGGAAAAATAAGAAACACTTTCAGTGCCCCCTCCAAGATAAATAGTGTGCTGTCATCGGGTCCGAGGCAGACTACTTGGTTTGTGAAGTGTGCCCCACTTCGCTTCATGAGACAGTAAACCTCGCCTTTAATGAGCCAAGTCGGAGATCTGCACAACTCCAAGATGAACAAAAGGCACATCCCTAAATCCCTTTCCAGCTCATTCCCACCTAAAGTGCCACCAGGATTTTATTCCTTCTGCCTAAAGCTTTGTCCCGTGATCAAATGTTAAGACTATCCTGCTACGATCCTCTAGGCATTGTGCTAAGCGCATTACTTCTACTATCTATAATAATCTATAAAATAAAAGCTGGGGCTATGAGGGAAGCCCGGGTCCCAGGTGCCAGAGGAAAGCCAGTGCCTGAAGCTGCGGGAAGGAAGGCCTACTCTTGCATGAATTTCGTGCATCGGGCCTCTAGTCTTGTTATAAACCCTCACAAAAGTTTTATGAGGAAGATTAGAGGACCAGTGCATGGATTTGTGCACTGGTGGGGTCCCTCAGCCTGGCCTATGCCCTCTTGCAATCCGAGACCCCTCAGGAGATGTCAGACTATCAGTTTAGGCCCAATCCCCACAGGCTGGGCCAAAACTGGCAGCCCGACATCTCCAGAGGGATATAGTAGTGCCGGAAGTGGCAGGCGACCGGGGAAGAGCCTGAGCCAGGCTGAGTGCCTGCCGCAGCAGAGGTGGGAAAGGCTCGCACTGCTCCAGCTGCACTTGCCAGCGGTGAGCCTGGCACCTGGCGCCCAATGGTCAGCTGAGTGGCTGTGGGAGTGCACTGACCACCAGGGGGAAGCTCCTGCATTGAGCGTCTGCCTCTGGTGGTCAGTGAGAGTCATAGTGACTGGTCTACTGGTCATAACGGTCACTTAGGCTTTTATATATACAGATACTATTAATATTTTCACTTGCTGATGAGGAAACTGCAGGTCAGCGTGAAGCACTGGATTTATACTCAGGTCACCCATGGATTCCATGGGCTCTGTGGTCCACCAGGCTTCAGAGATGGCTGCGGCTCAGCCAGCTTTGCAGTCACTTCTCCAGGGCGAGTTTCCCCAGCCACCTGGCTGAGATGTGGTGTTGATGTGTGGCTAGAACTGCCAGGTGCAGAACTTTGTGTGCCCTGAGAAATGGGGCACTAATGGGGCACCAAGGACCCAGAAAGGGGAGCCGGATAGTATAATAACCATAAGAGTTCTTACTCTCTCCTGAAAAACGGCATACATCTCATCTTGTGACACTGTCACCCTCCTATAGTTATTTGCTTTTAACGATATTTTAAAAAATTTCCCAACACACTGAGCTCCTTGTTTTATTGATTTTCACCTTTGCTATGCCTCCCATTGGAAATGGTCCTCCTGTCCTTCCCCAACCTCTTCCCCTATTCGTCCTAAGGCCCCCCTTCCTCAGGGAGGTGCAAGCTCCTCAGGGAACCCTGTCCCGCCTGCTAGGCCAGGGGCGAGGGCTCTCAGTCTCGCAGAGACGGGCTTTGCTTGTCTGTCAAGGAACCCTGATAGGATTCAGGGTGAAACAGACCAGCAGGGGGCACAATACTTACAGCAAAAATAAACACAAAATGGACCAGAACAGGCAGGGAAAGGGGGCTTCTTGGTAGTTCAAGACACTGGGAATGTCCAGAGCCTCAAGCAAAGCCAAAGCTTAGAGACTTGGTGAAAAGAGATCATTAGAAAGCAAAGCATGGCCTAAGAGGGGTGAGTAAGGGAGGGGAGAAGTAGGCACCCCCACTATGTCCCCAGTCCTCAGGTACCTATCACTGGCCAGCATGCCTACCTCTAAGGTAATCACAGACATGGGTGCTGGGGTTAGAAAACCCAATGGAAACGGAACAATCGGGGGGCTCTGTCCCTGGAGGGGTGAAGGGCTCACCCCCAGCCGTGTTCACGCAGTCCTGTGTGTTTCACCTCATCTGAGAGATCAGCTTGGCTGTATCCTTTCTTCTTCTTGGGTGGTTAATAGAATGTCCAAGGTTTTCTGGATAATGTTCCTTCCCATTAATTTTTGTCCTGAGTGTTGAGTAGCGGCTACTCAAGAAAAAAATACTAAGAACTAATTTTTGAGCTAGAAATAAGACTCAGAAAGTGGCGACTTGTGTATTATCTGATGTTAGGTTCTGTACTTATATTGCTTATTCCTCAGAAGTAATTTCTTGCAAACCGGAGCCACTGACCATCGATTTTATGAGCCACACTGCTCGGAAGTCTCCGGAGCATGCCACCATTAAAAAAAAAAATCTCTGCTCTGTCTTTTTGAGTTTAGTTTTAGGTGGTGATTGGGAATCCTAATTAATCTCTGCAAATGTGGAGACGTGGAAAGGAACTCAGCAGAAAAGCAATTAAAGGGCTCTCTAGGATTGTTTTTCCCATTAACCAAGGCTAGTGCAACCACCAAGCCAGCTGTGGCTAGTCTTTTTAATAACTTTTTTTCATTTCCTGACTTCTTACTCAGTTTCTCCTGCACTCCTCATTCCTGGCAGGCCCGGATTCATTGTTGGCCATTTCCGTCCATATGCTCCTTTCAAATAATCGCATGCGGATTGATGTTGCAGTCCGCCCTTGGAGCTGATTTCCTTGGCCAGCAGTTATCAATGATGGAAACCAATGCAGCAAAAGACTGGGATAAATGACGAAGGGAGGGAAACAAGAAACATGCCCTCTCCTCCCCAGCATAAAGGTCAATAAGGTGCTGCAATTATACACTTTATTTTATTTTAATTAAAAATACACCTTTCCCCAGAAGGCCCCTTGGGCAACGAGGCACCAGAGGGCAGTGTTACTTTAAATTACATTAAATTAAACTGTATGCAGCTGTGATTAATAGTGAAAACCTGGAGGGACTAGATCGATTGTGATGGCGGAAAGGAGACTCCTGTGCTTGTGGCAGGAGAGTGTGAATAATGAAAGAAGGGCGAGTGGAACCTGTCTCCCAGGGCTCGGATTCACTGCCCAGGCTTTGTTTTAGCCAGGAGATTACTCTGGGAAGAGGCAGGAAATTAGTCCTCAGCAACTGAGCCATCTCAGGGATGTTGCAGGCCATGACAACTCTCAAATTTGTTTTTATGATGCTTGGATTTTATAAGTCGTGCTTATCGTTATAATTTGATGTTGCTCCAGAGAGCTCTTGCGAGATGGCGCAAGGCTAAGGAAGAGCTGGGGCAGGGTCTGGGGAGAGGGATGGTTGAGATGAGGAGAAACGTCGTTATTGCAGAGTCTGCATCCCAGCGCTCCAGGCCCAGTGGACTCCAGGGCTCGTCTGGGCAGCTGAATGTTTGACTCAAGCTCCAAAGCCAACAAGTATCCGTATTTCAACTTCTGCAAGGTGCTAGCCAGGGAGTGTGATTGGCCTTGAGCCAGGCAGACTTCACTGTCCCTGCTCTGTCCCACTTTGACTGTCTCTCCTTCTAGCATCTTCCCCATTCCCTCTGGGCACCTTGACTTTGCCACCCTTCCAGCGTACTTCCACCTACCCCTCGATGATTCCTCAGCAAGCCGCTTCCCTGTCTTGTGCTTCATTCCCACATGTGTAGAAGGTAGTAAAAAATGTAACGATAAAGTTTATTTATGAGATAAAATGAGAAAAGCCCCTAGCATAATGACCAGCTTATTTGCTTTTTAATAGATGGTATATAATTTTATTATCACCATGATTCTATCAATATGAATAATATTGAAAACAAGTTCAACTTCTCTTATCATTTGAAGGAATTTTCAGGCTCAAAATACCCTTAAACTTTTTTTTTTAATATAGAGAGATTTACTAGAATAAGATTGAATGTTTACTTGCAATTTATTATTCAAGGTTGGGCACTTTTGAAAGTGAAAGGTAGTGCTATTAACATTTACACTTGAATAGTGGGCATGAAGCAGGACTATCCTGACCCAGTCAAGCTCTGTGCTTCACTAATATAATGCCAGGTTTGGCTGAAGCAGTGAATCCAGATTGAAATGCAGGGTGAATCTAGTGTAGCTTTAAGATGGGCTTGCAGGGAGAAACGCCTAGTGCAGAAACTGCAGAAAGAAGGGGAGACAGCAAATGGAATTGATCTCCCAATATTATTGGAATAGAAGCTCTATCCTTATGGCTTTTGGTATGAACATGTCCAAACACACAAGCAAGAAAACTGTGCTGACCTCAAGCCCCAGTCCAAGGCCTTAGAGCAGCCGTGGGCAAACCACGGCCCGCAGGCCAGATCCGGCCCGTTTGAAATGAATAAAACTAAAAAAAAAAAAAAAAAGACCGTACCCTTTTATGTAATGATGTTTACTTTGAATTTATAGTAGTGTAAATATCTGATATGCAGGATGTATTTTCATTGTTACAAATTGAACATAATTAAAGCATAGTGATTAATCACAAAACAGTTTGCCCACCCCTGCCTTAGAGTCTAGGGCAGTGGTTCTCAACCTTCCTAATGCCGCGACCCTTTAATACAGTGCCTCATGTTGTGGTGACCCCCAACCATAAAATTATTTTCGTTGCTACTTCATAACTGTAATTTTGCTACTGTTATGAATCATAATGTAAATATCTGATATGCAGGATGTATTTTCATTGTTACAAATTGAACATAATTAAAGCATAGTGATTAATCACAAAAACAATATGTAATTATACATGTGTTTTCTGATGATCTTAGGTGACCCCTGTGAAAGGGTGAGGGGTCGCGACCCATAGGTTGGCGACCCACAGGTTGAGAACCGCTGGTCTAGGGTTACCTGTGCCTCCCGGAAAGCTTTCCTTGGGCCAGTTTTCATAGCCTTGAAAGCTGGGTGGGGAGTTTTGCTTTAGTTTTATAACATGAGTGGGTAGAGTGGTGTTTGCAGGTCCTGTTAGGGGTGGAGCTGGGCCTGCGGAGAGGATGCCATTCAAATATTAGCTACTTAGGGTAGGACAGCCAGAACCCAGACCAACTCAGGGTGCCCCTCCTCCATGGTGCCACAGCCTACATTCTGACCACATTATATTCCATGTTTTGTCTATTGAGGACAAGGAAATCTGCCTTATTCATCATTGTCGCCAACCTAGGGGACAGTGCCTGGCACTTAGTTCAATATCATTGAAGTAAAGAGGACAGAAAAAAATGACTTGAGCCCTTGAAGAGTTAGAAAGGAACAGGCTGGCAAACATACACAGAAAGACACACAAGAAAGACATAAATTATAATTATAGCAACTAACATTTACTGAACTCTATGTTCCAGGCCTTGCTAAGCACGTTATACTTTGATGTCATTTAGTCTTTACAACAGTCTTATTCCTATTTTATAGATGGGGAAACTGAGGCTCAGAAATTTTAGGTAACTTACCCAAGACTGTATGGATGCCAAGTCTATGTAGACAAATACGAAGGTTTCAGATACCTGCTGAAGGAACTTCTGAGAGGTAACACAATGGGTGGGGCCTCAAGGGGGGTTCAAGCCACTCCCATGCTGCAGTCAACATGGACCCATCATTAACCAGAAGTTCTGTGATCTTTTTCTGCCCAAACATACAGACTTGTCCATCAGGCCATTTACCTATTCTTTCTCTGTTCTCAGAGAATCTTTTCCACATTGAATTTGGACTCCAGGAGACTTCTTCACTTTTAAATGATTTCTCTTTTGCGAGGTCACTTGAGTTACTTTTAAAAATCCAAAACTGACCTACCAAGTGCCACTTGCCACACAGGTAATGCTTGTGGAATTGGTGCAATGGGTTTTGAGTAGTTCAGAAAGATTTCCTCTAAGTAGTGAAGAGAAGTCATCTACTTCTTGGGTTGATATTGCTGGTGAATTCACTGTAATTCCACTTTCCTATTATAACTTCTTGGAAACTTCCCAAGGGCTGGTACATTTGCTCCTTCTCTTTGTCTTGCAGTTAGATATAATGAGCAGTGATCTACCTTACAATGTACTGGCTGCTCATGTCTCCCTTCTGTGTCACGAGCAATCAGCTAATGGGACAGATTCTAGCATTTTACAGTGGTTCTTGCCAAATGCTCTGACACTATTTTGGAATACATTCTTGGAGGAGAAGAAAAAAAGAAATACAGCAATTGGAATTATTTTCTCAATATTATTTAACAGCACATATATTTTAAAAGATTGAGCATATTGTGTTTGGTGTTGGACCACAATCTAACAGATCATTTACAACCAAAACAAAATCACTATTTTTAGCCTGCTCTGAGTGTGTACTTGAAAGCTCCTATTTAAGAATGGTTAAGGAGTTAAAAATTTATGGTTAAATCCCCCTGTTATTCAGAGAATGGAGTAGTATTGTTTTTCCTGCATAGCATCAAATTTATATCAGTCAGAATGACCTAAGAGTTGCTGGTGTAACAAACATCCCTCAAATCTTAGAGAAGCGTAAGGAGAAAGGATTATTTCCTGCTTAGATGCACGCCCACTGTGGTCTGCCTGGGGTTGCTCTAGTACAGTGTCTCAGAGACCCAGGTGGAGGGAGGCTTCATCTCCATGCTTCCTTGATCACTGAAACAAATAGGCCTACAGAGCTTCTCCCAGACGTGACACCAGCTCACATCTCACAATCCAAAGCTAGTTACTTACCCACATCTACATTCAGAGAAGAGGGGAAGAGTAAACTCATCATATGCCTTGAAGGCAGAGAACTGAGAATACTTGGTGAATGGCACTAATGACCTCCATATCTTCTTTTTTTTCCCCATCAACTTTTTATCATGAAAATTAGAGATATATAGAGTTGTTGAGAAATCATACACTGAAGTGAACACCTAAATAGTTTCCACACCTAGATTTAATTGTTACCATACCTGTACGCTATCCCCCCGCCCCCTCACTTTTTCTAAGTTCTCTTGTAGGAGCTACAAGAAGAGACTCTTTTTCGTATGGTGCAGTAGGAGGAGGTGATGATGGAACTGCTGCAGCCATTTTGCATCCATGAAGAGAGAGGTTGGAGCTAGCAAACACCCACCATGTGAAGCCTGAGGGTAAAGGCAACAAGGGAGGAATCAGACTGAAGACAAAGGGAGAAACTAGGTATCCTTCGAGTCCACCCTAAAATCACTTTGCCTCTGGACTTTAAGTTAAGGTGAGAAAATAAATTGCTCTTTTTAGTACATGAGAATATAAATAAAAGGCTAGAGGAGAAAGCCCCTGTGAACACCATGATGTCTAAGTTGTGGGAAGTGGTATCTGGCCTGTGAATAATGACAGATGGCATAAAACTCGTGTCATGCCTACCTTTGTCATGGACCATCACTGATTTTATAATAATAATACAAAGAGTTTTCACTTATATAAATAAAATTGTCCTTACCTAGTCCTTTGTTTCTTGTATTTTTCAGGACTTGTGAAACTGGAACTGGCCAATACTGAAATAAGCATAAGGCAAACATGGCTCACTTAACCAGCAAGTCAAGTGGTGTTTCATCTTCCAGCATGGCTGGCTGAGTTCAGGGTTCAAATGGTGCTTTTCTCCTCCTCCAAGCAGGTTCTCTCCTTCCTCCTCCTCCATGAAGGTTCTCTCCTTCCTCCTCCTCCATGAAGGTTCTCTCCTTCCTCCTCCTCCATGAAGGTTCTCTCCTTCCTCCTCCTCCATGCAGGTTCTCTCCTCCTC
>NW_005871103.1:1762276-1802032 GCF_000147115.1 Myotis lucifugus
TGCAGGTTCTCTCCTTCCTCCTCCATGCAGGTTCTCGCCTGGCCTCCTCCTCCAAGCAGGTTCTCTCCTTCCTCCTCCTCCATGCAGGTTCTCTCCTTCCTCCTCCTCCAAGCAGGTTCTCTCCTTCCTCCTCCTCCAAGCAGGTTCTCTCCTTCCTCCTCCTCCAAGCAGGTTCTCTCCTTCCTCCTCCTCCATGAAGGTTCACTCTTTCCTCCATGAAGGTTCACTCTTTCCTCCTCCTCCATGCAGTTTTCAGGATGTTTTAATTAAGCATATTTTAATTTAACTTGATTTGATGGGCCAATTTTTCAGTTCAATTATAACCAATCAAGCTAATTAGTCTATATGTCAGTCTTTGTGCAAGGGCTTCTGCTGCATTGTCTCATTTAATGTAATCCTTACATTAAGCCTGTGAAACAGTTACCTTTGGTAAACCCAATTTTACAATAAAGGGCAGTGTGGCTTAGGGAGCTTAGTGATTTGCCCAAGGTCCTATATCAGTGATGGCGAACCTATGACAGGCATCTGAGAGGTGACACGCAAACTCATTTTTTTGGTTGATTTTTCTTTGTTAAATGGCATTTAAATATATAAAATAAATATCAAAAATATAAATCTTTGTTTTACTATGGTTGCAAATACCAAAAATTTTCTATATGTGACATGGCACCAGAGTTAAGTTAGGGTTTGTGGGAAACTGATATAGGGTTGAGCCTCGGACTGACCTGTTGGCAAAGTCACAAACAAGTCCCAGCTTAGAGGGCACAGTCCTCTTAGAATAATTAGGCTTGACCTTATAACACTCCCCAGATCTTACCTGGGAAGCTAATGGGCTGAGGGAAGTGCAGGGAGTGTAAACATGATCAAAACAGGTGAAACTCACAAGAACTGTAACTATGGTAACCACTGCATTGTTTACCTCAGACTATAAAAGGTCGGTGCGGACTGAGCACGGGTGGAAATCCTTCCTCTTGAGTTGGACTTACCCGCCTGGTCCCCCAATATTTCCAAATTATCTCTTGTCTTTTCTATTTCATTTGTGTGCGGCTCCTCTTCCAGATATTGAACCCTGAACCACGCGGGATGTGGGGGGAAACATTTACGACAGGGTTTTTCAAAATGCTGACACGCTGAACTCAAAAGGTTCGCCATCACTGTCCTATATGGCTAGAAACTGCAGCACAGGGATTTGAACCCCTGTCTATGTAGATGAAAGCTGTGTGTGTGCCAAGACTAGTAGAGCAGAGAGATGAAGAGCTGGATTCTGGAGTTTGCCTATCTGAGTTTGGGTCTTGACTCAATGTTGAACAGAAGAATGAATGGATGGCAACTTAGCTGTACACAACGTGACTTCGGGGTGGGGAGAAGGTCCAGAATGCTCCAGATGAGGAGAAGAGATGAGGGCAGCACGGTGGTGCTCAACCCCTAGCACAGAGGGTGCGGAGTAAGGCCTGGAGTAGGAATTGGGAATGCGGGTGCGGGAAATAGTATAGCTAGGAAGGATGGAGTTGTAGGGGAGATGGAGGTAAGATCACAAAAGGTGCCTGCATCACATCTTTGCCCAAATGAAGTGATACACATAATCATCATGTCTGGCACATGGTCTGACATCTAATAGCACTTAAATGGCCACTAGCACTGGACCCAAGGACAAATCCATTGTTACTGCTTTTTATCCAACAAGAGTCCCTGCAGGAACCAGCTGCCTCATCTATTGTTGTCCCATTATCTTCCTTTTCTAAAGGAAGTTACTTGAACTGGAAGCCCAGCCCCACCCAGTCCCATCCTAAAGCTCTAGCTTTAAGACTGAAATACTTCTTTGCAGTTACTCTTCTGTATTCCTTTCTTTATCCTGATTTTAATATCACTTAATTTTTAAAAGTACATTTTAATTAAATAGGAAATTTTGTGGGAAAATAGAAAGAAAACATATAAGCAAAAACAAGGAAAAAATAACACATGACTCCAATCCTTTATTGCTTAATATTTAGGTAATTGACATTAAGGTCCCATTATAAATAATGCTGACATGACCATCCTTGTCTGCAAATCTTTGTGCATATTCTTTATTTTTTTCATTAGTATATTCTGCAAGGAAAACCAACAAAGCTATTTGTCACCAGTGTTGGCTGAGATCTCTATCACTAGGTTCAGGGTGTGAATCCCAGGTAGGAACTTCACTCTGTCAAGAAGAAAAAGTTGGCCCAAGAGGTGAAATTTGTCCCTCCTGACTTACATCCAGTGTCTCCCAGGCTGTGTCTGCTCTCAGGTGTCTCCATGGTAACAGTGCAGAATGGTATTTGGGAAACTCACCTCTTAATAATGCCTGAGGACTGCATTTTCAATTCTGCAGATTTTCCCCCAGGATTTTCCTACTTAGCCACCTCTCTAGACCCAAGATCTAAAACACCAATAGGAGTGGTGATCTCTCTATTGAGTATAAAAGTTCTTCACACTTCGAGAGGACTTAAACTACTTTTTTCACAACTTGAATCCTGGAAAATTGTATCATTTTACCATCAACAACGACCAACTAGTCCATATTGGCCGTTCCAGTAATTAGTAGAGAGCACAGTATGGACAGAAATCAGATCTAAGCAACCAGTTATACTTCTTATTACAAAATATTTTCTTTAAAAGCAAAGTGAAAATTAGAAAGAAATGCAATTCTTTTTACATAAAAATAGGACATGGGAGAAATTTGCAGGGACTGATGTTGGAAAGCTCACCTCTGCTTATTGAAACCACAGGATCTTTGGGGGATGAGTCCCACCCGCTGAGAAAGAGATGAGCATCGTGGAGGCCCTACATCAGTTTGGTTAGAAGGACCCTGGATCATATGTGCTGCATTCGAAGTACATAAGAGAAAGGAGAGAGGGAGAAACGTGGCTGCTAACTTGGACATCAAGGATTCAAAATATTCTCCAAGAGGTGCCCAGGGGAATTCCACAACTTGTTTGCAATAGTAACTCCAGTTCTGTGGCCCAAAATAGACCTCTAACTCAAGACCCAGCAGCCTGGTGTTTTTTAAGGCTCTTCTGTCCAACAACAAAGGGAAGCACTCCAACCAGACAGCAAAGTAGAATTCCTGTAGTCAGCCTTTTGTTTATAGGACTTGGCCAGCTAATATGTTTCTCACATGATCTTGGTAAAATACTTTTGTGGAAAACCTGAAACTAAAAATATGTTAGAGACAGCAATTTTTTTGTTATGTGGGAAGACTTGTACAGGCACTTCACAAAAGAGGATAACCAAATGAACAATCAATATTTGAAAGTATTTGAAAGGTGCCCAACATCTTTAATGATCATAGAAATGCAAATTAAAACCATAATGCAAGACCACTCCAAATCCACTAAGTTGGCTAAAATGGACTGTGTCAGAGAGCGGAACATATGTGTGTATTTGCCCTAAGGTCTTGAATATCCCAAAGGAATGTGTTCATGTGTGTGTGCACTGAAAAATGTTCTTAGAAGCACTGTTTTTAATAGCCACAAAATTGGAATCAGCCCAAATTTTATCTGCAGTAGAAAGGATAAATAAATTGTGTTTTGTTTACACAGAAATACAAAAGAACAAACTACTGTGCATGCATCAGCATGGATGAACCTCAGAGATGTAATGTTAGGCAAACAGGCAGACAGAGGGAATGCCATGTGATCCCATTACATGTTTCAGAACTGGCTGCACTGATCCGATCCAAGGTGTTAGAGGGCAGGGTAGTGGCTGGGAGCGGGAGGAGAGTTTCTAAAATGCTGCTCACATTCAATTTCTTGTCTGATTACATGGGTGTGAACAATCTGTAAAATGTCTTTGAGCCACACACTTATATATGTTGTGTATGTTTCTGTACCTGTTATACTTCAATGGAATCATTCACTAAAGAAAAGCCACACGGGAAGATATCTGCAAATAGGCAGCCTTCTCATTTCGTGGGATGGAGAAAAGGAAGGTGACTGATTCAAGGACAATGGTTTTTATAATTACGTCTTATTTTGCTCATGAAGTGTGGGATGAAAATTTGTGAGTAAACACATTTTGATAAATTGAATCTTGCTCTTGCTCTTTAAGGAGATCCCGTGATGAATCATTTTGAGAAGGTCTTGGCTCTCTAATTCATCTTGGCTATGAAGTAAGACTTTTATTCATTGAGCTGACTCCCAGGGAGGAGAACCTGAACTGCTTCAAATATAGGTCATTTGCTGTTGTTCTGTATGTATGTATATATGTATGTATGTGTGTAAGTTAAGCTGCAGTCTCAAATAGCATCTACATTCATCACTGTATTAGTTTCCTAGGGCTGCCATAACAGATTACTATAAATTGGATAGCTTAAAACAGCACAAATGTAGTCCTGGAGGTCACAAGTCTGAAATAAAGGTTTTAGTGGGACGCTGCTCCCTTATGAGGGCTGCAGAGGAGCAACCTTGATCCTTCTAGTCTCTGGTGTCTTCACACAGCCTTGTCCTTTGTATTGCTCTGTGATATTTCCTCTTAGAAGGGAGAGGCTGTATCCTATATCCAGAATAGTTTTTTAAAATCTTGAGATCCTTAACTATTGCATCTGTAAAGACCCAATTTCCACATAGATCACATTCTGAACTTCTGGGCAGACATGAATTTGGGAGAGGAGACCACTCTTCAACCAACTATAATGGGCTAAGCCCACCCACAACCTTGCACTACATGCTCTTGGCCGTATGGACTGGGAGCTCCCAGGAGCCCCATTTCCTGGAACTGATTTTTCCCTCTAGTCGTTCTCCAAACATTTTGAGCCTCTGCTATAATGCCCCACATTACCCCAGACACAGAAGATAAAGAACTTAACAACGAATGTTAGAATGTGGCTAAGTGCCAGGACTTTTATCATTTAGTCTTCTCCACAATCCTGTTACTTTATAGATGTTGCAGTGGTGGAGCAGATTGTTTAAGTAACTTTTCCAAATTCGCACAGAGTGATTGAGCTCAGGTTTATCTGCTCCAAAAAATAGATGCCTACTTTGAAAACTGTACCAGCTGGCAATGAACATTCATTCATGCTCACTGCGGACCGGGCCCTGAATTAGACTACTGGGCACAGAGATGAGTGAAACATGGGCCCCGCCTCTGAGAAGCTCATGGCTTATCCACCTACTTAACCCAAGAGCATTAATAGCAAAGCACTCATTCGACAAATATGTAAGGAAAACCTGGTACATGCTGGGCACAGTTTTAAGTGCTGGTGAGTTGTTGGTGAACATGACACATAGGAGCCCTGCTGGCTTGGAGCTTACAGCCTATTGGGGAAAACAGTGACAGTGAGTAAGCAAAGAGGCATAAGATCTACCCACATTGTGATAAATCCTATTGTAAGGAAAATGAGCTGGGAAATCCACAAAGGTTCAGTATCACCACATAACTAGTAATTTAGCAATGACCTTCTAGAGCAGAACCTGTAGGCACTTGAGGTGGGAGAGCCTAGAGCAGTGGTTCTAAGACTTGGCTGTACATTAGAATCACCTGGGAATCTTTTTAAAATCCTGATTTCTGGGCCTCATCCTCCGGAAATTCTGTTTCTTTGTTACTAATGTTGTGGCCCCTCCCCATAACAAAGAAATAGAATTTCCGGAGGATGAGGCCCAGAAATCAGGATTTTAAAAAGATTCCCAGGTGATTCTAATGTGCAGCCAAGGTTGAGAACCACTGGCCTAGAGGTTAGGTTATAAGGCTCTGTAGATCCTGGCAAAGCTACTCATGGCTTGCGTGACCCCAGGCAGGTTATTAAAAAGATAATCTGTAAAGTAGGGAGAATAGTAATCCCTGCTTTGGAGGGTTGCTTTACAAATGGACTTAACTTGGCACAGTGCCTGGAACACAGCGAGAGCTCACCCAAGATTAGAACCAATGATGTAGGCAGTGTGGTTAGAGAAGGGGTGGGTGGTAAGGAGTTGCTAAAGCTTTCCTGCTCCCCCCCCCCCCATGAATACCACTGTGCATGTGACCCACCTCCCCTGCACAGGAGGCTGGACCTCATACCAAGCTCACACCCCGTTGAGGGAGACAATGGCTGGCTGCCCGTGGGGAAGGTGGATGCCGTGTGTTCTCCCTCTTAGGATCCCGCTTTTATTCCTCCTGACAGTTGATAGCCTTCCAACCAAGCTCTCTTCTCATCCTCTGCACCGAGGCTGTTTTCTCCCACCTCAACGCTGCTCACAGCGCAGCGGAGCCTCCCGCCCACTGGCCGGGACTGTGCTGCATGCACAGGGGCTGCTGCTGGCATCTCATTACACATCTAGGGGCCGTTAAATATTGACAGCAGTGGCTGCTCACTAGACGCAGCGCACAATTGCAGAGCTGATTTCTCTCTCTCCCCCTACAGTGATGTGATAGATTTCATTCCCGGTGAGCTCTGTGGGCAAGATTTAAGGATGTTTTCCCCTGCTGTGAGTTGGGAATAAAGTCTTCACAGATTGCCAAAGCAGGTTCAGTGAATCATTCTCGCTTCCTGCTGCTCCTCGCTCCTCTGCATGGAGAATGCCACCTGATTTAGTAAATGTCACTGTCGCCTTCCATTCATCACCCGCCTCAGACGCACTGCCCAGCGGTGATACTCATTGCAGATGTTCCTATCAGCCCATCCCAGCAGCAAGCAGCCTGTCCCCAAGGCAGCCCTTCAAATGGGAGATTGTCCTTTTCAAGAGGCGGAAGTGACATCCCAGGGTCACTCTGAGATTCCTGGCACCATTGCAGTAGCCTCAACTCTGGGAAAAGCCTGCGTCCAAGCTGATGATGGCTCTTGTCAAGATGCAGAGTTTTCTTTTTTTTTTTGTTGAAGAGGTAGGCTATCTGGGTTGTTTGGACAAAATGTTGACAGAGTTTAAAAATCCTGGCTGAGGAATGATGTGGCCCAATGTTTGAATCTACCACTTAGTTTTCTGAAACTTTGGGAAAGTGGTTTATCGGTAGAATATTACTTAAATGTGGGGGGTTGTGGGTTGTTACATGGTATAAGACATGTAAAGTGTGGTGCCTGGCACCTAGTAAATGCTCAATAAAAGTTCATGGTTGTTAATGCTGTTACTATTGCTGCCGTGTTAGCCTTGTCTTTGAGGTTGTTTTATTTTCAGCCAGGCTAGTGGTTACCCCAACTTTGTTTTTTTTCTTAGCCTTGCTTTCTGGAGAGGCTGGAGAGAGGCTCTGTTAGAGGGTTCTATTCTCTCCATCTGTGCTGAATATCAGGGGAAATTGTTCCAGCAATACATTGTGATGTTAGAAAAAGGGAGCACTGGTCTCCGAGCCACAAAGCTTGATGCTGAGATCAAGTTTTTTCAATGAACTAACTGTTGGAATTTAGGCAAGACACTCAGCCCTTTAGAACTATTCTTTCCCCTCATGCCTCCTCGGCATGGCTGCTGTGAGGATGAATAATAATCTATTATGCCTATTATAGCATCATGTACTATTTACTGAGTGCAGCATATAACTAGACAGTTTTAACAAACCTTTAAGATAGATGTTATTGTCTCCAGCTTAAAGTGACGTCAAAGCCCTATGTTTAACTACTCACAGTCTGGTCAAATGAGATCATGTCTTTAAAAAGAAAAACTCTCTTTCTCAAAATCTTTTTTCTCAGAAAAAATTTCTCAAAAATCTTTTGTTGTCTTGACTCTTTAGCCTGACATTTAGGGGCCTTCGACGTCTGGCCCAGGTCACATTCCCATCTTCACGTCCCATCTATAGCTGGGATTCTGTGCTCCCTAATAGCCACAGTTTTATTCCATTTCCCAGAATGTTCTGTTCTCACACATGCCGCTGAGCCTTTGCATATCTGTTCCCTCTGACTGTAATGTCCTTCCCTGTCTGCTTGATGACTTGGAAAACTACGTTAGGATTCGAATAGGTGACTTTCTCTATGACCTGTGACTCCGGCCTCTCATGTAGAGTCTGTCACCTTGTCCTTTGTGTTTGCAGAGCGTCCTGCATGAGACTCTCACACAGCACCTATCACACCCTTCCTGGATTGTCTATGAGAATCTGGATGATCTCTGTTCAAAATCCGGCTCAGCAAACTTTGAATTGCCAGCACCAAACACAGTGCCTGGCACAAAGTACATGCTTAATACCTGCTCGTGGAATGAATGAATGAAATGGAGTTGGTGGGGTTCCTCCCCCTTCACCTCATTGACCTTCTCCAACCTCACCTGTGATGGGGAAGTCTTGTTGCTCAGGAATGTGTTGGCACTATAATGTGTGCTAAGACAGGAGATCCATGTTATTTAGAGAAGACTGGCTTGCCTTATAGTTACTCTGCTCTGAGGCAAATGGTTGTGGCCTGGGCTGGGGCCAGGGAGCCCTTGGCATTATATGTATTACAAGCTCACACTTAGCCCCCCTAATTCCCTATTAAGAATTTATCCTCAGAATATAATCAATACTGGAGAAAACGTTTGATCCTTTTAATGTTCATTGTAATATTTTATAAAATAGGAAACAATTTCTGAAAAAAATCTAAATGTCCCATAATGTGGAACTGGTTGAATAAGGAAGGGAGAGAGATAGAGAGAGTTAGAAACATTGATGAGAGAGAAACATCGATAAGCTGCTTCCTGCACGCCCCCTACTGGGGATGTGCCCGCAACCCAGGTACATGCCCTTGACCGGAATCGAACCTGGGACCCTTCAGTCCGCAGGCTGACGCTCTATCCACTGAGCCAAACCAGCTTCGGCAGGAAACAATTTCTGAAAAAAATCTAACTGTCCCATAATGTGGAACTGGTTGAATAAACTCTTTTGCAGATCTGTACAATAGAACTAAAATTATCCATTAAAAATAACATTGTAGATGAACATGTTGATATGGGAAAAATATATTTAAATGTAGAGTAAAAAAACAGATTACATAATGTATATATAACATGGTACCTTATTTATAAAAATGTATTATGTATAATTTTATATTTATTTTAATTCTTATCATATATGTTATACAACTATATCTATGTGCGTGTGTGTGTGTGTGTGTGTGTGTGTGTGCATATGACACACTTAGGAAAGATTTGAAAGTATATACCAAGGTGTTAACAGTGCTTCTCTCTGGTTGGTAGAATTATAGTATAACAATTTTTTTTTGTTATAAAAATATTCTGAAGTTACATTTAATATTAAAATATACTTATATCCATAGCAATGATCAGTAGGGGTTGTCTCCTAAATGCTAATGTTTCCATTACATTAAAGCCAAAATGTTCTTACAAAATGAACAGTGAAATGATGCTGGCTGCAGCTGATCAAAGTCTCCTCCCTATTGTATGTGACCAGCTATTCTGTTAATGAGTCTTCTGGACAAGTCACAGTTGGATTGCTGGGTTGAAACATTATCACAGTACAACCAGAAGGAGAGGGTGAATTATAATTGCTTCTTTAAATGGATTTTATGTGGAGAGTTCTCCCTGATTGATTTATGGTTGAAATCGGCTTTCAAAAAAGTTCCCAAAATATATTAGCAGACACAAATGGTTAACCCATCTAGGCTCCAGAGACAGTATTATAATGAGATGTTTAAAATAAAGATCATGAGAAACTATTCAATTGTAGGCAAGTTTCCATCTGCAAGGGTATGTAATTATAGAAACAAGTCTCATATAGTTTTGCTGGTCACCAAATTCCTCTGGTACTTAGGATCTTTCCTTCACTTGCTTGTTTGATGTGTTATATTCTTCCCTTTTCGTTGTTTGGAATAAATTCTGTCCTCATTACATTGTGATTTTCTTAAGAAAGGATATGCTTTATACTTTGCTTTCCTAGCAAACCAAAACCCTCTAGGGATTCATGAGTAAGGACTAGCATATGAGGGTTCTTGATCTATTTTTAGTATTTCAAAATGTCAATGAGACATAGTATATTTTCCCATCTTAAAGCCAGCTAGGCCAACCAAAATGTCAATTTTCTTGCTCTTGGCTGGAACTATATGAACAGGGTAATACTATTAGTTATTTCTTATCTGCCAGATGTACCAATTGGCTGCTGAGGCCACTAAAGAAATTTCTAGGATGTGAGTGGACAGTGATCAGAGCCCTGTGGTTTGATGGTGTAAGAATTGCAAACCATTGGCCAAGGACATAGACAACCACGTTGTTAGTGTTTAATATGTATTAGCTGGCTTGGGTGGGGGGCTCTATTTCATTGAGGTAAGTTATTCAATTTGTTTGACATCAAATCATGCAGATCAAACTACAAGTTATTGCCTGAGATTTTCAGCTCTACTTGTTTGTCTTGAGAGTGGTTTTCCAGAAGTTTCATTGAAATCACCTGGGAACTTACACGACAGGTTCTCTGGCTGTCCTCTTTCTACTCCACGGATCTGACTGAGGGGTCTGAGGAAAAGCCTGGGAATCTGAAATGTTAACAAGCCCCCAGGCAATTATCGTGCACAATTAAATTTGGGAACTGCTAATGTAGATCAACACTAAGTAACTTAAAAATGGCAAATCATAGGCTTAACTTTTTAAAAAAATATATTTTATTGATTTTTTACAGAGAGGAAGGGAGAGGGATAGAGAGTTAGAAACATCGATGGAGAGAAACCGATCAGCTGCCTCCTGCACACCTCCTACTGGGGATGTGCCCACAACCAAGGTACATGCCCTTGACCGGAATCGAACCTGGGACCTTTCAGTCCGCAGCCCAATGCTCTATCCACTGAGCCAAACCTGTTAGAGCTTAACTTTTTATTTTTACATCTATGAAACAATAAAGATGCCTACAGGGGTAACATAACTCTTTCCCACCTGCCTGAATGTTCTAGCTTTTCTTTCTCTCTGATCTTATTCTGAGGACAGTTTCTGTGCAATGTTCCTGAATCTTAACTTTTTATTTTTACATCTATGAAACAATAAAGATGCCTACAGGGGTAACATAACTCTTTCCCACCTGGATTCAAGGATGTGGAGGCTCTAAAGGGAAATAAAAAAAAGTTAACTAGATGGCTTTAGTGTAAATTCTTAATTCAGTAAGAAAAATAAAAGGTATGATTTGCTTCCAGACCATACTCTAATAGACACACATAACCTAACTACTATTCTCCTCTCTTTATAACATTATTTCTTTTTCCAACAGTATAGCCCAGTGGTAGGCAAACCACGGCTTGCGAGCCACATATGGCTCTTTGGCCCCTTGAGTGTGGCTCTTCCACAAAATACCACGTGTGGGCGCGCACGTACAGTGTGGTTGAAACTTCGTGGCCCATGCGCAGAAGTCGGTTTTCGGCCTGGGCGAGTCTATTTTGAAGAGGTGGTGTTAGAAGAAGTGGGGGGTGTTTGTCGGTCGGGCGACGGGAGACCCGGCGCAGGCAGGCCGTGGGATATGCAGCTCGGGGGAGGCACGTGCAATTCATGCACGAGTTGAGGATGGGAGAGTTGGAAGGGATTGACCTCAGCGAATGTACCCCAATCAGATTGAGGACGTTTTAGCAAAGGCCAGCTTAGGAGTACCCTAATTAAGTTCATAACAATGTACCTACCTATATAGTTTAAGTTTAAAAATTTGGCTCTCAAAAGAAATTTCAATTGTTGTACTGTTGATATTTGGCTCTGTTGACTAATGAGTTTGCCGACCACTGGTATAGCCAATGCAGATTGTTATCTTGGCAGCATTTGAGTTCAGGATGTTTTTCCAGTTTGGAAACTGAACCCCTGAAACTATTTTACTCATTGTAATAATGCAGTGAGAAGTCCCACTGTCATAAGGAAAGTGATAAAAAGTTATCTAAATCAAAACCAATATACTTTAATATATGTAAAGCCTCAAATAAATTGAAAATCAACACATGGAAATCCATGTAAAGGAATATGATTGGAGTAAACACATTTTTTGAAGAATAATTACACTTAAAATGTTCAAGATACAATGCTGTTGTACAAATAATCTAAAACTACAAACTAGCATGAACCAAAGTTAGGGGACACCCAAAGAGAAAAATAAATTGGCTATCAAGGAACACTCCCAAAATATTTCTCATGGGTATCTCTGGATGACATAGCTATAGTCATTTTCCTTTATCATATTATATTTATTATAATTTTCCTTTATTTTCTAAATTTACAACACAAAACACATGATAACTTTCTGATTGGAAAACAAAAACAATTTATTTTTAAAAGAGTACCCGCATACCTAACATTTATATATTTATCTATATATAATATTTAAATCCTAGATAAAGAATACAAATTAGCCCTAGCCAGTTTGGCTCAGTGGATAGAGCATTGGCCTGCAGACTGAAGGGTCCCGGGTTTGATTCCAGTCTAGGGCTCATGTCTTGGTGCAGGCTCAATCCCCTGTCCTGGTCTGGGCGTGTGTGGGAGGCAACCCACTGATGTGTCTCTCTCACATCGATGTTTCTCTCTCTCTGTCTCTTCCTCTCCCTTCCACCGTCTCTAAAAATCAATGGAAAAATATCCTTGAGTGAGGAGTAACACCACCACCACCAACAACAAAGAATACATTGATGTCTCATGAAAGACGAAGTTGTGGGTCAAATGAGAAGGGAGCTGGAGGTTGTGGCAGGAATTACCAGTGACTTCCAACTCCTGTCCCACAGAGACCTGGCATCAAACCTCCCAACACCCCATCAGTTACCAGCAGCTGATTGGAGAGGCACACAGGGAACAGCTCCTGGTCTTGGCTGGCCTGATAGAGTCCCTGTTCCCAAGGCACTCTATCTAATGGGGAGATGGCAAGCATGAAAAAAGTTAAGTAGAAATTTAAAATTTCCAGTTCAAAATAACCAAAGAAAGTCCGGCTGGTTATTTTGGCTCAGTGGTTGAGCATTGACCCATGAACCTGGAGGTCACGATTTGATTCCCGGTCAGAGCACATGCCCAGAGCACATGCTGGCTTTATTCCCAGTGGGGTGCATGCAGTAGGCAGCTGATCGACGATTCTCTGTCATCATTGATGTTTCTATCACTCTCTCCCTCTCCCTTCCCCTCTCTGAAGAAAAAAATCAACATATTAAAAAAATAACCAAAGAAAGGAGAAATGTTACCACGCAGTCCATGATTCATTACCAAATGAATTGGAGGGGGAAGACCTCAAATTCTTTTCAATATGTACCAGCTTTCTCTATGTGATATCAAAATACGTGGAAGAAAAATGTGTCTGCCTCCCACTGGGTCAGATCCTTTCTACTCCTGGGTGATCAGAGCTGACACATCTCGTCAAGCAGTGATCTTGAACTTGCTGGGTTCTCTTTGGGTCTTAGTTTTCTTTTACTTTTCAGTGAATCAGGAGGCTTTGTCACGAGAAGCTGTAAAAGATGTAATAATATGTACATATTCTGAAACTTGAGGAAAAAAGCATGAAGGTTACTTAAGTATAGCGAAAGCCCATTCGGAGGTTTTCTTTTTACAGACTAAGATTCCTCCACATATCAAATGAGGACCTCCCTGTGCTTCTGCTGTGATAAGGCATCTTTCTACTCTACTCAGGAAGGTTTGAGAAAGAGACGGGCTGTGAGATGACATTAAACTTAACTCCCTTTTAGGGTGTCAGTATTACTTTTCATTTACCTGCTGGTTGAGTCATAGAACAGACTAAGGCGTGTGGTGGTAGCCACAAGATAGTGACTGAATGAGCAAATGCAACGTTTGTTGCTTCCCAATAATGGGCTCAGCTCCTTCATTTTAATTTGTGAAAGCACAGTATTTCGTCACGAGGTATCACAGCAGCAGAACATGTCATACATTTTAAGACTGCTTGCCAGACACAGGCAGAGTGCAAGGGCAGCGGTGAACATACCACATTATGCCAAGATGTGGCATGGCCTTTGCCAGGGCTGTGCTGGAAGTCGGAAGATCTGGGCTCATTCCAATTTGGTCACTTCCTAGTTATACGTCCTTGGATGCTGCGAACCTCTGTGTTTTTCTCCTGTCAAACCCTCACTTTTCCTTTCCTAGGGAAACAGTACCCCGATTTTCATTTGAGTAACTGCTCTTTTTCCTGATTGAGGGATGGGGTGTGATAGGCCTGGCCAGTAAGAACAAGAGTGATCGAATGACAGATGGGCATGTGGCCCAAACTGGGCCCATTACAATTACTCTTGAGGCTTTGCTAGAGGTTTTAGGAAAGGAGTATTCTCTTTTACAAGGGAGGCTGCTAAACCTGTAGGTGGTCATCTTCTCACTGTGAGGAGCGCCTCTCTGAGGATGAAGCCAAACCAGAAGAGCAACGTAACAGAAGAGGAACACATGTGTTCCAGACAAATATGCCCTGATCACCTAAATTCAACCATTACCCAAACTGGAGACATTCCACTCAGGGCTCAGAGTTCCTGTGAACAAGTAAGTTAGCTGGTTTGCTTAAGCTTGGGAGGAAGTTTTTGTCACTTGCTGCCAGAGTTCTAAGCAGCTGGGCAATTCCTCTTCAGGCCTCCAGGTTGCTTCTCTTTAAAGGGTTAGGTATTTTAAAAATCTTTATTTTGCTTCCTGATTTAAAAACCAATTATGCTTATTGTAAAAGTATGACATTATAGAAAAGGATTAGATTACATTGTGTCCACACCACCATTATTAGGTTGTATCAGTTAATGATTGCTGTATCACAAATCACACCCAAATCCAGTGGCTTGAAATAAGAAGTGGTGATTACTGCTCAGGACTCTAAATGTGAGCTGGGTAGCTCTGCTGATCTGATCTAAGCTTAGAAGATCATAATTGAGCTCCCTTATGTGTCTGTGGTCAGCCGGCGTATTGGCTGGGGGATGACAGGTCCAGGATGGCCTCATTTGTACACCTGGTAGAGCCTGTCAGGGCAATGGCAATGGGGTGTCACAGTTATGTCTCTCATCACACAGCAGGCTAGCCCAGGGCTTGTTCATGGTGGCTGAGTAGGGCCTTACACGAGCAAGTGGAAGCCTACTGAGGCCTAGGTTTGTAACTGGCTCTTTTTTGTTGTTGTTGTTAATCCTCACCAGAGGATATTTTTCCATTGATTTTTAGGCAAAGTGGAAGAGAGGGAAAGACAGAGAGAAACATCGATATGAGAGAAACACATCAATTGGTTGCTTCCTGCACTAGCCCTGATTAGGGCCCGGGCCAGGGAGGAGCCTGTAACCAAGGTACGTGCCCTTAACCGGAATCAAACCCTGGATCCTTTGGTCCATAGGCCGACACGCTATCCACTGAGCCAAACCAGCTAAGGCTAACTGGCACATTTACTCCCGCTGCTTCTATTGGCCAACACAAGTGATAAGGCCAGCCAAGAGTCAAGGGAAGGAGAAACTGATTCCACATTTTGATGTGAGGAGCTGCAAAATCACAAAAGCAGCATACATACAGAAAGGGGGAACAATTGGTACTCTTTTTGTAATCACTGCATAACTTTATTCCCTCAGAAATAATCACTGTTAATATTTTGAGGTACATTTTTCTGAATTAGTCCAAAACACATATCTTATATTTATTTTTACTTTGGAGAATACATATTTTTCAGAAAACATATTTTTTATTTGTTTTTATTTTTGTGGTTGTTATGTTTATGAAAAATTGGTATTATATGCATTGTTTTACAATTTATTGTTTTCAACTTGACAATATATCTTGAGCATTCCCCCACATCGATGCATATCAACCTCTTCTAAAGAGATTGAATGTGCATCATTTTCTTAGCTCTGACCTTCTAAGACTCTGGGATTCTATGACTTATTGTGAACCAAACTAGAAACCCGATGCACAAAAATTCATACACTGGGGGGTGGGGGTGTCCCTCAGCCCAGCCTGCACCCTCTTGCAGTCCGGGAGCCCTTGGGGGATGTCTGACCGTGGCTTATGCCCACTCCCTGGGCAGGCTGATCAGGGGACATCCTTAGAGGCTTGCCAGCCAGCCCTGCCCGCCTCCCCATCGCCCCGCTGCCGCTGGTTGCCACCGCCCCTGATCATTGTCCCTTCCCTCTGCCTGCTGGCATCTGCCTTGACTGGCCTGGTGCTGCCCGCTCGCCGGTCCCGCCCCCTGCCGACCGGTCATTCCACCGTTCAGTTGATTTGCATATTAGGCTTTTATTATATAGGATTTCCCAAATCCTCAAACTCATTTCCTCAAAGTGACAAGAGAACTGTTAGATTCCCAAGCAGCTACAAAGTTGAGCCTACAATCTGACTGAGATTATGTGTCAATTTTGAGTGCTTAGTGATTTCACCCTTGTTAGTTAGAAAATTACTTGCTATCATTACTATTAATTATAATGATAATTACAAGACTGTGTCTGATGAAATTCTAGCAATTGACTCCCATTAGCCCATGGAAGTATGTGCTGATTGCTCTGGATATACTGCTTGTCTTCTGGTTTGCACCAATTCAGCAAATATGCTAAAATTGGAAGACAGAACAAGCTACTAAAGATAGGTAACCCAGATGTAGTAAGATAAGAGCTCACCATACTGATTCTACACCATCAAATGGACTGGGGATTATTGGGCCCTGGCTTCTTTCTGGCTCTTTGGTGGTGAGAAATCACGGAGCCTTGTGAGATGCTCCCATTTCTTCAAGGCCCTCATAGCTCTTCAGCACCCTCAGCCTGAAGACTATATACACTATAGTAGCCGACTTTGGAAACCTGAGGAGATTCTCTATGATTAAGACCCTTGGGGGGATTTTAGTTAATAGATGTTAGTTAAAGAATGACAATGAGGTTATGGATCCTATAATAAGTGATTCATCTCTGAAACCGTTGTTTTCAGACTTTTTCCTTTTGCATAGCCACAGTGCAGCCATTAGTTGCATGGACAGAATTGAGCAGACTAATGTGACATGAGCTAAGAGCAAGTGGACTTTTGTGTCTGCTGTAAGGCAGAATTTTTTCATCCATTAATTCATTTATTCATTTAAAATATTTATTGATCATCTGCTGTTTGCTATGGGAATATAAAAATGAATAAAACAGTTTTTGTCCTTACATTTTAGTAAAAGGAAAATGGTATCTACAATGTGATTTAAAGTGTTGCAAGGACAGAAATTGATATAAGAGTCTAAAGGAAAATTGAGATGGCATATACAGATACCTAAAATAATAAAGTACATGTGTTTTTATCAGTGAGGGTTCTCCAGAAACACAGAACCAATAAGAAAAATCTATCTATCTATCTATCTATCTATCTATCTATCTATCTATCTAGGGCCCCTCCTGCTGCGGCCCCAGATCCCCTGTCTGCTGCCAGCCCCGCTCACAACCACTGATGGCACAGAGCAATTGGGGCCAGCACCAGCAGTGGGTGCAAGTGGGGCCAGTGCTATCAGCAGGTGCAAGTGGCGGCTGCTGCCCCGATTGCCTCTCAGGAGCAGGAGGAGGTGAAGAAGCCCTCAGGGGTGGTCAGGGCCAATTGCACCTGCTGATGGCGCTGAGCAATTGGGACCAGTGCCGGGCACCAGCAGTGGGTGTGAGCGGTGGCTCCAGTGCCAGCTGCAGGTGCAAGCAGGGCCGGCACTGGCAGTGGGTGTGAGCAGTGGCTCTGGCGCCGGCAGCTGGTGCGAGTGCCAGGTGGGACTGTGGTGTGGGGGAAGCAAAGAATTTTCAGTAACCACCAGAGGCTCGCCCTGATGACAGCGACTGGTGCCCTGCCTTGGTCTGGCACCCCCGCTCACCTGCTCCACCATCCCGTGGCGGTTGATGCCCACCATGTTCCGCACACGCCCCCTGGTGGTCAGTGCACATCATAGCGACTGGTTGTTTGGTTGTTCTGCCATTTGGTCTATTTGCATATTAGCCTTTTATTATATAGGATAATAAGGGAATAAGAGAGAGAGAAAATATTAGCTTAATACACACATTTATAACAAAATGAAGAAGTTCACATGACAATTAGGGTCCCCATTTCTATACCTAGTCATGTGGTCAGAGGGTCACATACCCTTTTCACATTCCCTTTGTTCTCAGTAAGCGCTTTGGCTGGTTGTGGTTCTATACCTGTAGGGGTGACCTATACCGTCATTCCTGAAAGGTCTGGGACATGGGTTATCCTGCCTGAATTTACTTGTAGTTGTTATAGTTTTTCATTGACTTTAATCACAAAACAAAGACCACTAAGAGACACTAAGGGATCTCCTGTGACCTAGACCTGTTCTTCCTCACTAACATTGCGGAGTAGCAGTCCAGTTTCCCCTGGGTGAGCAGGATGAGTTATCCCAGCCAGCAAAGTAACTCCCTTCCTTGCCTGTTCATTCAGAGGCATGAGGTAACCTGAGTTACTGGGTGGCAGGCTTAACTTTGGTTCAATGGAATCACAATTATTGTGTCTCCTGGTGAAGGTATGTCTTCCACAGAAACTAAGATTTCTAGTTCCACAGAGGATAAGGTTGCAGGGACAGGGAGCACAAAATTTGCTAGTGGATTACTATGGGTGTTAGTAGATCATCCCTTGATTCCTGGACCCATCAATCTTGTCTATGAAAGAAAAAGCACCCTATTTTGGATGCTGATTCAAAGGCTAGTATAGCCTCTTGGAGAACCTTGTCCCAGCCCTGCAAGTTATTGCCATCTAGCTGGCACTGTAACTGAGTCTTCAAAAGGTCATTCTACCAATCTATTAAGCCAACTACTTCAGGATGGTGAGGAGCATGGCAGGACCAGTACAATCATAAGCATGGCCTGTGGATGCACTTCATTTGCTATGAAGTGAGTTCCTTGATCAGGAGCAGTGCGTGTAGAAGAGCATGGATGTGAATAAGGCATCCTAGAAGTTCAGAGACGGTCCTTTTGGCAGAAGCATTGAGTGCCTGGAAGGAAAATTTCTATCCAGAATGAGTTTCTATTCCAGTAAGAACATAATGCTTCCCCTTTCATGATAGAAGTGGTTCAAGGTAATCAACCTGCTACCTGGTAACTGGCTGATCATCATGGGGAACGGTGCCATATCAGGGACTCAGAGTTTGTCTCTGCTGCCCGAAGAGGTCAAGGTCACACAACTACTAATGGATGGTTGTTCCAAAGTCTATGTCTACCTGGCCTATAACAGTGAGAAAGGGCCCAAAGAGTGAGCACAAAATGAAGTAGTTTTCAAGCCCCCCCTCCCCCCCCCCCCAGTGTTGAGGGTGAAGTACTAAACGAGACGCAGACAACCTGGCTTTGATTACAAACAGGCCAGTAACTTTTTATATGACCTGGGCAGTTTCCTTTCTGTTTTACAGAGCTGCCACGTTTGTAAAATCACAGTATTGACTTAAATCGTGGATTTTCAAATGGTGTTAATGTTTTGTTACTCAAACGTTCTGGCTGTGAGAAACTCTGAGGGGTAGTTAGAGAGGCCAAACAGGTGGATTTCTGGGAGTTTCCCCACCACCATCTTTACTTCAACCGGAGAAACTTAACTTTCATTGAGCTTCATCCTTGGGAAGCTAAAGACCAGAATTTCAGGTGCCTCCTGCCTTCAATGTTATGGAGACATGAAATTAAGACTCAGCCAACATTTACTGGAAGTTCCTCTACTTATGAGCTTTAAACCTAAAAACTGTTTTCAGTTATATCTTTAGTAGTTTAACACATGCATGTGTTATTTCTTACAGTTTTATCAGTAGACTGAGTGGTTCTTTTGCTCCACATGGTGTTGGCAAGAATACCTCATGAAGCTACATTTAGCTGGTGGCTGGGCAGGGCTCGAAGGCTCCAGAAATCCCATCTCACATGCCTGAGGTCTCAGTGCTGGTTGATGGTTAGAAAACCTTGGATCCTCACCTCACGTCCTCTCATCTTTTCATGCCTCTCCATCGGACCATAGCAGGCTAGCCTGAACTTCTATAGCATGGTGGCCTCTTCAAGTGTCACTTCTGTCTTATTGACTAGTCAGTGCAAATTACAATGGCAGTCCAAATTCAAAAGGAAGAGAAATAGACCCCCACTTCTTTTTTGTTATTGTTGTTAATCCTCACTTGAGGGTATTTTTTTCCATTGATTTTTAGAGAGTGGAAGAAAAGAGGGAGGGGGAAAGAGAGATGGAGAGAGAAATATCTCACATTGATTGGTTGCCTCCCACACGAGCCCTGCTTGGGGCTAGGGATCAAACCTACAACCCAGGTTCGTGCCCTTGATTGAGATCGAACCCACAACCCTTTGGTAGGCAGGTTGATGCTTTAGCCATTGAGCCACACCAGCCAGGGCTACTCTGTACTTTTATCTAATCTGACAATCTCTGCCTTTTAATTGGATTGTTTGATTCATTCATCTTTAATGTTATCACCATATAGTTGGATTTATGTATGACATTTTACATTTTTTTCTACATGGTGCATATCTTTCTTGCTCTTCTATTCTTCCTTTACTGTTTCTTTTGCATTAAGTGAATATTCCCTAATGAAATATTTCAATTCCCTTAATGCTCTTTTTACTATATAATTTGAATTATTTTCTTAGTGGTTGCTTTAGGGCTTAACCACATACATCTGGTCTTATCAAAATTGACTTTAGATCTGTACAAACACAATTCCAGTGAGATACAGAACATTCCCTCTTCTTCCTTTTGTGCTGTTGTCACAATATTACATCTATATGTGCTACAACCCAACAATTCATTTTATAATTATTACTTTATATGTATGTCTATAAACAAAGTTAAGAGAAAAATGGAGACAAATATAAATTTATAATGTTGTATTAACCTTACTACTTACCATTTCTGGTTTTGTTTTTCATTTCTGTGGATTTGAGTTACCATCTGGTATCATCTCCTTATTTCAATGCAGTTTTGCTCTGACTCACTACCTTTATGCTATTATTGTCAAATGTTCTATACTTCCATATATTATAAACTTAACAATACAATGATATACGTATTTTTTATACAGTTGCTATTTAAATTAGTGAAGAGAAGAAACTAAAAACAATAACCATTCACGTTATCTTTTATTATTACACAATTACCTTAACTGATGTGTGCTTCGTCTTTTGTGTGTGGAGTCAGATTACTATTTGGGAATTCTTTCTTTCAGCCTAACCTACTTCCTTTAGTATTTCTTGTAAGATGGGTTTGTGACTGTCTTTGGAGATAATCTGCCACAAATTGCTTTAGAATTCCACTGGACCCAGAGGCATTCGAGGTTGCAGCAATAGCAATGTAAGTGCCTGTTTGATCACCTTGATTGGAGCTTTGATTGTAAGTGGAGGGCATTTCAATCATGCTGGGTAGTGTGCTCAGCAAGCCTTCTGGGAGGAACCCCAGGAGGGTCAGAGGAAGCTACCAGGCCTGGGCCTTGGAGCCGCCACAGTGGCTGCCTTGCTCAGTCTGACCTACAAAGCCGAGGCAAGAAGGCTTCCAGCTCTGGCTCCTTCCCAGGACAAAGAAAATATTCCCAATTATGCTGTGGCAGCTGAAAAATAGGTCATATCTGCAGCTTCAGCGATTTCGTGGTGACCCTGTAATCTAAACCAGCTCTTTGCTTGCTATTTAATTTGGAAAAATCATTACAACAAAACAAAACAAAAGCCCAATTAAGAAAGATCCGCTGCACAACAGATAATTGCTGCTTTTTTAGAAAATGAGTATCTTTGGATATACCTGGATGGGGAGAGGCAGAGCCAAACTCCGTGGGCCAGGCACTAGTCTGGACATCATCAGCAATTTTTCGCTAATGCCTCATGAAAGCAACCCTGTGAGTCAGATGTTATTATCTCCTGTTTATAGAAGCAGGATCTGGAGCCCTGAGAGTTTAAGTAACTGGCTCCAGTCACATAGTCAGTAAGTGGAAGAAAGCTGAAATGTGAGTCTCTGAGTTCTGGGTCTCGTGACAGTTATGAGGAACAAAATGGTAAATTTGGGGGTGGTGAGAGCACCTTTGGTCTTCTGGTTTATCTCGCACCCCTTTCGTTAGCCAACATCTCACACCTCCCCATTCTGCCTGTCTCCAGCTTGGGTTTGGCGGTTTGCTCTGCTTTATGTATAGACTGATGCTCTAAGTCTGATGCAAGGACATTCTATTTGACGATTCGATGGTTTGGAAATCTTAGAATAATAATATTTGTTTTCTGTCTTTCTTACTGATGGGCCACATCAGTTGCCATATTTGCCTTCTCCATAATAAATCTTAGACTGTTTTTTCATCTTTAATGTGCAAAGTTGACACCTGGAACACTTTCATGATAGGGTCATAATCAAAGCTAATTCGATTCTGGCTGGTGGCTAAAAAATACCATCCTGGCTGTCATGAGGTTTTATTGCATTATAGCTCCTACCACAAGGCTGCTTTGCATAGCCCAGCAGAAGTCATTTCGTCTTGTTGGACCTCCCTTCTTCCACCCGTAAAATTAGAGGTTTGTACCTGACACTTGACCTTAGGTCTAGGACTTTGTCATGGCCTCATCAGACCCCTGAAGCAGTGATTTTCAACCTTTTTCAACTCATGGCACACATAAACTAATTAGTAAAATTCCGAGGCACACCGAAAATTACAGGGTGTCCCCAAAAATGTATACAGCTGACAGCTCAATTTTAAAAATGAAATGTATTTTAATAAACACTGCCTTTATAATTATTCAGGTGTGTACATACATTTTTGGGGACCCTATATATTCTACTTTTTGCTGATATGACAAAAAATAGGCATAATTTTGATTCACACCAGATGGCTATTGTTGCGTTGACTGTTGTCACTTTTTTATTTGACAATCTAAAGGAAAAGAGGTCAGTGCCCCTGACTAAATTTCAGGAGCTGCGTGTTTTAAAATTCTTGTGGCACACCGGTTGACAATTGCTGTCCTAGAGATTGGGAGGAGAATAACTCAAAAGGCATAGGAACTTGTGTTTTTCTTGTTTCATCATCATTCCAGACACAGGACACCAAACCTATTGCCCAGCTACTGGTCCATCTCAGCTCTCTGCTTCCCACCCAACATTCACGCCCCCATCTGAAAACTCGTTGAGATTTTTTGGTTTCTGAATGCAAGAACTCACTGTTTCTACAACCCTGGTACCACCAGTATAATGATGGTACTTGCTGCCTCGTATTGAACCCCGCTATATTCCAATGTTATGCTACGCTTTAACGTCTACTGTATACACTATTAAAAGCAATTTACATAGGTTGTCTCATTTAACCCTTGCAACATGTCTAAAAAGTAGATACCTTTATTATCCCCAAGTGACATGATGAAAATGAAGCCATAGAGAGTAAGAGGCAGAACCTGGATTAGAACTCAGGTTTTCTGACACCAACACCTGTGCTCTTAGCCACCAGGCTGTCTCCCATGGGAAGTGGAAACTGGGCGACCTCAGCACAATTCATCTGGAGTGGGGGTGCTGGGCACGAAGTCCATTTTCCCAAACTCTGTGTCTGCTTCCCAGCGGGGAAGGGGTGGAATGACTATTTGGAGATCACCACCATGTCTAATCTGGGGCCTTAGATAAAATTACTAAAGGTAATTTAAATTCAGATAGAAAGTTATCAGTAGTTCATAACTGAGAACCAACTTTCAAGGCAGGGGGCTGGGACACAGAAAAGGCAAGTGTAGTGTGCCCCTGGCCAGGTGGGAAGAGCAGGACTCTCCCATTGGAGTTGGAGGATCTGAGAATAAAGGTTGATAGTTACTAGTATCATGTCCCCTGGCATGTTTGCACCCAATGGAAATATATATTGAAGCAAACCACTTCCAAATGGCTTGAAGGACAATTCCACCTTGGCGTTCCTGGAGGTATGTACCTATGGTATCACTCCTTCAGCCACAACAGACTTGAGAGCTGTTCCAACCAGCACAGTGTCCCACCCATGTGTGATGTCTTTCATGAACAGCACTGACTGAGACCATAGAGTGGAGACATGTGTCCTTTCTGACGTGTTTCTATTATTTGGGTTAAAGGGTACAGAAAAGAGGAGGAGCATTCACACCACGTCTCACGGAAAACTCCAAGTCTTAGACTCGGTGCTTATAGTGTTCATAACTGGCTTGGGAAGGAACATTAAGGAGTCTTGATTGCAATTTTAAAGGCCAAAACCAGCTATAAGTATCAATTATTATGTTGGTATTTTGGTCATGGGAAGAAGTTTTGTAGCAGAGCTCTCTGCTGGCATGCATTTTCTCCTGTAGATCACATCTTGATTTAACAGCTAGATGGCAGGTTATTTTGGGGTTCTTGAGTGAACTTGATACATACACAACTTGAATCAAGTTGAGAAAATTCTCTACTGCTGCTTTACTCTCTGCATCAGCCTTGGCCTTCCCACACAGGAAACTTGTTCACAAGAGAGATCTTCCAGCTACTGGCTCATGCCCATTGCTCTCCAGGGACAATCTAACACTGCCTTGTACAAAGATGGGAAAATGGAGGCACTTATTCAAGGATCAGTACCAAACATGTAAAATCTAGTATGTACGCCTCTATTTTGGGGAAAGTGTAACTGAAAATGATAAAGAACTCCTTCTATAGATGCTTCTTTAAGAAAAATGAAACTGTTTTTGGAATAAACCATCCTGGAGTCTGAAGCTTCTTTTAAAATTCCGCATTCAGTAATTTTTATGCAAATGATTTTATTTTTTTCCTTGTGCCACATAAGAATAATGGTGGTTCTTTTCTAAAGCTCAACCAAGAGCTGTTCTAACGGCATCAGTTTTGTTTTACGGACTCATTTAGCTGGAGGAACATGTTTACAATAGCCAAGCAGGATTTTATGGAGTAATTAGTGGTTAGGAAGAAGGACGAACAAACATTTTTTTCTTTAAACTAGAGGAGACTCAAGTGCTTCTGATAAGCAGATAGCTGGCAATGTTCTTCCCATTCCACCAATTCATCCACTCTGGGCTTCAGCTCTTATTGCTACAGACCACAATGCACCTGCGTTCCTCAGCAGTGGTGCCAGGTGAGAGTGACCTCGATGCCTTGGGCAGGAAGGCCTTAGTCTAAGGCCAGTCTTCCTTTTGACTAAGAAAGTTGTGGCTTTTGTGTTATGACTCCAAAAGTTCTGATGCTGGCACTCCTGAGATTGGCGAAGATCCAGCACCATCGTAATCTCCATCCACTATGCTCACTCCTCAACTGCTCACCAACAAACTCAAAGAAAATGAGACAAATCTAGTTTACATCTTCGAACAAGTGTTGAACACACTCCCCTGATATACAGAAAATCTGGAGCAGTCTAGGTTTCAGAAAATCCCTCCCTTCTATTTCCTAAAAGGACTTTTGTGCCACCATTCCTTCCTTCCTTTCTGTTCCAAGAACTCTATCATAAGACTTGTGGCTTTAAGTTTGGCCTCAGAGCTTGCAGAGGCCTTCTGTGAAGGGAGAAAACCGCTGGAGAGATATTTTATTTCTAAAACTAGAGGCCCGGTGCACAACATTTGTGCACTTGCAGGGAAGGGGGGTCTCTCAGCCCTGCCTGCACCCTCTCGCAGTCTGGGAGCCCTCAGGGGATGTCTGACTGATGGTTTAGGCCTGCTCCCCGGGGAGAGGCTCCCGCCACCACTGCTGCGCTCCCCAGCTGTGAGCCTGGCTCAGGGATTCTGGCTGAGTGGCGCGCCCCATGTGGGAGCGCACTGACCACCAGGGGGCAGCTCCTGCATTGAGTGTCTGCCACCTGGTGGTCAGTGCACGTCATAGTGACTGGTCGTTCTGCTGTTCAGTTGATTTGCATATTACCCTTTTATTATGTAGGATGGCTCTCAGTGATCCTTGCCTTCAGTATTTATGTCCTTGTGTAAGAGTGGGATGGACCTAGTTAGGGACTTGCTTCTAAGGAATAGAATAGGGCAGTGATGGCGAACCTTTTGAGCTCGGTGTGTCAGCATTTTGAAAAACCCTAACTTAACTCTGGTGCTGTGTCACATGTAGAAATTTTTTGATATTTTCAACCATAGTAAAACAAAGACTTATATTTTTGATATTTATTTTATATATTTAAATGCCATTTAACAAAGAAAAATCAACCAAAAAAATGAGTTCCTGTGTCACCTCTGACACGCGTGTCATAGGTTCGCCATCACTGGAATAGGGCAAAGTGATGGGATGCCACTGCCAGGATTGGGTTATAAAAGACTATGACTCTGTCTTGCTCTCACTCTCTCACCCTTTCTCATTTGCTTCTTCTGATGGCAGCTGGCTACCATGTTGTGAGCTGGCCTTCAGGGAAGTTCATGTTGCCAGGGCCTGAGGGTGCCACTTGCCAACACCCAGTGAGGAAGGAGACTCTCAGTCCGCAGCCCACAGGAATACAAATCCTGCCACTGATTACAAAAGTGAGCTTGGAAGTGGATCCTTTCCCAGCTGAGCCTTCAGATGAGACCCCAGCTCTGGCCCACACTTTGATTTCAGCCTGAGAGATCCTAAGCAGATGATGCAGCTAAGCTGCTTCTGGATACCTGACCCATAGAAACTGTGAGTAATACATGTTTTAAACCATTAATTTTGGGTTTCAAAGTAATATTTACATCCTAAGTAAATAATTATAAAGTAAAATTCCAATCCTTTATCTTGACCCCTCGGTTTTATATTTTTATTCCAAGTTTTTGGTTAGAGTAAATATGTTAGGTGAATTACAAAATGAATTGCACATTTTGTTTTCCATCATTGGCATGTAGCATCTATATGAATAATTATAATTTGGTTTTGGCTAACATTGCATCTATCTCTTTAGCTCTTTCCTGACCCCTTCTTTTAAAAAGCACATTGAATTAGACAAAACTCACTTTGCAAGTGTCAGAAACTAAACTCAAAGTAGCTTAAGCAAACACTAAGGCTTCATTTATTCATGTGTGTGAAAAGTCCAAGGCGTGGGTCCTGGCTTCAGCATGACCAGATGCAAGGGTGCAATCAGGCACTGTGACTCAGGCACTTTCTCCACAGCTCCACCTGCTCTCTGCATTCTCTTGTCCCATCTGTGCTTCCATGTCAGCTCTTTCTTCCTCTCAGCAAAGATGCCAACCCAGTTAGGAAACCCAGAGAAAAGGGCAACATCCCCTCTTTTTAGATCTGCATTGTTTCCCCCCAAGGGACTCTGACTGGCCCTGAGAGATCATGTGTCGCCTGCATTGGATCAATCACTATCTGAGATGTGATACCATGACTGGCTAGGTTGGCTCACATACCTGTCCCTGAGGCAGAGGACTCTGAGTTAGCTGGTGGAAAACTCTAGAAAAATCCTATGGAATTGGGAAGGAGAAGAGTTCCTAAAAGTGAAAAAGTTCCAGGTAGCTAAAAAGTACCAGAGGTCCATTAAGCAGGAAGGTAACAGTTTATTTCTTTGGGTGCTATGATTAGTTAGTGCTATAAAGTCCTGCATGGCTTAACACAGGGGGTGCATCCCGAGAAATGAGTCATTAGGCAATTTCGTCATCGTGCCAACATCACAGAGTGCACCGCCACAACCTAGCCCGTCTAGCCCACTGCTCACCGAGGCTACATGTGCAGCCTGTTGTTCCTGGGCTGCAAATCTGGACAGCGTGTTACTGCACTCAACGCTGTAGGCCATTCTAACACAGTGACAAGTACTTATGCATCTAAACATCTGTAAACAGAGAAAAGGTACAGGAAAAGTGTGGCGTGAAAGATAAAAACGGCACACCTCCGAGGGGTACTAACTGTGAATGGAGCTTGCAGGACTGAATGTTGCTCTGAGTGAGCCTGAGAGTGAGTGGTGAGTGAATGTGAAGGCTGGGACATGACCGGACACTGCTGTAGACGATCAATTCTATTCCACGGACCTCCTCCTGCTTCCTTCCAGCAGGGCCAGAAGTAAAACATCGATGCTGTTTCATGAACAGGGATATGGCCTAGATTGATTAGAAGTATTGAGGAGAAACTGTCTGGGTAAGGCATAGATCACCCTAACAGTGACTGTCAGGAGGGAAAGGTGGCCTGGGGATCAGCAGGAATAAGAAACCAAGATGGAGACACAAAGGGGCATACAGGACTGACAAGGCAATATAGTTTTGGCTCTTGCATATTGGAGCAGTGGTCAGATTAAGGAGCTGTGCGGTATTCATTAAAAGAAGAGGGGGGCCTGGCTGGTGTGGCTCAGAGGTTGAGTGTCGACCTATGAACCAGGATGTCATGGTTTATTTCCCGGTCAGGGCACATGCCCGAGTTGCGGGCTCGATCCCCAGTGTCAGGTGTGCAGGAGACAACTGATCAATGATTCTCTCTCATCATTGATGTTTCTACCTCTTTCTCCCTCTCCCTTCCTCTCTGAAATCAATAAAAATATAATTTTTTTAAAAGAGGGGGTTTAATGTGCAGAGGGTGGAGAACTGAGGACACGATATTTTGATCTTGGACATTTATTTTGGGTTCCAATAACCCTATCTAGCACAAAAGGCTCTCTTTAGTATTGAATTGATGGAAGAAATAAAACTTATCTATGCTTTCTATCCTTTTAACCTGCAAATATTTCCCAAGTCCAGGGACAGGCTGGCCCCATGTAACCCCAGCAAGCTTTTACTCACTTTAACTTAACATTCACTAAGGTGGCTCCTGCGGATGGGTCCTTATGCAGGACTTGAGGCCAACAAGGGATTTGCAGCAACGTGCTCTGGGGACCACCAGCTGGGCCTGGGTCAGGCTCCTCTGTGCTGATTCAGGTTGCCGGCTGCCTGCCTGGGATGTCATCTGTGACCTCAGAATTGAGGCACTGTGAGAGAGAGGGGCTCTGTGGCCAAGCCCCACAGATATTGCTCCTATCACAGGAAAATAATCCCTCCTGAACCACATATTCTCCCATTTCTGACAGGAAATTCAGCTCTCTCATAATCTTATGGGACCACGTCATATATGCAGCCTGTCATTGACCAAAACATTGTTATGCGATGTATGACTATATAACAAATCATCCCAACTTCATGATATTAAACAATAATGATCACATTATTAACATCCCTCACCATCCTGTGGGCTGATGGGCTCAGCCAGATGGTTCCCACTTGGGTCGGTGAAGCTGTTGGTCACTGGTGGCCGACCTGGAGTTACCACTGCCCCTCAGTGGGTGCCTGGGCTGGGAAGACTGGAGGAGCTGGAGTCCTTGTTCATCTCTCGCGGTGGTCCCAGTGCAGCAGCTCAAAGGCAGCCAGATTTCTTGCACAGGGTCTACATCCCAAGAGGAGAGGGAGCCAGGTGTCTTGCAGGAATCGGCCTCAGAGCTCACACTTCTGCTCCATAGAAAGAGGGAGCCGTAGTCAAAGGGAGTGGAAGGGGAGCCCCCTCGATGAGCGGAGCATTGAAGAATCCGTGGGGACATTGTAAATGATCACACGAGAATTAAAGAAGCTCTATTTTGTCTTTCTGAACCAGCACTTAATTAAGATTTATTCCTAGACAAGGGCGAGATTTGACTGAGACCAGAATGTGTTTGACACAGGAAGGTAATAAAGTCACTAAATCCAAGGATGGAGGTTTTTAATTTCTAGACTAGAAAAAAATTACATGTATCTTCTTAATCAGTACTCCCATCCCAAAGAAACGCGATTTCATGTGAGAATGCCCACAATCACCGATGAGTGTCTGTCTCTTTATTTGTTGCCTGGGGCGAAGGTCGGTGAGGGGGACAACGAGCTCGCTGTCACAAGGCATGTATTTCCTGTGCGCAGAGGCTCCTGGGTATCTTTAGGAGCTGGTTTTCTTGTGCAAATAGTCATTTGTAGGGAGCAAAGATATGCTAAGTGGTAGAATGGTTTTTTGTTCTAGAAATTTGTCTAATCTCTTTTCATGCCTTGTTTGTAGTGTATTTCCTAAGGGTTTCTAAACTTACAATTGCATATGTTTGTGTGTGTGTATAAATAAATGGTTTAAAATGTTTTATTAGCAAAAACAAGTTAAGCAGCAATTCTTTCCCGCCTGAGAAAAACTTCAGTGGCTGGCTTTGTCAACTCTATCTGCAACAAGTGTGGATTAGGACTTTGGGAAAATCGTGTCACACCTTTATGTGCCTTGGATTCTCTGTCTGGCTGCACGGGGCAGTTTCATGCATTTAGATGCTCATGGCTAAAACCCATAAACCATAAATAAGCCTCTCACACACAAAACTAAACCCTCCCATACATGTATCTGACCCAATTCCTTCTAGATGCCTCAACCCCATAACCTTACAGTGAACATGCTCAGCCTCTCAATAAATCCCTGCCTCTGCGTCACGGCCACAGGCTTCCAGGCCCCCCTGCTGACTCACACCCCAAGACCATACTGCTCATTATTTAAGAAGCAACATGTGATACAAACCCAAGATTTTATTACAATCATTTGCAAGTTAAAATAGTATCTCAGTGGTGAAAGGAAATTTTTAATAAAGCAAAAGAAAAGTTATGTGTATAAACAGAAGCGAGAACAGTGTTAACTGTGAAGTTTACATGATTCCATGATTTTAATCACTCTTTGATAATAGGCAACTCTGTGAACATCTATTCAAGGAGCTGAAACCTGTCTACTATGGAATTTGAAGTTGAATTAGAGCTTTGTTTCCTGCCTTTGGTCATTTTAAGGAAACAAATGAAAATGGTTTTATGAGCTTATAAAAATCTACCAGCTACCAAAAGAAATAAAAAGGTAAGGTGGTAAGCACTAGGGAGAAAAGTGAACACACACACACCCACACACACACACACACACTCCGGGAAGATACAGGAGGAGAAGGAAAAGCAAGATAGATTTTTCATGGTATCATTTGCCGTAACCTGCGATGGGAACAGGGGACAATGAAGCATGAATTCATGGCAAGCTGTGGTGCTCAGGCCAGACTCCCGCAGTGTGTCTCCATAGGGAAGGTGGGGAGGGGAGGGCGGTTCTGAGGATTCAACCCACCAGGAGGCCACACCAATGAGCTCAGGCAGCATGCATCCATGACCTGGGGTGGGGAGAGTTGTGGAGCTCAGATACCCCTCTGACCACCTCTGAGCACAGTTGCCACTCCTGATGTTATAGTAAATGAACAATATAATGTCCTAAGATTAGGAGATTCTTGTGATTCATTTCTTGGGCATTGAAGTCAATGCCTGAGTTGGAGTATGGGCCGTAAGTGCAGGGAGAGCTGCCGCCTGGGAAGGGAATGCTCTTAACGCCTTCATCTATCCAGCGGTTCTCAACCTGTGGGTCGCGACCCCTGAAAATACATCCTGCAAATCAGATATTTACATTACGATTCATAACAGTAGCAAAATTACAGTTATGAAGTAGCAACGAAAATAATTTTATGGTTGGGGGTCACCACAACATGAGGAACTGTATTAAAGGGTCACGGCATTAGGAAGGTTGAGAACCACTGACAGGGTCTCAGCTAGGGCCACCTTGAGGCAGTCATAAGCCTTTGCTTTCAGAATCTTATTTATCCACTTCCTAGTCCAGTGCCTAGCAGACCATGGGAGCTCAATAAGTATACTTGGAACAAGTTAATCCATCCAAATAGCAAGAAGTAGTGGAAAGAGTGTGGGTATTGGAGGCATGCAGTCTTGAGTTTCACCCCTAGCTCTACCTCTTTTAAGTCTGACCTTGGACATGTTATGTCTGGTCTCCGTATCAATTAGGATCCAACCAGAAGCAGGGGGTGACATGGCCTACTTCCCACTCGATCCCCCTGATTGCCTTATGGAAAGCAGGCTGCGGGCGATGAAGAGAGGAGGCAGGGAGCCCAGGCAGGCTCCTCACCTGGCATTTCTTTGGGTGACTATGTAAAGAGTTCATGGACTTGAATCCCTTTTGCTTTCTGGACTGGGTTTCATTGACTGCCATTCTCTAAACTCTGAGCTCGTTTGAGTGAAAAACTCAAATACTGGGCCGCGGGATTCATCTGCTTTACATGTGCAGCGTGTTCCCACTGTACCAGCCTCAGTGCCAAGCACCAGGGTAAGAGCTTGCCAATGCAGTTATTGGTAAAACCAAAGCGTGGCATACTCCTGGGTAGGAAAAAGTCCCCAGTTTCCGGTGGGCCTATTTCAGCCAATAACATTTTAGTTCCAAGGCTTATTTACTAGGAAAATTTTAAGGGCGGGTGAGAGAATGAGCTGCTTTGCTTTTTTCTTTATTTCCTCTCCTACTTGTACACATGTTTGTGAGACACGCACATGGCTTAAACATCAGAAGGGGGATTAGCAAGCCGGAGGAGAAATCAGATTCATCTTTGAGTCATCTGGCAGGAACAGAGGAGTCCTGGGCTCGGAGAGGCCCTTCTGCCTGGGGTAGCTCAGCCTGTGGGCTCAGCTGAGTGGCAGGAAGAGCTTTCCAGGTCAAGCCTGGGTCTGGGCTCCACTTCACTTGAGGGAAACACCTGGAGTTATTTCTAGCAGGGACACAATGCTACGGGTTCTGTTTGGGAGCCCAGAGTGCCAAGGGAGAAGTGTCCATGTGACCTGAATATTATTTCCAGGCCTCAGTGGCTGGCAGCCAACCTAGAAGCGTCATATTGCCATGACAACAAGGGGACCACACCACCAGTGACATCCAGTGATGGCAGCAGGCAAAAGGACCTGCGAAGACCAAGCTACAAAAGCTTTTCAGTGCGTGTAAATTTCCAGAGACCCCTGTCTTGAGCCTGTTTGAAACAGAAATAAATTGCAGAGCATTTGTGAGAGAGTTGCTCTGGAGAAAATGCCTTTGGAATCTTAGAACATTCCTGTCCTTCCTCTTTACATGCTATCAGCTGCTAATGAAAGGATTTGTACTCATCCTAGGTATTGCCTTGAACTGGAGTTGAAAGTGTCTGTAATCGCAGCAGGACCAACAGGGGAGATAAGAAGATCAGTATACCAAGACCAGGAAAAATTAAATCCAGGTCATGTTTACTCTGTTTTGCTAACAGCCTGGAGTTCAGGTTAAAATTCATTACATGAGCCTCTCAAGTTCTTAATTCTAGAGTAAGCCTAACACCCCAAGATTTAAAGAACTGCCTTTTGTAGCTTATTTTGCCTAGTTTTCTTGCTAGTGGTGGGGGTGGAGACCATGTCAGCAATTTGCATAATGTTAGGCCAAAGACCTTGGAATATCTGAGAGGGGCATTATGTAGAACAGGAATCATGTTTATGCTGCAAAGGAAACTGGACGAGCAGCAAGACTGCACTCTGACCTCATGACTTCATCTCTGTCAACTTCATTTCTGCCTCCATTTCTGTTCTGCCTTTGAAAGAAGGGAAATGCAGACCCCAACACAGAGCAGACAGTAGATCGCTCAGGATGTGACATAAACCAGAGAAGGCAAGGTGACATCAACTGGATTGATCCGAGGAGAATGTGAACAGGGCTGGCTGTAAAGTAGCGATTCACTGATGTGGGGAGTGGTGCAGACTCCAAGGCAGTCCATCTGGTGGCTCATGATGCTTTAGAATAGTGATGTTCCACCTTTTTCATCTCATGGCAAACATTAAATACTAAAACTCTGAGGCACACCAAAAATATATTCTATTATTTGCCAATGTGACAAAAAATAGGTATAATTTTGATTCATTCACACCGGATGGCTATTGTGTTGACTGCTGTCATTAAAAATATATACATATACATATATATATATATATATATATATATATATATATATATATGTGTGTGTGTGTGTATATATGTATATATGTGTGTCTATATACATGTATATATATATATTTTTTATTGATTTCAGAGAGGAAGGGAGAGGGAGAGAGAGATAGAAACATCAATGCTAAGTGAATCATTGATTGGCTGCCTACTGCACATCCCCTATTGGGGATCAAGCCTGCAACCCGGACATGTGCCCTGACAGGGGATTGATTGTGACCTCCTGGTTCATAGGTCAATGCTCGACCACTGAGCAACACTGGCTGGTCGACTTGTCATTTTTTAATTTGACAACCTAAGGGAAAAGAGGTCAGTGCCCCTGACTAAATTGTCAGGTATTGCATATTTTAAAAATATTGCAGCACACCTGTTGAAATCGCTGGTTTAGGAGTCACAAACCCCTCTGTTCTAGTAGCATCCATTTGCCTTTGGGTTGACTCACTCTATTTGGATCCTGGTTTTCATTTGGAGCCGTTTGGTCATGGATAGGATGGAGCAGGCTGCTGCTGTTGCACCCTGTCAGGCCCCCCCTCCCCCGTTCTCATTTTAGTCTATGTGACTGGCACTCATCTGGCGGGGGTGGGGGATTTGGCCCCCAGAAGACATTTTTCAATGTCTTGAGTCATTTTAGATTGTAACAGCTGGGAGGGGGTGCTCCTTCCCGTTGTAAAGGGTAGAGGCCAATGATGCTGAACACCCCAGAGTACACAACACAACCACACAGCTAAGCATTATCTGGCCCAACATGTCTACAGTGAGAGGTGGAGAAACCCTGCCCCACATGAGAGACCTGGTCCCCTCACTCCAAGGTGGCCTGGGAGGAAGCAGGCTGGAGGATATGGGTACATTCACTTTTGCTTTCAGGATTTGTTTAATAGTCTCTGTCACATGAGGGAATAGAATTGTTATGGAGAGCTTTGGGCTGAGACAAACTGGATTTGCGTTCTTTGGGTTTGCCAGGCACCACCTGTGTGGCCTTGATCAAGTAACTTATCTACACTGGAGTGAGCTTCTTTATTTGTAAAATGAGGAGAATAATATCCATGGTGAAGATTAAACAAGAAATTTGATTTAAAATGAGAACACCATGCATGGCCCATGGTAAAACTTAACCAGTGTTTAGTTGTATGATAAAGCTAGTTAGACCCTGTCAGCAAGCATCTGTTCTTAGCAGAATATGTGGCTACTGTGTTTATTATATTTACTGTCAGCGCTTAGGAAAATATATAGCAGTTTCTGTGTCAAATAAAGATCCCCGACCACCATCCTTTCTGGGGAAAAACTTTGGTTTCTGTATGGTGTATGATGTTTGGTATGGAGGCATCAGAAGTAAGGCAGCAAATATTCACAATTACAAAAAAGCAACTGAGAGATGAAATTCAAACTCATAAAAATTAATCACTTGTGGTGATAACATTTTGAAAAAATTCTAATTGAAAAAAATTGCTAATTTAGCATTTCTCGAACCTTGAATAATTTAGCTTAATGAGCCTTGCCTGTACCTCTATCCCCAACCTGACTCCTCAGAATGTTTCTGAGATATCAGAATTGCAAAGCAAGTTTCTCTGTGTTCACATGAGCAGGGCTCCTAATGAGGATGCTGAGAATGCCTTCAACATGGCTTATGATGGATAATGTGATGGAAGGCCCCTGCGGTTTTCATTTTGGACTTGACTTAATAAAAACCAATCATGGTAACAAAAGAGAGTGGGAGGAAGTCTGCTTCTCCTAGTTTTTCTATTGTGTGGCCACTTTAATGTTGGACTTTACCATACAAGACAGCAGGAAAAATAATTTAATATAGAAATGCCAGCATGGAGTAAACTTAAGTAGAGTAAATCAAGCATGAAGAAGTAGAGTGTCATAAGGGCATACATTTGCTTCTTAAGGGCATAGGTTTTGCTTCTTTAAGGGCATAGGTTTTGCTTTTTTTTTTTTTTTTAATTTCAATGTTCAACAGCACAGTATGTGCTTTTCCTTGCATGGACATAGCTGCCAAGAAAAGGCTTTCAGCAGACACACCCCAGTGGGTACCAGAGCACCTCTCACCAGTCTTCAGCCAGCCGGATTTCCCTGTTGGTTAAATACTAGTAAGATGAAAATTAAAGACTCAATGCTGACGCATGCCTAGGTGGAAGAAAAACTGGTTACATCATGTGATATCAAAACTGACCAGAAATATATCTTCCACTCATCTAGAGTAACTGTAATGTCTCTGTGACATTTTCCTTTGCATTAAAGCATTGTATGTCCTGAAACACAGATATGATATTCTCTCTGGAAACAGCAAAGCCAGTGGTTATCAACCTTGACTGCAAGCTAGAATCACTTGAAAAGTCTTTTTACAAATATCGGTGTCATTCAACATCTACAAGGAAATTGAATTTAATTGGCATAGTATTTTAAAAAATTTGGCATCAGTATTTAAAAAAAAATCTCTTCCACATAATTTTCTAATCTGCAACCAAGCTTGAAAACCATTGCAATAACAAGTTAAGATCTGGTCTTTGGATTTTTTTTTTTCTGAATCAAAACACCTACAGATTACCATGCACCTTCAACGGTCACAGTGACTCCCTTTGGCACTGATTCATGACATAGAATTTTGGGTCGGGTTATGGAACAGAGAAATTAGAGGGGAGAGAGGAGTGGCGTATGCAGCTTGAATAAGCTCCACACACAGGGTGATGTTAAAGTATTTAACCACCATTGTGGCATGAACACAGAGCTCTCCGAACAGATGCTACTTAATACCAGATCTGCTCACTGATACACTCTGACCTTTGAGAATTTGGGTATTGGGGCACTGGCACCTACTGACTCTTGCACATTGTGAATTCATTCTATTATCAGCAGTTTCATAGAAAAACCCATCAGGTGCAGGGAAGGCTGGGGGAGGGGAGTTAAGAGTGTGTAGGGACCAAGGATGCAGGATGTGTGGCTGGCTATCTATTTGGGGAGGAAAGGGTTTAAAAATAGAGCAGCACTGGACAGAAGGCTGATAGGCTTGGAATACAACAACAGATGTTACCTACTTCCAAGGGTTGCCTTGGTTCAGCCAAGTTCTTGGGTGTTGAGATGTTTTATAAACATCGTGCCCTTTGTAAGAATTCTGGAGATGAGCTATAAAAAACTTGGAGCTAAAAAAAATCTCCTAATGAGGACTAATGGTTCTCAATAAACTCCCAGAGGTCACATAACAGTCAAACTATAAATTGTGGAGCCTGAGACCCAAGTGAAGGGTCACCGTGACATTGTGTACATCATTAAACCAGTGAACTTCTGCTTGCCTGTTGGTGGCCGGGCCTCTCTCCTGCAGACCCAATCATCTGTGTGCTCTGAGGGCCCAGGAAGGTGCAGGGAAAGAGCAGCCCTGCTTGCAACTGCTTGGCCAACCCCCTATCCCCCTTGGCTTTAATCAGCATTTCCCCCTCTGCAGCCTACCCTCTGGCAATCCTGGTCTGTGGACACAAGGCAAAAGTTGGAAATATATGTTGATGTATAATTGAAAGTTTATAGTTAAAAGCCCAGCATGCAATTGTCCTCTGACAGAGGAACTTGGCCTGTTCCACGTTAGTTAAAGATGCTCTTGGTCATTAGACCTCCCACCCAGACTAATTTAAGTTGATTCGAAAAGGCGATGAGCATTGAAATAGATATGTTCTTGCAGATCATGAGTGTGTTCAAGACTTGAAGATCAGAAATCTAGAAGTCAGTTTGTGACATGTGCCTTCAGACAAGTTTCCAAGCTGTGGTGATTTATTCAAACATTTGTCAAATGCTTTCTTTTTCCTCTTTCTCTACAAATGCTTAACTGTTCATGGCTATGATTTTCCCTGACACCAATGAAGCATTCCATTGCTGAGCTGTTATTTATGTGATTCTTGAGGTCACGAGGGTATTTGAGCTCACCATTCCTACCACCTTCAGAGAAGAGCAGAGTTAATCTTACTTCTTCGAAGTCTATTGCTCAGTGGAAAACATCCTGCTGGCAGGGAGGCTGCCATTAAAGGTCATCCCAGATCCACTGTAAAACATCGCTCATTTCTGGTTCCGAATCAGAATTTAATGTCTGTACAAATGACTAGGGACAGGCTTTCATCTACAGCTGTGAGGCTGTCTCCTCAGCCTGACACCCCAGCCTTTCTGAAACCGCAGCCATGTCAATCTTTTTAAAATTTATTTTTAAAGTTAGTTTGTTTGTCCTTGTTGTTGGGCCTCCGGTAGAAAGGCATCCGTTGAGTACGGGCCAGTTGCTGCCACTTTATCATCACTGTTTTGTGGAAAATCCTCTTGTGTTCTGCTTGTTCATCATTCGCTCCATTTCCTTTGTACATGCCCCACGCTTTATGCAAATGGCTGTTTAATATGGTTTTTATATTTTTTTTCTATTTCCTACTTTTTTCACTAAGCACCGTGTGTTTAATATTTGCAATGACTAAGGGGATGTCAACGGCTAAATCCAGTATTCTCTTCCTATTGACTAGAAGCTGGTTGGGATTGGGGGTTCCACCCCTCTCCCCAGCAGTTGGGCTGGACCCAGCCTCAATTTTCCAAAAGTTCCTCTAGGTGCTATCAGCCTGGGCATACACTCCCCTGAAGAGCCAACACCGCCACACAGCCTGGTTTGGCCCTGTTTTGCCTGCATGCCAGGCAGCTTTCATAAGTTCTAGAAGAAGGGGTGACCTCCTACCCAGTGCGTGGCCCACACTCTGGACCCAGAAGGTCTCTTCCTGGGATGCTGTGGTGAAGGCAACTGTGTGGCCAACACTCTGCCGCTGCCCTTCTCCCTGGGATGTCTACTCTGTTCCTGTGAGGCTTACACAGTGAGAGACTAAGTCCTGAACTCAACAAAGATCTCCCATGTGGTGTTTGTTGTCCTTTGCCCCTAACTTCTGCTTAATTCCCTGGAATGGGCATCCACTGAATTTTGCCTAATCTCTTCTCCTAGTATTAGGCCCTAACTTCTTGCCATGACAAACAGTATACAAAGAACAGCCTTACTTTGTCCCTTTACAAACCTCTGTGAAATTTTCCCTGGGGTAGAATTTCTAGGTCACAGGAAATGCATAGACATAATTTGAGTAGTTCCAGCTTGCTCTACTATGAAAACGTGCCCTTATGCTGGAAGCTGATTGGCAGTTGAATTCCATCTGGAAGTTTAGAGTCAGAGAAGGCAGCCTGTGCTGTCATTTGAATTGGGAACCAGCAGCCTTGCAAGTTGAGGGAGTGGCAGTTTCTGTCAACCATGCTGAGTGGCAGAGAGCGCTGTTCTCAGAGAGAAGGGCTGACTGAGGAGATGATGCCCATGGATGTCGTGCAGAGAGACCTAGGGACTGGGGTCTGGCTGTCCAGCTCCTGGGTCCTGCCGGAGGCCGGTCCATCCTAGTTAATATGTTTACTCCCTTTAGCGCCATGTGTTTTAACCAAGGTCACCTCTCCGAGAAAGGTTGTTTCCCCAGGTGGGGATCTTTCCCTGAGGTTGGGGAGGGGATACAACCCCTTAATTAAGAGCCAGGCGGGTAATCAAGCTACATGGTCTTTACTCCCTGGAATGGAGATGAGAAACACCTTACAGGATTGAAATCGGCTGGTATAAATACGGATGTAATAAGACAATAAAACGTCAGATCCTCATCGGTTCCTGACCAGAACTCCGACCAGAACTTTGGCTGGAGATCCTGGCTATAGGTCCTGACTAGGCTGCTGACCAACTGAAGGCTGTCTTCGTGTCATTCCTTCTTCGCCGACTCCGTCCACACCTTTGGGGACCCCTGGACCTGCTGGGATTGGACCCCAGCAACTGGCGCCCAACGTGGGGCACCTAGGTAAGTCCCCTCCGTACTTGGGACGGATAGGACTGCACCGTAGGGTGCTGCAGACCCCTCCTATAGAGGATAAGTAGGGTAAGTGGGTAGTTAGTATAAAACTTAGATTGACAAGATGGGTCATTCTGAGTCTAAAGAAAAAAAACTCTGTGTTAATCTTTTGATGCATTTGCTTGCTAGCAGAGGAGTTAAGGTTACTCCCAGTCAGATAGAAAGTTTTATAGAATATGCATGTCAATGGGTTCCTGAGGATGGAACTGTTAATTTAACAAATTGGAATAAAATAGGAGAGCAAGTTATGTATTATCACACCTTCCATCCGGAGGACGAGAAGGTCCCGGAAAATACCTTTTCCCTCTGGAATTCAATTCGTGACATCTTGGCACCAGAGGCAGAAACTATTGAACTTTCTCAAACTTTAAATAGTCCCTCGGATCCACCTAGAGAGGACACATCATTATTGTCTCCAGCTCAATCTAAGAGCA
>NW_005871103.1:1802132-1857182 GCF_000147115.1 Myotis lucifugus
TGAAATCTAATGGTTGGCCTCTGAGGTGGGGAGGGGGGAGTTCAAACGAAAAAGGACAACGAGGTACGGCAGAAGCTGCTCGTAAGGTCAGAACCTCTTCTGCTCACTTACAAGACAAACCTGGAGTGCCACGGCGTGTCTACATTAAAGGACCGATTCCGTGGGGAGGGGGGTGGAGGGGCATGTGGTCCCTCAGCCCATCCTGTGCCCTCTCACAGTCTGGGACCCCTCAAGGAGATAATGACCTGCTGGCTTAGCCCTGCTCCCTGGTGGCAGAGGGCAGGCCCAATCCCTAGGTGCAGCCCCTGGTTGGGCTCAGAGCAGGGCCAATTGGGGAGTTGGGGCGCTGCCCCCTGTCATGCATAGAGCAGGGCGGATCGGGAGGTTGCGATGCCACCCCTAGTCACGCTCAGGGTAGAGCCGATTGGGGGGTTGGGGCACCGCCCTCTGTCACACTCAAGGCAGGATCGATAGGGAAGTTGCGGCACCACCCCCTGTCACGCACAGAGCAGGGCCAATCAGGGGGTTGGGGTGTTGCCCCCTTTCATGCACAGAGCAGGGCCCATCAGGGGGGTTGGGGCTCTGTACCCTTTCACACACAGAGCAGGGCCAATCAGGGGGTTGAGGAGCTCCCCCCTTTCACGCACAGAGCAGGGCCTATCAGGGGGTTGAGGAGCTCCCCCCTGTCACTCACATAGTAGGGCCTATAGGGGGGTTGGGGCCCCCCCCCCTTTCACACACAGACCAGGGCCGATCAGGTGGTTGGGGCGCCACCACTTTCCCACTCAGGCCAGGGCCGATGGGGAGGTTATGGCTCTACCCCCTCCCACACAGACCAGGGCCCATGGGGGGGGGGGGCGCCGCCCTCTATCACCCACAGAGCAGGGCCGATCAGGGGGTTGGGGCGCTGCACCCTGTCACACACAGAGCAGGGCCGATCAAGGGGTGAGGGTGCTGCACCCTGTCACACACAGAGCCACAGGGCGATCAGGGGGTTGGGGAGCTCCCCCCTATCAGGCACAGAGCAGGGCTGATCAGGGGGTTGGGGTGCCTTCCCCTGTCACGAACAGAGCAGGGTGGATAGGGAGGTTGTGGCCCCGCCCCCTGTCACACACAGAGCCGCAGGGCAATCAGGGGGTTTGGGCGCTGCCCCCTGTCACGCTGATCCCGGTGCCGGGAGGCCTCGCGGCTCCACTGATCCTGGTGCTGGGAGGCATATTACCCTTTTACTATATAGGATAGAGGCCTGGTGCATGGGTGGGGGCCGGCTGGTTTGCCCTGAAGGGTGTCCTGGATCAGGGTGGGGGTCTCCACTGGGGTGCCTGGCCAGTCTGGGTGAGGGGCTGAGGGCCGTTTTCAGGCTGGTGGGTGACTGAAGCTTCCAACCGCTCCTTTTTTTCTTTCTTTCTTTTTTTTTTTATTCTGGGCCAGCTTTAGCTCTGAGGCCTGGGCTGCTGAAAGCTGGTTTCTGGCCTTTGTTTAACTTCTGTATTTGATACAATGTTGCGGTCCAGCTGACTGAAGCCCGGCTGACTGAAAGCTGGTTTCTGGGGTTTTGTTTAGCTTCTATATTTGCAACATAGTTGCTTAGAGTTGCAGCTGAGAGGCCGGCAAGGCAGGCGGGGAACGTTGGAGTCCGCCATCACTGGAGCAAACAAGCCTCCCTGTTCGCTTCAAGCTGCCTGGCTGCTGGCCACCATCTTGGCTGGCAGTTAATTTGCATATCTCACTGATTAGCCAATGGGAAGGGTAGCGGCCGTACGGCTAATTACCATGTTTCTCTTTTATTAGATAGGATAAGTTGTTCTGCTTTTAATCATGAATTTTAGCATCACTTTTTAAATTGTAGGCACTTCTTTAGTCAATTGACTCTGCTCTTACCTGTCCATTCTCTAGAATGTTTGGATGGACATAGGTTTCCATAATGTCTTTTTGTAAGTCTGGTTAAAATTACTGGTGAGTTTGGTTTAAGGGAAACATACAGTGTTCGGTCATGGGTATAGGAGTTGGTGAAAATGATTACTCTCTTTTATAACCAGAGACTATACAGAGAGTAGTGGAGAGAAATTGTTGCTACAATGCCAGGGTTTCTGCTTTTTTTTTTTTTTTGAGTTGCAACCACACTAAAGGTAAATGCAGCTGTTTCTATGGTTTTATTGAGAATATGTATTTTTTTTTCCATTTAAAATTAGTTGTCAGATAATTTTTGTTTTGTTGGGACTACCTCTTCCATCCACATTATATCTTATTTGAGAGTTGTTTCATATTCTGTGTAGTTTTTGCCCAATAATTTTTATCTTTTCCTTCCTCCCATTGTATTTTGCTTGGTTCATAGCCCATCTGTTGTAAATTCCAGATAAAATGTAGTAAAATTTAAGATTTATGGCAAGGGAAAATCAGAATCAGGTGGTTTGCAGTTAAAGAAAAACAGAGTTGTAATGGCAAAGTTATTGTAAGATCATATGTAAACTTAGAATACATTTAGTTCTCACTATAGAAAAGAATAGAATAATAAGTGAAATGACCTTGATTTTTCATTTGAACATTTCTACATGGTCAAGGCATAGATCAGCACAAAACAGTTGATGTTGTGGGAAGCAATAGCCAAGGTCTTGCAAGTTTACCAAAAGGAAACTTACTTTTTTTTCAGCTTGTAAGCTCTTGCTTTCCTCATGAAGATAAAAACAGAATTAAAAAGCCATGATTGTCCTTTTGCTCCCAGGAAATGTTTTTGTGTTCATACTATTGTTACAAAGTTTAACCTTTTCCCTCCTTTCTTTTTTGAGAAGAAGAAGGAGGAGGAGGAGGAGGAGGAGGAGGAGGAGGAGGAGGAGGAGGAGAAGGAGAAGGAGAAGGAGAAGGAGAAGGAGAAGGAGAAGGAGAAGGAGAAGGAGAAGGAGAAGGAGAAGAGGAAATAAATTGCTGGGGTTATAGCACATGTTTAAGTTTTAAACCTCTTTTAGCCTTTTAAGCTCCATGATATGAATGAGAATAAGTGGATGTGGGAACTCAGTCTCAGGCTTCTGGGTTATGTGATAGTTTTCTCCACTGGACTTGGACTTGTGTGGACACCCTTGGCTTCCTGTGAACAGACCGGCCTTCTGCAAGTAGAGGTCTCAGGAGACTGTGGTCATGACCTGACAGCAACAAAGCCCTCCTCCCTCTCTGAGGGCCAAGTGGATGGGACTTGAGCTTCCTGGGACAATCTCCTAAAAGCCTAAATTAAAATCTGTAAGAAAGTGAGCAAATATTTTGTTGGGCCAACCTAGGGTTTCAAGAAGATTTTAAATTTCAATGAACTCTCCATCATTCCTTTTTACTAACTCCCAGCATAATTCACACATTTATGGTACCTGGTTGGCCCCAGTGGGGACTTTCCAATGCCTCACATGATAGATAAATGGCACCTCAAACTATTCATCCATCCATCCATCTATCTATCCATCCATCCATCCATCCATGCATCTTTCCATCCATTCATGAATCCATCTATTCATCGATCCACAAAAGTTTATTAAGTGCCTTCTATATGCTAGGCACTGTGTTATATATTGAGGATGTATTAAAATATTGTCTCTGCTGTCCAGGAACTTAGAGCCTAATAAAAAATACAGGAATTCCTCAAGCAATTCTATGGAAGAAATGCACAATTAGAAACATTTGGAAACATATCTAACCCTGTAAAGGAAAGGAATTTGCTCTAGAGTTGGAGAGGGAATGTGGTCAAAGAAGGCTCACATTTGAGCTGGAAATTAAAAAAAAAGATCAGGAGTTAAAGGGGGAGGGGATGGAAAGAGCACTGTGGACTGAGGGAACATTTGTACAAGGTCATGTGACACCAAAGGCTTAGCAGGCCACGGGACAGTAAGATGGCTGAGCACATGGGGAATTGGCTCCAGTTGAGGTGGGTGAGGTGCACAGCGGTCTTCTCTACAAGGGTCTTACATACTAATTAAGATGTGTATTCTTTGTCAATGACAATGGGAAGTCATTGAAGCTGGGGCTGCAGCATGGTAGATGTTTCATAAGAGACACTTTGGCTGCTGAGTGGAGAATAAAGGGGGAAGGAGCAAGAGAGGCATAGTGAGATGTAGTAAGACCAGCGAGAAGAAAGCTGTTGCAGGGGAGAATGGTGGCTTGGGCTTGTGCTGTGAAGGGGACTTGGAGAGTGGTTTGTGGAGCATGAGGTAGAAGATAAAATAGGCAGTCCTAGGTGATGTGTGAGATGTGAGGGCGAGGGAGAGACAGGTATCAAGAATAATGCCTAGCTCCCTGGCTGTGCAGCAGAAGGGATGGTGGAACATGCCAACAAGAGAGATTATGGAGGAGGGGTATCCCTACTGCACCCTGGTCATCAGGGCCTCCTCTTGTCACCTGTGCTCCATCTCCAAGTCAGTATACACTGAACTGCAACTTGAGAAAGATGATGGAGAGGAAAGATTTTGAAAGGTGACAGGTCACTAAAGGAACAACAATTTTTTTATTGAGCACTTTTTATGTGCCAGACAATGGGTTAAGCATTGGGAATCCAGTAGAAGGAAAATTAGATCATGTTCCTCATGAAATTCCCAGTCTAATAGGGAAGACACAATAAATAATTATAATTACTTCATTAATTACTCTGTTTCTGTGATAAATACCAGGAGAGCAAGACAAAGTTAGCTAATCAGGTCTGGTTAGGAGAGGGAGAGAGGCAGGGCAGGGCAGGCACCCAAAGAAGGACGAGAAGAAAGAAAACATTCAGGAGGAAGAAAGACACTTTGGAAGGTCCCAAGGAATCAAATGTTTGGAGTGGTTAAAGGAGAGCTAGAGAGAGAGATCCTTCTATGTGGTGAAGTGGGGGTACCGGGCCACAGTGACGTGTGACAGACATGGGGTGGAGCAGGAGCAAGGTCCTGGCAGCTCAGGGTGCTCTGCTTTTGCTTCCCTAGGCATCTGAACGTTGTTGTTGTTACAGCTCCCCATACTTAGAACTCAAGAGGAAAAAGAGGAGCTGAACTGGGAGGGGTGTGATACTAACCAAGCAGAAATTGTAAAGGGACAGACAGGTAAGAGGGACAACATACTTGTGGAAACGAGGCAGGTGGTCTTGAGGAAGAACTTTCCACTTTGTATGTATTTCTGACTCAAGCCCTGATTCCGCTCTTTTCTTTTTTTGCACTAGACCCTCGGTATAGGATAATTTTATTTGATTACCCATTAGCTCCCATTCGTTCCCGAGTTTCCGTTGTGACCAGAGTTATAGAAAATGTACCATATGGTAACCAGCTTCTTCAAGTCACCCATGGGAGTGCTCTCTCCGTTGTACTTACCTAACCGCCTTCTCCAGAGGATGTGGGTGTCATTTTTGTCCTGGATGAGAAAGGAGATTAAGATGGTTTGTAAGAAATAAGTGAAATAGTTTTGTGGCTCTGTGTACCCTGGCTGCCTTTTTCCTAAGATGGATTTGGGTATGAAGATACCCTATGATTCTTTCTTTATTCTTCATTAAATTGTCTTCAGCCTCCTTTGTCCTGCCTAATCAGAGTATCTGTTCAAGATGTTTTAAATTTCTTCTGTGAGCTACAAGAAAAATAGGTCTCACAAAGAGCTCCGTCTCATTTAATAACTTGCTTGAAGGCAAAAACAGTGTCAAGGAGCATTCTTATCTTTTCCATTTTCTAGATACACTCAGCTGAACATTAATTTGAGGCAGCCCTTTAGAAAGGAGATCCTGGCTTTCTTATCTCAACGGCTTTCCTGATAATTTGAGTTGTGTGCATGCTCTGAGATTGGGAGTTCTTCTCGGGTGGTTCTGAGGACAGCCTGATTGTTCTGCCTTGGAAGTGAAGTAATCTCCCACTGGTACACTTCTGCTATCGCAGATGTTCAAGCGATCATTTCCCTCAGTCTGAAGACAGAAAACATAAATAGCTTTTAGATGTGTTGTAAGACAGAGTAGGCCCCTACATTTTGCTTGAACTGGTGTGTGTGTGCCCATCCCTGATTGTGTGTCTCTTTGGGGGGAGGGGGGGGGGGGAGGAGGAGGCAGAGGAAACACAATGCCAGGGAAAGACCACAGGGCAGGAAATTGGGAATTTCAAGTTAGAGTCTTGGCTCTGTCTGCCCCAAACTAGCTGTAGAAGAACCCTGAGCAAATCCTCCCATTGCTCTGGTCACAGTTTCTTTGCTTGTGAAATGAAAAGAATAATCCTTCCCACCCATCCTCATACAAATGCTGGCTTGAGGATATGAACAAATGCTTTATCCACATAAGAAGATTACCGTTAGAATTGCTGCCCCTCCCTCTATGGGTTAATCATTCATTCATTGGTCCATTCATTCAATAATGACAGGAGTGCCAAGATCTGACTTGCTGGGTGGAGGGGGAGCTGGAGGGAAGCATGAGTGGGGTAGGGACATGAGGCTGGTGGCTGCAGTCCTTGTGGAAGGAAATGCGTGTCCTAGACCATGGCGGTGACTGAGAAGGTGGAAAGAAGTGGATGACTCAAGAAAAGATAGAGTGGACTTGTTAGAATCTTTATCGGAGAGGTAAACCTTAAGTTTAAATAATTAAAGAACAAGATGAATTTTTGGGGACAGATATGTAACGTATGGGAAGTCAGTAAGGCTTAGGTGGGAATTGCTTCCTGTTTTGTTTTAAATCCTGGAAGTCATGCATCAAAAAGACAAAGGAGAAGGTTGCTTCCCATGTACATGATCACAAGCCAGCGTAAGGATGACGTTTCATTTTAAGAAACACATGGCATGCACAATTTCTTTCTCTAGTAACTTTTAATGACTTTAAATTAATTACTCAGGTTGTAGCAAAAGCAACTCAAAACCCCAAATAAACTTAAACGGAAAGCATAATTCAAAATGCCTTTTATGGTTTCTTGAACAAAGGTTGACTTGTGGGAGGATCAGAATTGCTTTGGAATGTGTGGAGACACAGGCTCACAGTGCAGCAGCTGACACGTTCCTTTGGCTGTTACACATTCACTGTTAACACAATCAGAATAAACACACCAGTAACAGCCTATACAAAACAGCCTGCAGTATAAATCTGCATAAGGGCACTAGGCCTGATGCCTAACGTATCCTCCTGTTTTGTAGCTCTGAGTGGAAGACGCACGGCACGTGGGTACCAGCTGCCTGAGACTATCACAACAGCTGACAGGTTCTTCAGGGACCGTGACTGAATCGAATTCATTACAAAAAGTATGTCTACTTGTATTATATTCTCTACTTCTACAGCGACTAGTACCTATTTTTTATGACAAAAGTTGATGAACTATTATTCCATTTAAATAAATAAAAGATGTACACTTTTGTCATTTTTTTTATCCATATAGTACCACCAACTATTTAGCTATATTTTGGGGAATCTTTATTTTTTAAATTTTCTAATCATTCATGCGTTTGGTGAGCACTTGTTTTACCATGTGCTGGCTGTTGTCCTTGGCATGGGGATTCATGGAGGACAGGGAGACATCATTTCTGCCCTTCCGAGTGGGGAAGACTGATACAGGCAAATTAGTAAAATAATTGCAAGTTGTAACATCATGCAGGGCCTACTATATTGTTGGAGGGATTTGGATTTTAGTCTAAGTGTAATGGGTAGTGTTTGAAAGCTTTAGGTAAGGGAGTATTAAAACCTGGTATAGGTTAAAGACTATAATTTTGCTACTGTGTGAAGAATACATTGAGCAGAATAGAATGGCCTTAGCACAATAAAAGATGCTCAACATCTAGTCATTAGGGAAATGCAAATCAAAACTGTAATGAGATACCACAGTGAGATGTCACTTCAGAAGAGGCAAATCCATAGAGATGAAAGTGGATTCATGTTTGCCTGGGGATGGAAGGGATGAGGGCTGACTGTTGGTGGTATGGGTTTTCTTTTGGGGGTGATGAAAATATTCTAGAATTAGGTTGTTTCACTGGTTGCACAACTCAGTGAATATACCAAAATCCACCAAATTGTACAGTTAAGTAGGTAAATTGGATGGTGTGTGTACATATCTCAATAAAGATGTTAAGAAAAAGAAAAATGGAAAAAGAAAATTGAGGGAAACCACGAAGAACATGGATTACATGGCTGACTTGACTTCCTGTTTCAGATCAGAACTGGCAGCCTTGCAATGGCTCCTGGAGAATGAATGAGCAGTCAGGATCCTGTCTACATCGCCCCTGTATCTCATACAGCAGCCCCACAATGATCTCCATTTCTATGAACCAGCCATACACTTTCTTTGGGTCTGCTATGTTTTCTTTTCCATTTCTTTCTGTTTGAAAAACATTTTATTAATTCTGCAAGCTCAGTTCAAATTCCACCTGAAACTCTCCTTGGTTGGCTGGCCCTATAATATGTCATTCTTGCTTCCTGTGAGCCCATTGCATGTGGCTGGTACCTCTGGGAGATCTCAACCACGTAGCATATCAAAGACCAACTGAATTCACTCTTTCTCCCCTTCCTCATTTCCTCCCTTCTTCCCTTTTGCCTTCCCTTTTTCTTTTCTTCTCCAAATCCTGTTCCTTCTCTCCTTCCATCCCTTTGTACAATCAGAAGGAAGTTTCTCTGCCACTTAAAAGTCCCTGAAACTGTCTCAGCCTATCAAATATCTGTAGATCTGCTCACACTTGGTCTCTTAAGAGTAGTTGTATAATAGATGTTGTCCTTACAGAGGTTCACATTATTCTCATTACAACATTCCCCTCCTTCTATAACTCAAGTCTTGATGGCAGTTTTAAGCAAGACATAACAAGCAAATTTTTTTCATAATTAACTTAACAGCATTTTCAGTACATGTTTATTGAGCACCTACTATGTGTCAAGCACTGGTTCCAACGGCTACATCAGGAAACAAGACAACTGAGGTCCTTGATGCTTTTTCAAGATCAGAAAATGATGAATGCAGTGCAGAGACTTAAATGGGTGATGTCAGAAAGTGGGTGAGAGGCATCTTAAGACTGATTGGCCAGGGCAGGTCTGTGAGATGACATTTGAGCTGTGATCTGAATGACAGGTAGGAGCAAAAAATCATTCCAGGCGGAGGGGACATCTCATGTACAGGCTTTAGGGTCAGAAGTGCTTGGCATATTAAAGGACCGGAAGACTGTTACGTGTAGAGTTTTGTAGGAAAGGTGGAGAGAGGAGTGGAGCAGTTGAATAGCCAGAGGCTGGTTTCTCCCATCAGTGTGAGTGGTTGAGACTTATTCTAATTCCAAGTAGGAGCCGCTAAAGAAAATGTGACACAAACATTGTTTGTAAAATAGTTGAGGTTCGGGGCTTTCCTGTTTTTAACTTGTATTTTTGGCCTGTAAAAAGTAACTTTCACAGACCAGAAAGTGCAAAAGGAAAGTGGAGAGATGGTCAAGCGTTGAAGCTCTTCACTGTAGCTGAACACCAAACAGTAAACAATGAAACTCACAAAAGGTAACGGCTAGGGATGCTATGGCCAGAGGCTGCACAATGAGTATTTTGGTTCATATTTTTCATAATCCAGTTGCAGCTTAATAGTGACATGGAAGGATTGTTTTCTGTCAGAAAGAGTGCTGAAAGCTCTTCCTACTGCCCCAGAAGAGAATGTGGATCTCATCATGGAACTGGAAAAAGAACCTGTTAGAGAGGCAAAGACCTGTAGCATCACATGTTCCAGGCTAGGATTTAAAGAGCATTTTGAAAGAAATAATGCATCACCAAAGAAATCCATTAAATATAGCAAAAGCTTTAATAGTGGTTTGTGGGTTGTTTTTTTATATTGAAAATTCCCACTCCTAGGAATTTATCTAAAGAATTATCTTAGATCTGCACAAACATTTAGCTCAAGAATGCTCAACCATTTTTTAAAAATAGTAAAAATTTGGAAACCTTCAAAATATCCAGTAATGGGGGAATGGTTAAATAAATATCCCTAGGCAATGTAACATTTGGCATTAGGCAAAATAATTGGGAGAAGTCTGATCATCGCGGAATGATGTTGATAGGCACTGAGTCCGAGTGGCTGGAAGCCTTTGGACTCTGACAAATTCTCACCCTTCTATGTTTGCCTGTCGCTGCGGCTTACTTTGACTATTCCAGGCGACAAGGCCGACACCCCGGTTACTCTGGCACCTGAAAGTGACTGACAGGTTCTCATGCTCTGCAGCTGCCCGGCGTGTCCTCTGCATCTGAGGCGGCCACCCCGTGGCGTCCTGTCTCTTGGCCTCTGGGTGATCAGAGCCATGTGTGGGGACAGCCCCTCTGTCTCCACCTGCTGCTGCCAGAACCCCTGGCTGGAGGCCAGCAGTGATGCTGTGGTCCTTCCCAGGGGCTGGTCCCACTGGGATACATTGTCATTTCAGTTTGGGTCATTTTCAGCTAGATTTTAACCGATCTCCACTCTTATGCCCTGAAAAACAACACAACACAACACACACACACACACACACACACACGTACTCTTTCACCTTGCTGTTAACACACACGCTTAAGTCATTCAGTGTTTACAACCTCACTTTGGGCCTTGCCTTTCTCTTTTAGCCCATTCTTCAATGAATTATAATGTATTTTTAAAGAATAATCACCCTTTTCCTTAATACACAAAAAATAATCAATGTGTGTGTTTTTTAAATCAAAGAGGTAAAAATGAGTAAATGAAAATTACATGCAATGAAACTAGCCAGAGATTCCTATTGTTGTTATTGTAGTGTCTTCCCTTTGCTTTGACACATGTATCTTATACTTTAGGGATACAGGTATACTCCTAGCCATACAGCTGTGAAGTTATTCTATAAATTGGCTGCAACTTCAGCTTGTTGGTCAAGGAAATGGACATAGCTGTTTGAGATTATTGTTGTTTTGTTTGGGCTCACACTGACTTTTTCCACTTAAAAGAAGTTATAACATGTATACACTACAGTGCATAGATATTCAGTGTACAATTGGAGAAACTCTTACAGTTGTATATAACAACCAGCCAGACAAGACAAAATGTTTTCAGTCCCTACACTCCTGAAGAGTTCCCTGTGGCTCTTTTTTTTTGGCCATCAGTAACTTTGCATTTAGGAACTTCCATAAGAATAATAGAAATGTTTTCCTTTGACAGAAGGACATATGTCAATGGAGGTGTTTCTGGCATTTACTAGTGCACTCAGTAACTTGATTTGAAAAGTGAACTGTGCAATACTATACAATTTCAAACACTTTTCTATACAAATGTCTGACATTTAATTAGACTGATTTAAAGTTATTAAGCTTTTTGTCAGAAATAATTTTTAAGTGGATGTGTCAGGATACAAACAGCAGTTGTCAAGGGAAGATGGCGATAATTTGTGCGTGTGCCGTCTGAGCAGCTGGGTCTTTTAATACTGAGCACTAGGGCCTCCACTCTCCTTTATAGAAGCTGTGCGGGCAATTAGGGGTCAAATGATGGACTGCTCGTGTTTGTGGCGAATATTTGTCTCATGACGAGGGCATTAAATTTGGTTTCTACCCTGTAACGTAGACAAAAAGCATCGCTGAGAAGAGAAAGCATTTAAGAAATTCAACTCACCAGTTAATTGTTGAAGCACATGCCATGAGCTTTCATTCTGGGTGATTACAAGGTGGCTGATGAAAGTAAATCAGGTTGCCCAAAGCACTTGAAAAGGCTTGAATTCTATTTGTAATCTTCTGAGGCTATTAATGTATTTTATTTTAAAATTAAATTGGTTAATAGGATTATATAGGTTTCAAGTGTACATTTCTATGATCACGATCTGAATATTGCAGTGTGTGCCCACCACCCAAAGTCAAATCATCTTCCATCACCATATATTTGGCCCCTTTATCCTTTGCCATCCCTCACCCCCCTTCCCTTTGGTAACCACCATACTGTTGTCTGTGTCTATGAGTTTCAGTTTTATATCCCACATATAAGTAAAATCATATGGTTCTTAGCTTTTTCTGACTGACTTATTTCAGTTAGTATAATATTCTCAAGGCTGTTGTCACAAATGACAGTATTTTGTCTTTCTTTATGGCTGAGTAATAGTCCATTGTATATATGTGCCACATCTTCTTTGTTCAATCGTCTATCAAAGGACACTTTGGTTGTTTCATGTCTTGGCCACCGTGAATAATGCTGCAATGAACATAGGTATGCATATATCTTTACAAAATGCATAATTTTGAGTTTTTCAGGTATATGTCCAGGAAAGGGATTGCTGGGTCATATGATAACTCTATTCTTAATTTTTTGAGGAGTTGCCATAATGTTTTTCATAGTGGCTGTACCAATTTACATTCCCACCAGCAGGGAATGAGGGCTCCTTTTTCTCCACGACCTCTCCAACACTTGTCATTACTTGTCTTGCTGATACTAGCCATCCTAACAGGTGTGAGGTGGTATCTCACTGTAGTTTTCATTTGCATTCCCTAATAGCCAGTGAAATTGAGCACCTTTCATATATCTGTTGGCCATTGATATATCTTCCTGGAAGCAGTGTCTGTTCAGGTCTTCTGCCCATTTTTTAATTGGATTGTTTGTTGTTAAGTTGCATGAGTTCTTTATATATTTTGGATATTAACCCCTTGTTGGAACTGTTGTTTGCAAATACCTTCTCCCATTCGGTTGGTTGCCTTTTTGTTTTGTTGGTGATTTCTTTTGTTGGACAGAAAAGTTTTTAGTTTGATATAGTTTCATTCATTTGTTTTTGCCTTTACTTCCCTTGCCTTTGGGTTTGCATACATAAAATCTTCTCTAAGACCAAGGTCCATAAGTTTAGTACCTATGCTTTCTTCTATGTAATTTATTATTTCAGATCTTATATTTAGATCTTTGATCCATTTTGAATTAATTTTTGTACATGGGGAAAAACTGTAGTCTAGTTTTATTCTTTTGCAGGTGGTTCTCCAATTTTCCCAGCACCATTTATTGAAGAGGCTTTTTTCCCCCCTCTCCATTGTATGATTTTTTTGACTTCTTTGTCAAAAATTATTTGCCCATATTCAGGTGATTTTATTTCTGGGCTCTCAATTCTGTTTCATCGGTTTGTGTGACTGTTTTTTTGTTAATATCATGCTGTTTTGATTATCATAGCTCTGTAGTATAGTTTGAAGTCAGGTAGTGTGATCCTTCTGGCTTCGTTCTTTTTTCTGATAATTGCTTTGGTTATTCGGGATCTTTTGTATACAAATCTGATGATTTTTATTCTTTTTAAAAAATGTCATTGGGATTTTGATGAAGATTGCATTAAATCTGCATATTTCTTTGGGTAATATGAACGTTTTACCTATGTTGATTCTTCCAGTTCATGAACATGAATATCTTTCCATTTCATCATATCTTTTTCAATCTCTTTTAATAATGCTTTGTAGTTTTTAGTATATAAGTCCTTCACATCCTTTGTTAAATTTATTCCTAGGTATTTTACTTTATTTTTTTTCAATTGCAAAAGGAATTGTTTATTCATTTCTTTTTCTGAAATTTCATTGTTAGTATATAGGGATGCAGTGGATTTTTGTACACTGATTTTGTAACCTGCAACTTTACTGTATTTGTTTATTGTTTCTAATAGTTTTTTGATGGAGTCTTTAGAGTTTTCAATATACAGAATCATGTCATTTGCAAAAAGTGACACTTTTGCCGAAACCAGTTTGGCTCAGTGGATAGAGTGTCGGCCTGCGGACTGAAAGGTCCCAGGTTTGATTCCGGTCAAGGGCATGTACCTGGGTTGTGGGCATATCCCCAGTAGGAGATGTGCAGGAGGCAGCTGATCGATGTTTCTCTTTCATCGATGTTTCTAACTCTCTATCTCTCTCCCTTCCTCTCTGTAAAAAATCAATAAAATATATTTTTTAAAAAAGCGACACTTTCACGTCTTCATTCCCAATTTGGATGCTGTTTATTTCTTTCTCTTGCTCGATATCTCTGGCTAGGACTTTCAGTACTTATGTTGAATAAGAGTGGTGAGAGTGGACTTCCTTGACTTGGTCCTAATTTTAGAGAAAAAGCTTTCAGTTTTTCACCATTGAGTATGATATTAACGGAGGTTTGTCATCTATGACCTTTATTATGTTGAGGTACTTTCTTTCAATACCTATTTTATTGAGTATTTAATCATAAAATGGATGTTGTATCTTACTAAATGTTTTTCTGCATCTATTGATAAGATCCTATGAGTTTTACCCTTTGTTTTGTTAATGTGGTGTATTACATTGATTGATTTGTGTATGCTGAACCATCCTTGTGTCCCTGGAATGAACCCTACTTGATCGTGATATTTTATTTTTTATAAAGTATTGTTGTATTCGATTTGCTGTCATTTTGTTTAGATTTTTTATATCTGTATTCATCAGAGCTATTGGTCTGTAGTTTTCTTTTTTTGTGTTATCCTTGCCAGGATTTGGTCTCAGGGTTATGTTGGTTTCATAAAATGAGTTAGGAAGTATTGCCTCTTCAATTTTTTGGAAGAGTTTGAGAAGCATAGGTATTAAATAGTCTTTGAATGTTTGGTAGAATTTATTAATGAAGGCATATGGTCCTGGACTTGTACTTTTTGAGAGGTTTTTGATGGTTGTTTCAATGTCCTCATTGTTGATTGGTCTATTTAGATTTTTCAGTTCTTCATGATTCAATCTAGGAAGGTTATATATTTTTAAGAACTTATCTATTTCTCCTAGGTTATTGAATTTGGTGGCATATAATCTTTCATAGTATTCTAATATGACCCTTTGTGTATCTGTGATGTCTGTGGTAACTTTTCCTTTTCATTTCTGATTTTGTTTATGAGTCTTTTCTCTTTTTTCCTTAGTGAGTCTAGCCAAAGGTTTGTGGATTTTATTAATCTTTTCAAAGAACCTGTTATTTGTTTTGTATTATTTTTTTGTATAGTCTTTTTATCTCTATTTTATTCAATTATGCTCTAATTTTTATTACTTTCTTTATTCTGCAGATGGGCTGCTTTTGTTCTTCTTTTTCTAGTTCTTTAAGATGTAATGTTAAACCTGGCTGGTGTGACTTGGTGGTTGAGCATTGACCTATGAACCAGGAGGTCATGGTTCGATTCCCGGTCAGGGAACATGCCTGGGTTTCAGGTTTGATTCCTAGGATGGGGCATACAGGAGGCAGTCGATAGATGATTCTTTCATCATTGATGTTTCTATCTCTCTCTCCCTCTCCCTTCCTCTCTGAAATCAATTTTAAAAGCATATTAAAAAAAGAGATGTAATATTAAGTTGTTTACTTGAGATTTTTCTTATTTTTTAAAAAATCTCATTTATTGAGTTCTTTATATCTAGAATTTCTTTTTGGTTCTTTTTTTTTTTAGTTTTAATCACTTTGGTAAAGTACTTATTTTGTTCATTAATTTGGTTTCTGGGTTCATTAAACTGTCTATCTGTGTTGTCTTGCATCTTGCTGAGTTTTTTTCAGAACTGTAATCTTGAATTCTATATCATTTAAATCACATATTTCTATGTCTTTATTTTCTGAAGATTTTTTATTTTCTTTCTGAGTCTAGTCACCTTGGTTATTCATGCTTTTGATGAATTCCTTCTCTGTCTAGGCATCTCTGTATGAGTGGCACTTATCTAAGAGATTGATAAGTCTTTCCATTGCTTTCCAATAGGTGGCACTAAATCACAAGTGTTTTTAGCTCTCTTGCACTTCTCTGGCTTTTCAGATCTCTGCAGGTGGTGGAAAATGGCCTATGTTCCCTGGGAGGGTGGACATTTCCTTCCCAGAGGACAAACCCTGCAAGGAAACACAGCAGGAAATGGGGTTCCACATCTGTGAAATCCCAGTGATGTCCCCCATAGCTAGACACTGCCAGCAGTGCACCTTGATGTGTGTGGGTGGAGTGAGCTGGAGGAACCCAGCTGAGGCATCCTTGTTGCTCTGCCCTTCCAGCAGTTGTGACCAGTGGACCTCCCCCATGTCCCCTCTGCACCTCCACCCAACCCTGGGATTAGTCACCAAGGGTGCCCTTTGCTCAGGAAAAAAGTATTTCAGTAGTACCAGTTCTTGGGTTTGAAGGTACTGTGTTCTTCATCCCCACACAAAGGGTGAGGAGAGGTGAGCTCTGGGAAGTTCAGGGAAAGTGGCCAATCTCCATGGTTTTGTTTCTCTGTCTCAAATGCCAGTTGCCAGACAACTGTGGCCATACCTCTGTGCTACATCCCTGTCTAGGGCACTGGGCTCAGCTTCTGCTGCTGTTGCCCATTCCTGCAGGAATGCTCACTGAATATCTTTGCTCCTCCTGCCTAAGGGGAGTATCAGCCACAACCTGATTCCTTCTTTCTCTGGGCTGAACCCCACAGTGAGCTCCAAGCTGCAGGTCTGTGTCTGTGGCTCCTTTGAGCTCTTCTCCTTTTTCGCCTCCCTGGTTTGCTCCCACTTGCACACCTTTAGATGTTCAAATGCATGGATCTCAGATGTGTTTGTGCATTGAGCAGGGCATCCTTTGTTGAGTGGTGTTTGTTCATGTTGTTGAAACTTCAAGAGGAGAGACCAAGGGGATCTCTCATGCCACCATTCCTCTGATGTTACTCCAGCTATTAATTTCTTAAGCAGCTTTTGTTTTGGGGCATTGAAAAGGAAGGCTTTTGCCCGACCTCTGTTGCAGGGTTTCTTAGTAGTGGCACTATTAACATCTTGGGTCACATAATTCTTTGTGGTGAGGGGTTGTGTATTATAAGATATTTAGCAGCATTTCTGGCTTTTGCTTACTAGATGTCAATAGCTCTGCTCTCTCCACACCAGTGTGACAATAAAATATGCTTCCAGCCATTAGCCATTGCCAGAGGTACCTGGGAATGGCAAAATCACTGCACTATGGGAATTAACACAGCTTGCGAATTAGGAAATCCTATATTAACAACAGGTTATGTTATCTTACTTCTATACATTGCATTTTAAAATATGTTGGTCCTCAAAAGCAAAATTTCAAAATATCATTCATTCTCCTATTCAATAAATCAATAAACATTCATTGAGTGCTCACAACACACAATAAACTTGACCCAGGCATTGTGAAAGATACAGAAAGAAGTGTTACAGACTTCTGTCCTTAAGAAACTTGAGATCTGAGTTGGGGTGGGGAGTTGGATCATGTAGACACATAACTACAATGCAAACATGACAAAAGGAAAAGGTAAAGTTTTATAGGATGTTTTCAAGGAGAGGAACTCCAGTGGTTTGTTAGAAGTTCATCCCTGAGCTGGCATTCTGAAATCTGATTTCAATAAGGTGAGGCTGACCAACTGTTTTGGCGTATGAGAGCAGTTTGGAGTTGGAGCTAGACCTCTGGAAGAAAACATCAGATCAAATGGGGCTAGACAGAGAGATGGAAACCTAATCTGAAACCAAAGATTTTCAACCAGAAATAGGAAGATGGAGAAAGCATGTTCAAAAGGAGCAAAGGGTGAGGAGCCTGGAGAAGGCTCCTGAAATACTAATAACAACACCTTGCCGCTTTTGTGGGAAACTGCTAATTCTCACAAGATATAGTCGGGGCTGTAAGAGCACTAAACTGGTTTGATGGGAGGGAAGTCTTTCAGTGGAACCAACATTATTCTTCTCTTATCCGTGGCACTCGGTAACTAAGTAGTTTTGTATGGAAAGCAATTCTAAGCCAAACATCGTCAGTGGAAGACTGGCTCTCAGAGGGTCCTGCTTCCATGTTCCTACCACTGGGCAGCCTCATGACCAGTATCTTCACCATTAGAACTTTGTTGTTTCGGTGAATCTTTAAAAAAAATGAAAATACATTATTATCACAAATGCCAGGGTGTTACGTTCTCAAAATATTCCTAAGACTGTCAATAGGTATCACCTTAAAGATTTTTATCAACAAACTAGTTTTGAAATGCCAAGTAAAACAAATTAAACATATTTCTTTACTGCAGAACTCACCAGAGTCTTTAAGACATAATAAATCTTTAATGAAGGAATAGAATATAAAACATTTTCCAAATGTCTTTAATTATAAAGCCTTTTGTCATGTAACATCTCATGACAACATGGTCTGTGCTGCAAGCTTTGTATAACCCTGCCTGGTTGTGAGTTTGTAAAATAGTGGCTGTTGTCAACTGTCTGGACTTCAAGTGAATAGGCTCTGACGGGAAAAATATATCTACATGCAAATATTCACAGTCCTCTTCCTCCTTCATCTGCTAATGAAAAATTCGCCTTTTCCAGCTTGGTTCTGCCATTTCTACTTCACCAAATGTATTTCTCTGTTGATCACCAGCTTCTTGTCTTTATTACACAACCCTGGGAATGGTAAGGTCTGCAGGTGCTAGCTAATTACTCAAGAAAAGTCAAAGGCAAACAGTAGAAAAAATAATAGAAATATTAAGGGGAAAATGAACAGTGGGACAGGTTGTGAAAGCAATTGTTGGTTTGAGCAGGGCAGGTGACTGACCTTGAGAGCAGCCCACATGCATCTTGGAGTTTGAGAAAGACTGAATGCTTGGAATGACAATATTTTTCTGGGTGTTTTAAGAATAATTCATAAGTTGGTGTTTATCATTATCAAACTATAATAAACATTGAAATTGCTTTTTATTTACTTGTAATTGCTTAGATAAATTTTTTGAATATGAAAATGAGGTTAAAAGTGGGGATTTCATCAGGGGGAGCACTTTGTAAAGTATATGATTGTCTAACCACTGTGATGTACTACCTGAAACAAATATAAAATGATATTAAATGTAAATGGTAATTGAAAACATTTTAAAAATATAAAAGATGTAAAAAAACACAACACTTTACTAAGTGGAGAGAAATAGCATTTAAAAAGTGGAGATTTCAAGTGGGACCCAAAAGGCCTTCCTTCCTAAGGGTTATTACAGGAAATATTGAATGGGAAATAGAGGTTGTGTGTTAAGGTGAAAGAGGGCCAGGGCATGTGAATATTGTGGAAATAAAGGCTTAATGGGATGATCTGGTGAATATCTGTTATTTTTGTCTTTCCATACACCTTCTCAGAACAACAAACACTCTCCTCCTTCTAGGAACTAATTGTTCATCTTTGACCCCACGTTGTTCTAAAGAGCTGCCAATCACAGGACCTAGTCCTGTGCCACGGGAATGGGCACACAAGTAGCGCTGGCCAATTATATTAACCTGTTTCATGGCTACATGGGGTGAGCACATGACCTGAACAGGCCAATCAGAATCCGTCCCTGCTAATTTATATAGAGATGATGGACTAGAGACACTCTGGTGTGATTAAGCAGGAGTGATAGAAGCCTGGAGTTGTCTGCAGTCACACTTCTTTGACCATTCCATTTCTCAACCTGGTCACAAGGAAGAAGCCAGTTTACAGCTTAGAAGGGAGGGCATTAGGTAGAATCTGAGCTGGGAGATAGAGGGGATAGTAAAAATGTAATCTCACTATCTCTGTAACTGGGCAACCTGAGTCCAGCTTACCTCTGGACTTCTCCATTATTTGAGCCAATCATTCCAAACTAGCTCAACTAATTTTAGTTTCTGTTATTTGTAAGCAAAGGAGGCCCAATGATTTACCCAGCAATGTTCTTAGTGCCTTGAAGATAGAAAGGTGTATATGTCAGCAATGAGGGAGAAAGGCCACGAAGATGGGGAGAGAAGGCATTGCTGCAAACTTTCCCATCAGCTCTGTTTGCTTAGAGCAGAGCCTGATGCTGCGAGGAGGGAGTAGGAATGGCAAAGTGAGTGGGGACCGAGAAATTGATTTCTGCTCCTCACCCTGAGTTGGCTGCCCTCCTGATGAGCTGGGTTCCTGGAATGGTGTTTTGATTTTGAATCACTTAAATTTATGCTTTAAAGATTGATTTCCCCCCCTTTGCTCTGTAGTCAACACTGTAGTCAGTATATTTAGGTAAAAAAGTATATGCCCAGAGTTTTTATCAGTTGCCTGTTTTACCTACTTCTGTATGGACACAAAAGACTGTAGGTGCAGAGAAAATATGGTATTTCTTCATGCTACATCTGGGGTGGCACCGGGCCATGGATGTGAGTGTGATGAAATAGTGGTAGTCTACCCACATCGGCTGAGCGCGGCTACTCTCCTGTCACTGTGGGCACCGTGTTTCATTCACTGGCACCTGTAGATTCTTTGCATATGCACATCCCACCCCATCCTGATGCTGCTTCCAGAAATTCAGTTCATGCTGCACAAATTAATGTCTCACTTTGTGTCCTTGTGAAAGGCAGTAACTAAGTAGATGATAGGCTTTGAAGTAGGAAGCGTTTGAGTTTGCAAAGACAGAGACCATATTGATTTTTCGCTGTGAACCGAAACACAAATGAGGGTACTATGTCAGATGGTTTTTTTTTCAATGAGATTATTTAAAATGTAATGTGTTGTTTTTTGTCATTTATTTTATTTCTCTATCCTTCTGTAAAAAAGAAAGTTCTTGTGCAGCTGCCCTTGGTCTTAGCTTGTTATTTCCCTTCTGGTCCCTTCCCTATACACCTATAGAGGTGATGTAATATAAACTCAAACTAAATTAGAAATCCATTTCTAAGGACAACTGAACTGGGAAATTAATTTACCTTTGGTCCGTGTGCATGGCTCAGTTGGGGGAGGACTAGCAGGAGGCTGTGGTCCCAGTTAGTAAACTCATAAACTGGGCAGCAGTGTTGGGAAACTGGTAACCATAATCCAGGACATTTTCTGTCTATTAAAAAGCCATGAGCCCTATGTGCTGGACTTGATTTTTAAAATATTGAATACTACTATGCATCGTTTGAAGAAACTTGAGGTGTGTGGCCAAATGAATGGAAGTTATGTGGGGGAAGTGATGATGATAACGATGATAATTAATATTTATTGAACACACTCTATGCAAGGCATTGTTTGAAGCACTCTAATACATTCTCATTTAATTGCTACAACTTGATGAGGTTGCCCATTTGTCAGATCAGGAAACTGAGGCTCCAACAGCTCATACAGCTAGTACATAATGGAGTGGGATTTGGGCCCAGAGCTCTGTGACTTCAGAAGTGGATTGAAATTCAGCTAGTGGATGATAATTTTGTGTTTATCAAGAGCATGGTGGCCTTTTATGGCTATTTCTGGAGATGCCCAACCCTAGGTTGAGGGTTATTGTCAGGAATGTTGTAAAGAAAATTCTTGTATCCTGACTTAAGAAGACAAGATGAGGGCTCAAAAGGGAAAGGCAGTGTGTGGGGCATGACCAAAGAATTTGGACAGGTAAGCCAGGGTCACATGTTATTATAAGGATTTGGTGTCTTAATCCTCAAAGTCTTAGGAAGCATTTGAAAGGCTTAAAGCTGGAGAGGGACTTGCATTTTTGTAACGTTACACTGGCTTCCCTGAAAAATGGATCTAAGTGGCCAGACTGGGTGAACAGGAACTTTTAGGAGGTCATTCCATTGACACCATTGACATGGGAGAGCTGAGCATGGCTGGACCTAAGCGGGTTAATTAAAATAAAGTTGCTGATTTAGACAGTACCATCCCCAGTTGACTGCCACACTCCCTCTCTTCCTCCGCCTGAAATTCTCGCCACTGCTCATCACTTCAGCTGGTCAAGGGAACTTGGGAAATTTTCTGAAGAAGCCACTCATCAAATAGGGTAGGCAAGGGGCGATTAGGGCAAACAAGTAGCTTAATCTTGTCCCTGGATAGGAGTCCGGGTGAAAGGGCGGCTGTGGCTTTCAGAGGGAGGAACGCAGGTCTGACGGGGGTTTGCTGTAGCTGGGAGCTGGGCTTGAAGTTGCCATCTGTTCCCGAGTCAGGCATCCAGGGGAGTAGAAAGCAGGGGAATGAGAATCAGGAGCCTCTTCTTTTTAAACTAGGAGACCTGGGCTACGTCACCTAATCTCCGAAGCCTCAGTTGTTTTGTCTAGAAAGTGGGAATAATAATAACTCCTGCCCTCTGTTCCTCATGGGTTCCTGGAAGTATCTACTAGGATGGCATATGTGGGAATGCAAAATCATTCGCTACACACTAACTGTCGTGTCCCGTCATCAAGATAGAGGCAATCGATGGAGGACAACTCCACGGCAAGAGCATGCCCATATTTTAAAACGTCCGATTTCTCACGTACCTGAGTATCTGAGGCTCACTCCCAGGATCTGACTTACTCTGCACTGTAAATAGCTACTCACCAGCTGGCGGTTCTGCCCTGTGAAAGCACCACCACAGAGTGCTAAGCCCTCGGGACGTCAGAGCCAGACAGATAGAGGGTCATTCCATGCCCTGCACATCGACACTGGCTGTCCTTGGTGAGATCATACTCCTCACTGTCAGCGCTGGCTCTGTGACTGCCGGGAGCCTGTATGCCCTTGGTGAGACCTCCGCTTTCTCCTCGGCAAAACGAGTCTATTGGCAGAACTGACCTCATAGCCTGCGTTGACGATTCAATGAAATATACATGGAAAGCAGTTAGCACCGTGGTCAATCCACGTGCAGACTCACTGGGTGCTAGCTCTTACTAGTTCTGTCTGCTTTAAACTGTACAGGGCCCTCTTCAGCTGCGTTTTCTCATGTAGCATCCTTATCAATAAGGTGTGTGTGTGTGTGTGTGTGTGTGTGTGTGTGTGTGTGTGTGTAGGAGGTCTGGGAGTCTGATCAGAAGCCATCTTACTTAATCCATCCACTTAGGCAGGCTTTGCTTGGCTACATGAAGGGTCACCCTCACCCCCTCACCTCCATATTTTCTGGGAAAGGCTCCAGGGGAGGGGATCTGGGGGAGGGGGAGAGGCTTGGTGGTGGAAGGGATGATGAGGGGCAAATGACACTAAGCCACGTCAAAGCCGGGACATTCCCAGGCCCCGGAGCACCAGGGCCCTGCATCATCAGCCCTTCGGGGAGAGCTCGGGGCTTGCGGGGGGGGGGGGGGGGCGGGGGCAGGGGCAGCGGGGGAGCCGTGTCCTAAGTGACGCTGACGCACCGCCCTGCGAGGTTCCAACAGTTCCAGTTGGGGGAGGCGGTGGGCACCGTGCCCGCCTGGGACGGTGATGTCACGGAGGAATGTCGGCCCTTGGAAGGCTGACAGCCGCCTTTGCCAGCGACACTCTGCAAGTCAGAGGGGTTTGGCCTCCAGAGAGAACCCTTTCCCTCCAGCCTGGAGCCCGTCACAGGCCGCAGGCTCTCGGCCTGATGGTGAGGGCAGTGTTAGAGGGGCCTCCCCGTCCCAGCGCCCGGCCAACCCTCTCCAGGCTGATGGACAAATGCTTCTCCCATCAATAGGGCCAACACAGCTCTGCGCCTGGGACAGGAGGGTCCTCTGCTTCTGCTTCCTTTGCCGCCCCAGCATGTGGATGGAGCAAAACCCGTAGGGGGAGCTATTTTGTTTTGAATGCGGAGTGTAGCTGCCTTCAGCAGCAGGCCGGATATTAATATTCCCTCTAAGAGCTCCCTGGGAGCCACGCCACTTTCTGGGGCATTATGAAAACGCCACGGAAGGAAGCCCTGGTCACCGTAGAGGAAACCCCGTAAAAATGTGCCTCCGATGTGAGTCTAAATGAGGAAATGAGAACGCATGCTTTTTCCATTATATGGGAATGGATTGGGAGCATTTGGGGGGAAGGAAAAAAAAGCACAGGCTTTGAAGCCAAACAGACCTGAGGTCAGATCCCAGCTCAGCCCGCGAAGAGCTAAAGCGACCTGGGCAAGTTGCTTCGTAACCCACATAAGGGAGCGAGGAAAGCCCTGCCCCAGGGCTCCGTCTCGGATTTAATGTGCCTGCACTTAAAGCTCCACCAGCAGTAAGTGCTCCACACATGATGTGTTCGCCCTCCGTGTTTCCCTGGGGTCAGGTAGCATCCCCTTTCATACCCACCGATGAAGCTGGCTTCTCTAATCGCTGTTTTGCCTTTTACATGGAAGGTGTGATTCGGTTCACAGAGAAGGACACCTGCTCAAGCTGAGTTCTGCTGTGAAGTGAGGTGTCCTCTGCTCACTTCTTCGACACTTTGAGGCTGCAGCCTCCACAGAAGCCTGTCTGGAGCTGCGGGGAAATGTATTTGTGCCCAAGCAGAGGCCAGAGGGAACGCCATGACAGAGTGCCATCCGCTTCAGTGGAGAGGCCTGCGTAGGGGCTTGGAATTATTCTTGAACGAAGCATGTTTCCTGCCACACCACAGGCATACGGCTGCGGCAGCCCAGGGACGGCTTGGCTCGTACTCAGAAGTAATATTCTGCTCCGGCTTAGTCTCCTTCAGAACCTCAAGGCCGTAGGTACAGCAAGCCAAGTTCTCTGCCTGCAACAAAACAAAGATTGCTTTGGAATCCATTTTATAAATCACAAATGGGGCTTACTACCTGGTCTAGAAAACTATTAGTAGTTAAGCAATGAGTGAAATCAAGAGGGTGGGGGTACAAACCCACAAAAGACCAGCAACATATTCCAAGGAAAGGGTTCCAGATATCCTCTCTCTTTTTCTGTAGCGTTGGGCCTGGGCCTCTGAATAAGAAGCTCTATCCTCTCAGGATATTACCTCAGCTAGTTTATCAGAAGCCTGGCTAAGAGGTTGCTTTCTGATTTTTTTTTCTCCAGCCACATGTGTACAAGAGAATTCCATATTTGACAGCATCCTGGTACTTCCTTTATTTAACAAAAGCATCTTAATTTTTCCATGACGATAACACTGAAGTTACCTCAAGTCCCATCTTAAAATAGTTGTTACACTTAGAGGTATTATTAGCATAAGCTGGAAGGAAACAGGGAGACAATTACTCCAATTCCCTCATTTCATAGGAGACAATTTGACGACCCAAGTAGAGTGCCTTCTCGAGGCAACACAATGACTGGGGTCAGGGCTGGACTGAGGACTCAGATTAGTATCTCCACATCGATGCTTTTGTCATGTAATCATTTGGGTGCTATTTGGTAGTAGAAACCTAAACAGAGATTTAAGTATAATAGGATACCACCAAACAGGCCCGCTGTAGAAAATCATGACCTACAGAATGTTATGAAGAAGGGACTGCAAAGATGACGAATGTTACAGGCCAAAGGAAATGTGGTGAAGAGAAACTGAGTGACTTGCTACATAGCTTATATGTGATGGAGCCAACATGTGAACTCATATCTCAGATACTATAGTTAGTCTCTTCATTTCTCCTAGTTAGAAATTAAGCTGGAACAACCTCTAGCCAAGATGGCAGCCTAGGTAATCACGGTTCTCGCCTCCTCCCCCGACCACATCAAACGTACAGCTAAACTACAGAACAACCATCACTCAGAACCACCTGAAATCTGACTGAATGGAAGTCTTACAACTACGGAATTAAAGAAGCCACCTTGAGAATGGTAGGAGGGGTGGATACACAGAATTGATACACAAATACAAGTGTGTATTTGTATTGGATAAAAACCAGGAGGGATACCTCCACAGTGGAAGTTCCTCCTAACAAGTGAAGGGTCCCAGCTCCACACCAGGCCCTCAGTCCATGGTCCCAGTGCCAGAAAGAGAAGTCCCCATAACTTCTGGCTATAAAAACCAATGGGGATTGAGGCTGAGGAAGACCGAGACTGCTGGAGTCCCAGGCAGTTCCTCTTAAAGGGCCCTTGCACAGACTTACTTTGAATCACTCCCTCTGAGTTCCAGCATGGGGACAGCAGCTTGAAAGGCACCAGAGACATACTTGGAGGAACTGAATTGTTTGGCATCAGGCAAGATGGTTCCTGGCTACTGTGGTTCTAAAAGAATTAGACATGGAGAAAGTTGGTCAGAGTAAAACTTAAGAAAAAAGTCAGCAAGAAGTGGGGTAGAAATGATCAAAACAAAGAAAAAACAAAAAAGGGGCAAAATATTCATGTTTGAGGTCGATTTTACTTACCAAAAGCTTCAGCAAATTGAGAAGGTGGCCAAAAGCACAATAAGGGAAAGCTTACTTGGGAAGGTATGCATGAATTAAAAGCAACTTCCATGGAACCAAAAAGTCTCTCTTCCAAAGCAGAGTCCTGACATGGAAACTCATTGGCTATTATACGCCTGAATGGAGCTCCTTTGTTCATTCCTGAACTAATCAATAATCATTAAGTCCCAGGGATGTGTTGGTTTGTGTGATTGGTCATGCTTGAATCACCTGTCTACCTCTGGAGCTATGGGATGATGGACACCACCTTACTGAAATTATGGAAAGGGTGGTACAAGAAAAATCAAGATGTGAAAGATGAGGGGATGAAAGCCAATAGGTAACAACAGAACACATCCAGGCTCCTGTTCTCTCTAAAGTAGCCACTGCATAGAGATCCAAACATCTTTAATGACTTCTTTACTCTTTCCAAATGAAACATTATTATCTAAAATAAGCATTTCTGTGAGGTTTATAGAAAACATACCTGTTTCTCTGTGTTGGAAATTTCACACCAACAGGCATAATTCTGAAACATTGAAAATGTTAGAAACCTATAGAACGTTTTTGGTTCACAAGTATATTTCTGAAAAAGTACAGATTAAATATTATGAATCATAAAGACTTCAGTTTCAATTACTTGTCATGTGGCCTTATTATGGATTCAGGACTTCCTTTAGAGTGTGTTAAAATAAGTAATTTCAGCCCTCACTGGTTTGGCTCAATGGACAGAGCATCCATCGGCCTGCAGACCGAAGGGTCCTGAGTTAGATTCCAGTCAAGGGCGCATGCCAGGTTGCGGGCTTAATCTCCAGTGTGGGGCCTGCAGGAGGCAGCCAATCAATGATTCTCTCTCATCATTGTTGTTTCTATCTCTCTCTCCCTCTCCCTTCCTCTCTGAAATCAATAAAAATATATTTTAAAAATAAATAAATAAATAAATACATACATACATAGCTATAAAAACTGTAATTTTTGTGAAACTATCAGCTCTGGGCTTATTGATTCAAGGACAGAGAAAAAAATCACACTGGTTGGGGTAACTAATTGGCCAACCAGAATGGTTCTTGGAATCATTTTGTCCCCGTATAAGAAGTTACCTTAAAAAGTAAATATGTACATTGGGTCTATTCAAAGATTTGAGTTTGGTACTTTTCCCTTGCACTTTTCTTATTCCTTTCAGAAAATTTTTATGCATAAATAACTTATTAATTTGAAACTCTTCCTTTACATCTGGAAAACGTATTGCATTTAGAGATGAAGATGGATGCTCACAATAAAAATAAAGCATGTGAAAGCTAAATGGACATTATTGGATAAATGCATTGTTGGAAAAAATTAAGATGGTGATGATGCCATTGACTCGACTTCCCTTCTTTGACTTAATCATCCACCTTCAGAGACAGGTGAACATGCCATACTTCATAGCCTACATTTCCTTTGTAGTAGATTTGACTGGTTTTAATTTGTTGGCTTGATATAATATACAGCATTTGAGTTGAAAGGGGCATGAACAACTAAAACGACATCTCTCTCTCTTTTTTAAGGGACCTTTGTTCTTAAATACAGGAAGTTGTAAAATCTTCAATAGCAAATTTTATTAATTCTTAGGCAATACTATAAGTGATGCTATTCTATTGAGTCAATGCCTTGAACATGAATCAGGAGATTAACTTTTGTAGCAAACTGTCAATCTTTACTCCTAAATCATGGGGAGTAGTGAAATTTTTTTTTTTTTTTGCTTTGAAGTTGAATTATTTATTCTCTTTGCTCAGTTGTGTCAGTCAGAAAGATTTTTCTTCTCAGCTGAGCTCTGTGTGGCTTTCTTTAGGTAATTAACATCTCTCTCCCTCCCCCACTATGCCATTACTTTGTTATTATTCTCATTCATCAAGTTCTAAATATTTCTTTAAAATTCTGAGGGGCTTGACAGGTTAAATTGTATCCCATTATTGATGATATTAAATAACACATTCTGAAAACCCTTCCTCAGACTTTCTGTTGTATTTTCAGTAAAATGTCATTCCATTTGCATCTTTATTTCTTTAAGAGGGAGGCAATGCAGACGCACTTGCTAAAGCTCACTACATGTTTTCAGACCAGAAATATGGTTTGGGAAAGAATGAATTTCTCAGAAGCATTGCATAGCAGCCACTGTCAACAGGCACATGAGCTTAAATACATACAAATATTTGGACAAGAATGTTCATTGCTTCCTTATTTGTATCGGCTAAAAAATAAAAATGCAAACACCTAAATTTCCAAATAGATGAAAAGTTAAATAAACCAGGGTACAAGGTAATGCTATGTAATATTGGAAAAGGATGAAGTAGATTTATCTGGACTCACTTGAAAGAAGTTCATGATACATTTTTAGGAATAAAAAAGCAATTGGATAAAAATTAATGTAGTAGAATCATGTTTTTGTAAAATATATGTCTTTATCTTATACTAGAGGCCCAGTGCACGAAATTGGTACACTGGTAGGGTCCCTAGTGGCTGCCAGCTGCAAACCTGGTACTCCTTCCCTTCCCCCGGCCTCCTGCTCCCACTGCTGCAGGCCAGGGCTTCCCTCCCCCATACATATAGGATATGATGAATGCATGCAAACTGTTAACTGTAGTTATCCCTGAGCAGTGGGAATTGTGGGCAATGAGTTGGGGATGGGGGGCATTTGCTTTAACCTTGACATATTCCTTCATATTTTCCATAATAACCCTATATAAAAAAGCATAATATGCTAAGTGTCCAACCATTCATGCGACTGTTCATTTGACTGTTCCACCAGTTGCTATTATGCACACTGACCACCAGGGGGCAGATGCTCCAACCGGTAGGTTAGCTTGCTGCTGGGGTCCGGCTGATCAGGACTGGGTGAGATGGGCTGGACACTCCCTGGAGCCCTCCCCTGGCCCCTCCCTGGCCACCTGGCCCTTATTGGCCCTGATCAGGACTGGGTGAGATGGCCCCGATCGCCCTATTTGCTGGCCAGCCCGAGGGACCCCACTGGTGCACGAATTCATGCACCGGGCCTCTAGTCACATATAAAGATTTTTAAATGCACATGGATAAGGAAAATAGGTCATCAAGCTCTCATTTTACAAGAGAAAGAACTGAGTATGGAGTTTTTTAAAATATGTATTTTTATTGATTTCAGAGAGGAAGGGAGAGGGAGTGAGAGATAGAAACATCAATGATAAGAGAAAATCATTGATTGGCTGCCTCCTGCATGTCCCACACTGGGGATTGAGCCCACAACCTGAGCATGTGTCCTGACCAGGAATCGAACCAGCAACCTCCTGGTTCGTGGGTTGACACTCAATCACTGAACCACACTGGCCAGGCCTGAGCATGGAGATATTAAATGACTTTCTCATGGTAACACAACTTATTAGAGCCAGAGATGGAATTAGAATCCAGACCTTCAGCCTGTGTATGCTACCTTTAGTTTTTCAAGTGAGTTTTATTATCATCTAATAAATAGGATAACCCTAGTGCAGGGAAAAATATCTTAATTAATCTTAAGTTAATAAAATCAATCTGCAAAATTAGGAAGAGTGGTCAGGAAGAGAGAAGGGAAGACCCCTTGCCTGCTTTGTGAGGCAGTCTAACCAGGCAACGCCAGGGAACGTTGCAATGACTCAGCTCTTCCAACAACGGTGTCACTGTAGTGATATCTATGAATCAACTTCATAACCATCTCTCCAGGTGGGCTCTGAATTGAGCTCTGTTACTTCTACTTTTCATCCGTTCTCATTCATTCCTTTCACTCTGGCTACCCACAAAAAGTTGCTCAGATAGATGCTACAGCACCAGAATTCACCGTGATGAATATTTACTCATTGATTTTTTGCGGTCCACTTTAAATTGCAGGCATTTAAAATTATCACCCTGTTGATACTCTCTTTCTTTCTGTGGGATCTGAACTCTGAATACTGAGAAAAGAACGTTGTACGGGAGAGGGAAAGGAGATGATCAAAAGAATAGGGAATTTCTGAACTACATTTCAATGTCAGCCAATCATCAGTCTCATCTTCATTACCAATCGTCAATGCCCAAACCTGTAGAGAATTTTAATGAGTTTCTTTGAGCCAAACTGATGACAATTGCCAGGAAGCAACATCTCAATGGATTGAGAGAATGCTCTGGAGAAGGGCAGTTTGCAGCTTATTTCATATATTAGAATCAAAGGGGGAGGTGAAGGAGGGTTACATGAAACCCACTGTGGTAGATTAGGGGGCTGCAGAAAGCAAAATGGGGAATTCTCTGGGATTGGATAAAAAGTGAAACAGAGAAACATATACTTCTTTTACTTTGGTGGGTACAAGATAGATCATAATTCAATTCCCAGCACACAGAGATGGTGTTAGGGAAGAGGTAACGATGAGGAGTTTGTGGTCTCTGCTCTTGCACCTGGGTGAGCCCTGTGGGGTCCAGGAGAGGAGATAAGCTGACATTCCAAGCTCTGTTATCTTGGATGCAGAAAGACAACAGCAGCTCAGTTAACTAAAGAGTGACCTTTGTCAAGGAAGCTACAGGCCTAGGATGTGACTATCCTCATGACTCGCTTTTAGTTTGGAAGTTTTATGTTCAGTCCCTCTACGTGGTTTCTTTCTATCTGAGTTTGTAAGGCCTGCCATGCAGACCTCCCCTGAGCTGTCAGGCCTAGTATGTGGCCCCTTTTTTGTCCACAAATCTAGTCCTTGTCATGATCGCAACTATCATTTATTGGGCATTGACTAGAAGCCAGGCACTGGGTTGGGCATTTTACGTAAACGTATGCCTCAGTACAACCCACTGGGGTAGGTATTGTTAGGATTCCTATTTGTATATAAGGAGATTGGAGTCAATAATGCTTAGGTGACTTGGTCACGGTCACATTGGCTAAGGACCCCTTGCATGTTTTGGAGGAAAACTGTCTTCTCTCAGGATTCAATCTTAGGGAAAACAGTCCAAGGGACCATAACAAGACTCATCCTCATCGTAGAAGATCCTCCAGCACTTCCTTTCTCCAATGTGTTAAACGAATTCATATAGAGGGTAACTTTGTGACTTTCTGGAACCATCTATTGATTTCCTTGTGTGGAGAGATTTATAGAGACAATTTTTAGGCCTCAGATGCCGTTGAAACACTCACTGACTTGTCATGAAGAGGAAGAAAGTTTGTGAAAGGAAGGCCAACTGCTGTCATTATGTGGCCTCATTTGTGAAATGGATGGCTGTGTTCCTGGCACTGAGGAAGATGCCCCAAAGCCACTTGGAAGATGAAAGGGCTTATCTTGAAACAAGGTTTTCTGGAAGATCACAAACCGATCATTTAAAACATTACTTCAGGTAAAAAGAGAGCAAAGAACTATCAGAATTTTCCAGTTGACATCTAATTAGGATTTTAACAGCATGTAGGGAAATTTCCCTTCTCCATCCAGCCTTTGGAAGGGGCTCTTCTTATAGGAAGGGGTCCAAGTTTCCTTATGTCTTGGTTATGGACTTGGTTATACGCAGTGGCTGGGGTGTTTGTATCTTGTCCAGTGTTGGTATCTAGGTGTTCCTGCTGGATTCTATAGTCAAAATGCTTGTCGGCAAGCGCCAGGCTGATTTTAATATAAATAGAAGGTTTGTCCCATTTCAGGTGCTTATTAAAATGTCATTCAGCTGGATCAAAAAAAGAACATAGTACAGCATTATTCTGCCTCAAAGCTCATCCATATCAAAGTTGGAAATCTTTCTTTGCTCCGTCACACTGAAGCAGCTGCTGGTTGGTGCATGGACTGGATGTAGGAGTGAGTGCTGCTCTCTGAATGTATGTGCAAGGGAGAACTGCTGCCCTCTCTCTGCTGACATCACCGACTAATGTTGGAACTGATAAGGATGGATTCCCTGTGCTATCAGCTACTGTATAATGTGTCATGAAACAGAACAATTATATCGAAATGTTGTTATTTCACACAGCACTTTCCACAAATGTTTAGATTCTACATAACCTTGAAAGTTGAGTATAAACTCTCCTAAAATTAAAAAAAAATCCAAACTGCAAAAATGTGTGTATCACTGTTCACAGTGAGATTTTCTCCTCTCCAATGAATTTGGGGGTAATCCCTGAGGTGTTGCTATCACACTAAAGGGTTAAGTTTTTTTTAGAACAAGTCTGAAAGGATTTAATTTTCTCAACACTTTGCCTCATCTCTGGTAGCTGCCACAACATGCCTCATTTGGGTAGCACAGCCCTTGAGACATCCTTCTGGCATGGAACAAGTCACAAAAATAGGGAATCTCCCTTCCTCACTCTCAGCAGTTATTACCATGAAGAAATATAGTTAAGGACTCATACTCTTAGTATAATAAAAATATTAACATTTCATATTGTTTGGTCCTGAATTAATAGTAGGCAAAGGGAAAAGAAGCTTATATGTATGAAGGCTGTGCTGTGTCACTTAAAGAGTTTTTCCAATACTCCAGGTTAATTTGCACATGAATTTTTCTTTATTTTTTAGAATTGACAACTACTCCACTTGTCCACTTAGTAAATGCATATTCCAAGGAAGTTGGCTCAAGTCTTATCTTCGATCATCCCCCCAAACCCTCTGAATTCTGGAGTAAGAGTCTCATTTAAAAAAAGGCATTGGGGCATTGGGCTGATTTCTGGAATGACGGAGATGGGATGTCCACTCTTCCATATAAGAAATGAGGACACTGGCAAAAACTGTCTATATCAACTTTTGGGGAACTCTGGAAATTAACTAAAGGCTTGCAACACTCTGGGACATGTTCATTCAAGAGAGATTGCTGAATTTTGGCAAGAACAGTATGATTTATGGCATTTTAAAACTTGCCATAATTCTATTCCCTTTTTCAGCTCTGGAAGCCTTGAAAGCTAGCAGCTTTGCACTATAACAACTATGAAAGCCACCAGCCTGCCAGCCAATTGGGGGGGGGGGCAGGGGAGGGGAGTGGAGAATGGGTTTGGAACTCTCCTAAAACAGTTCACAGAGAATTTCCACTATGTGGCCTTTCTGGAAGCTTGCTGAAAAACTCCATCATCAAGGTTTGTTTTTATTTGACTTGATTCAGAACTCTGTATGAACAGCATTATATCTAGGGTGTTTGTTGGAACTAATCAGTGGTAATTGTTTAATATTACAGCTGCCTGAGGAACCATTACTATTTGGGGTTGACCAAAAACTTGAAAGGAAAAATTGAGGAATGGGAGGCCCATAGAGGGCTTTGAAAGTCTCTGACATATTCCTGGGAGTTGAGAAAGCCACAAAAATTCTATCTAGACAATTTTAAGGAATTTTCACATTTCACAGTTTTATTTACTTGTGATCAACTGTGGTCAAAAAATATTAAATGGAAAATGTCAGAAATATGCAATCTGTAAGTTTTAAGTTGCGTGCTCTTCTGAGCAGGGTGATAAAATCTCACACTGTCACACTGTTCCACTCATCTTTGTGTCTAGCATTTATGTTGTCTATACTACACGCCCAGTACTCACTTAGTAGCTGTCTTGGTTATTAGGTCAACTGTCTCAGTATCTCAGTGCTTGTGGGTAAGTAATCCTTATTTTGCCTAATAATGGCCCCAAATGTCAAGAGCAGTGATGCTGGCAATTTGGATATGTCAAAGATAAGTGAAAAGGTTGATAGGTATAAGAAAAACAATAACAACAGCATTTAGGGCTCAGTATTATCCATGGTTTCAGGCATCTACTGTGGGTCTTAGAAAATATCCTCACATATATGGGGGAACTATTGTACACACAAATCAACTGTATTTTTATTTAGCAATGAATAAATAAAAAGTAAAATTTAAAATGCCATTTCTTATCAATAGCATCAAAAAGAATAAAATGCTTATGAATTATTTTAACAAAAAAATTTGAAACTTATAAGCTGAAACTGAAAAGCATTACCGATTGAGGCTAATGACTAACTACCTAAATAAGTGGAAAGCCATTCCATGGCCATGGAGTGGAAGAAGTGATATTGTTGAGAAGACAATACTCTCCAAATTGATCTATAGACTTAATGCAATCTCTTTCAAAACCCAATTTGCCTTTCTTTGCAGAAATGGGCAAGCTGGTCCTGAAATTAATGTGGAAATGCAACAGATCCAGAACAGTAAAAACAATCTTGAAAAGGAACAAAGTTGGAGAATTCACACTTCCCCATTTTAAATCCTACAACAAATCTATAGTAATCAAGACAGGGCAAAAAACAAACAACAACAAACAAACAAACAACAACAACAACAAAACCCAGGGGACATTTATACAATGTATTACTACTCTGCTATAAAAAGAAGAAAATTTTACCCTTTGCAACAGCATGGATGGACCTGGAGAACATCATGCTAAGTGAAATAAGCCAGTCAGGGAAAGACAAGTACCATATGATTTTCCTGATATGTGGACTTTGATGAACAAACTAAACTACCAAGCAAAATAAAGACAGACTCTTAGATAGAGAGTAGGCAGACAGCTCTGGTGTGTGTGTGTGTGTGTGTGTGTGTGTGTGTGTGTGTGTGTTAGGGGGAGGGAGGGAGGATTGAGGGGAAAAAAGAGAATTCATGGACAAGGACAACAACGTAGTGATTGTGGTGAGTGAGGGGGGTGAGTGGAGGTGGAAGAGGACATAGATAAGATAAATGGTAATGAAAAAAATAAATAAAATGGAAAAAAAGAAAAGACAGGGTTGTACTGGCATAAGAATAGACATATAAGTCAGTGGCATAGAATTAAAAGTCCCCAAATAAGCACTAACATTTATGTTTGATTTTTGACAAGCATGCTAAGACAATTCAGTAGGGAAATCATAGCCTTTTCAACAACTGGTGCTGGGACAATGGGATACCCACAGGCAATAGAATGAAGTTGTATCCCTATATTTTGTATTCATATAAAAAAATTAACTCACGGTGGATCGTACATCTAAATTTAAAAACACTAAATCTTTGCAACATTGAGTTAGGCATGGTTTCTTAGAAATAACAATAAAAAATGAGCAATAATAAAAAGTATAAATAAATTGGAATCTTCAAAATTAAAAACTTTTATGCTTCAAATAATAACATCAGTGAAACAAAAACAACCCAGATAATGAAAGAATATTTGCATATCATATATCTGGTAAGAGCCTAGTATCCAGAATACATAAAAACAAAACAAAACAAAAAAACAAAAAAACTCTTACAACTAAACAATAAAAAGACAAGCTAATTAAAAAGGGGACAAAGGATTTGAAAGAACTTTCTCAAAAAAAGTTATACAAATAGTCAATTAGCACATAAAAACATGCTCAGCATCATTAGTCATTAGGGAAATGCAAATCAAAACCTCAATGAGATATCATTTTATAACCACTAGAATGTCTGTGATCAAAAAGAGAAACAGTAGTAAGTGCTGGCAAGGATGTGGAGAAATTGGAAATTTCTCACTGGTGGGAATATAAAATGTTGCAGCCACTTCAAAGATAGTTTGGCAGTTCCTCAAAAATTCAACATAGTGATACCATATGGCAGAGAAATACCATTATTAGATATATAATTTAGAGAACTGAAAACATATTTTCATGCAAAAATTTTTATATGAATGTTCATAGCAACATTATTCAGAGTATCTAAAAGTAGAAGCAAGCCAAATGTCCTTCAATTAATGAATGTTCAAATAAAACCTGACATATGTATACAATGGAATATTATTCAGCCATAAAAAGAGTGAATTCTGCTATATGCTGCAACATGGGTGGACCTTAAAACATTATGCTGAGAGAAGTCCATCACGAAAGGCCACATATGTAGCATTGCATTTATAGGAATGGTCCATAGGCAAATTTATAGAGACATAAAGTGAATTGGTGCAGGGGTATAGGTGCAAGAGATGGTGGGTGTGGGGATTCTTTTAAGGTGATAAAAATGTTCTGGAATTAGAAGTGGTGATGGTTGCAAAACTTTGTGAATATACTAAAAACACTGATTATATGCTTTTAAAGGATGAATTTTATGGCATGTGAATTATATCTCAAGAAAGCTATTTTTTCTCTAAGTCATTACCCAGCTGTTCTCAATTAATGCTCTCAGCTCATTGGTTGATGAATGACTCGGCAGAACTCAGGAGGTTCTAACTTATATTTTCAAGAGCCAAACTGTTTTTGCAACACAGCAAACATATTAAACAGAATGTAATCATCACATATCACTAGTATCGACCAGATAAACAAAACAGATTTCCTCACAGACACCATATGGAGATGGGATTACCCGTAAATACCAAGTTACTTTGGTCATTTTACACTGAGCTTGAGTTGGCAGAGAAAAAGAGGAAGGGAGGTAAGGCAGACTATCCTAAGCCTGATGATTCTGCCCTTGATTAGCAAAAATAAAGAAGGCTTTCGTTAGATCCTTAACTGCCCAGCCTGGCTCCCTCTACTGATTACCTACAGCAGATTAGATTGTGAGATTTCACTGTGATTAAATTAATTAAAATCTGTCTCCCTAGAATCCTAAGTAAAACCTATATCTCTCAGAGTTTAAGCATTTCCCCCTTAAGCTGGAGAATTCTTAATAAGAGACTGCTGTGCCCTTGAAAAGGAAAAACTAGGCTCTTCTATGTCCTGATCAAAGATAATAATCAACAAAGGAGTCAAGCTTTTGGTAATGAAAATGACTTTAAACCTGAATTATTTATTTATACTTCTTGTTGGTCCATTTTTTTCTTTTACAGGTAAATATCTTTGTTTATTTAATGCTCACATTTTATGCTAACATTCTAATACTGACATTTTATTCCCAGCCCCTTGGATGATATTATAATTTCATCAGTAATATCCTACTGGCATGCTTTTAATCGCCGTTAAATATAACTAGGTGCATCAGTAAAAAGAGGGGGCATATAAGGAATTTCAACATTTTAGTTTTTAGGTGCTCATATTTGTATTTTGCTCCGTGTTTGCTAATTTAAGTTCTACATGCTTATATGCTAATAGATCTTGGTGTACCAAGGCTGTACCTGGAGGAAATGTAATTGTAAGATTGGATTGCAATTTAAATATTCCACAGGAACAAACTAAAGATCTTGTTTATTTTATGCATTGACAAGTTGTTTCAAGGAGGTGTTCAAACATCATAGATCCAGTGTAACGTTTCCTCCCGATGAATCTCGTTTGCCATTTGACAATTATTCTACTTTGGACATATTTATCTTATGACAAATAAGAGGGCAAAGAGGAAGGCTTTGAACTGTCATCTACAAACTCAATATCTGATATCAAACTCAACATTTTCAGGAATCTGAGGGCAGAACTTGTTTGTTTAGATGTGATTTGTATGATTTGTGCTGTGCGATTCCCATGTAGATATGAATATGGTAACCTTGAAGGGTAGTTTAGATTTTCTGTTGCTTTTCCCTAATGACCACTTTTTGTGAAAGAATGTGTATGAATTTCAAGTTAGAAGGAGCAATGTTTAGAACTTTGAACTTGTGTTGTTGACTGCGGTTGTCCAGCCTTGTCCTAAACAATGGAAAGATGTGAAAATGTTTCTAAGGTGGAGAAGAATTGTCCCAGTTCCGTTCAGCTACATGAGTCCGGAAAAAAAAGAAAAGAATAAATTAGTAGGAAATTGGGGTTAGCTTAATTTTGGAATAACTAAATCTAAAATGGGATTGGCATTTTCAGAATAAATCCCTGAAAGTTTTGGAGAGTCAAGCCAGGAATTTTAGGGTAGTAGGTTCCCAGCATGCATTCCAGATAGATATGACAGTATTCCCACATCCCATCCAAGACAGACCACACTAATGGAGCAGGACAAACTTTCCTGTTAAACCCTAAGGTCATGTATGATAGACTCCAAGATGGCCCCAGTGACACCCCCACCCCCATGAAGTTCCCTTGGGTAGTTCCCTCCCATATTGTATAGGCTGGTCTCTTTGACCAATAGAGTACTGCAGAAGTAGAATATAGAAGAAAAAGTAAATGTGTGATTTCCGAGGTTGTCAAAAAAGACATGTGACCACTGCCTTGCTCTCTCTTAGGTCCCTTCCTCCCAGGCAGCCAGCCCTCACGCCATGAGGACCCTCAAGCTGTGGTGAGGCCTCCTCCTCACAGCCAGCACCAACTGGCCAGTCTCCTGTGTGCCATCTTGGATCCTCCAGCTATCGTCACACCTTCAATCGAGACACCCTTGTGAGAGGCCTGAGCCAGAACCACAGCGAAGCTTCTCCTAATTTCCTGACCTATAGAAACTACAAGAGGTAATACATGTTTATGGTTGCTTTAAGCTACTGAATTTGGAGATAATTTGTTAGCAAGTAATGTTTGAAAGGTTAAATGAGGAAAATGAGTTCGGGAAGAGAAATAGGTCCATAAAGGGTATATGCATGTGGACAACTGGGCTCAGTCCCAGTGGAGAGAGAGCCTTTGAAGATTGTTGAGTTCATTCCTGAGAATTGTGTCAGCAGGGATGGGGAAGCATGTGTATTTTTCCAGACTCCCATTCTTCTTCTTTTTTAAATATATTTTTATTGATTTCAGAGATGAAGGAAGAGAGAGAGAGAGAAACATCAATGATGAGAGAGAATCGTTGATTGGCTGCCTCCTGCATGCCTCCACTGGGGATCAAGCCTGCAACCTGGTATGTGCCTTGACGGGGAATTGAACCGGGACCTCCTGGTTCATAGATGGACGCTCAACCACTGAGCCATGCCGGCTGAGCTCCCATTCTTCTTTGGATGAAGGTTGCCCATGGGGTTATTAAATCCTCAGTACTCCCAGGCTCCTTTGCCCTTGGGCTCCTATGGAATCAGAGAAAATCTCACTCAGAAGAGCAGAATGCTGCCCGTGGTTGAACTGGGAGGCTGTCAGTATGTGAAAGACTGTTCACTGAGGCCACATGTGAGCTCGGTGGACTGACTGGATTACGGGGTGGATCATGGAGTGGGACCTCAATAGCGTCTGCCACATGGCCCCAGTTTTTTTCACTGCCACACTTTCAGCAGCCCCTCCCAATCAATTAGAGTCGTGATTTGAGACGAAGTGCTTTACTCTTCTAAAATATACTCCCCTCTCTTTGTTCTGTCCCCTCCACTCACCACTTTCCACCTTGTGAATTCTTAACATTTCAAGGTCAAAGGTTACCTACCCAGTGAACCTTCCCTAATAACGCCTGCCCCCTTTGCCTGGCTAAGTTAGCCTCCCTGTCTTCACTGGTCCCCTGCTTTCAATAGTCACATGGATTGTAATCATTTCGTTATGTGTTTATCTTCCTCACTAGCGTGTCAGGGAACTTCTGCTCATCTTTGTATTTCTAATGTCTGGCATATATTAGGCCCTCAAAAATGTCAGCCAAAAGAGCAAGACTGGAGGACTTGAGGTCAAGGTGCAAAGCTGCTCAGTGTTCCACAACATTCTCTCAGAGTTTATTCTTCCTGCAGAGGTATTCACAGACAATGGCTTTACTCAGCATAAAAGAAACATGTTTACATACTTTTTTTTTTTAATTTGGACTGCTTTGTATAGAAGGAGTAATCCACGTTAAAAGAAAGATTCTGTTAATCTGAGGTTTGGGAGATAACATTTTAAGCCTCAAACCATCCAATTTTTGAGTTTATTTACCATATGTATTTTTAAAATAGGTGTATTCTACTGGCTTGGTAGAGAAATTTTTTTACTTAAAAAAAAAAAAGGACTCTCCATAGCAAAGTCATGGAATGGCTACACTGCCATGTTAAATGTGGCATGAGGTTTGGTTCCTATTATTACAGTTTAAAGGATAATGTTTATATGGGGGGAAGAGGGGAAGTGACCAGCACTATTTCAAAGCTGGCATTGTTTCTAAAGGTCTCCGGGGAATGTTACCATCCCCAAACAGTAACAGATGTCACTCTCCTGTCCTGGCCTGACCCAAGGCCCTTCCCCATGGTTCACTTGTGTAGTGACTTAGCCCTTGTGGATGTCCTCATCTTTCCCTTCAGGGCAGGGCAAACAAAGAGAAGTGAGTTTCATTTGGGCTTTTTGTTTTTTGTTTTGTTTTGTTTTGTCTTTATCCCACCAGAGCCACCCCAGGGCTCACCTTTAGAGCATCTCACAGTTGCTGGACCTGGAGAATCCCTTCTTGTCCATGCCAAGAGTTAAAAGGAGCCAGTGCCTTTTCCAGGGGGCATCATTAAAGGTGCTAACAGATGGCGATTTCAGCTTTGTCATTCAAGGGCTTCTCAAACAGCCACCTGATGTCCCTGGGTTAGAGCTTTTCTTTCAGCCTTTGCTCATTACAGGTTAGCTCTGTTTTGTGAATAAACCTTTGAGGAAACTTGAGAGCTTTTTTTTTTGGAAACCTAAGGAGTAGAAAACTTGAAATGCCTAAGCTCCAAATTATTCATTTGACCTTATTCCCCATTCCCATGGTGCAGGGAAGGCAATGATAGCTGCTAAGTATTTTCTGTGCTCTGAGAAGGTGCTGTCCCTTTAAAAAATTAACCATTAATTCTATTATAATTATATGTACACACATCACTTTCTACTGTGGTCTCTGTGAAAGGGGGCAGCAATAGAATTTGGGGAACCAGCTAGTGTTGTAAGAAATATTAATCATGTTCTGTTAACCATGATTGTTTTATTCTGATTAAAGAAGGCACTTCTACCCTGGCTGGAGCTGCCCTGGAGATGCAGCCCTTCCTCCCCATTTGGAGCTGCTTGTTATCATAGAAAGATGAACAACTTTGCTGCAGAAACCAGAATCGCCAGCCCTTTGAAGGTCCCCAGCCTTTTGCAGACCTGCAGGCCTTTGCAGACCTCCTGCCTGCTTACCTGTTAACTGCCCATCTGGCACTCCTTTTGGCTATTTCCCCATGTAACCCCAGACTTGCACATCACTAAGCCCTTTGAAGACCCCTAGTCCTTTTGCATATCTGTAAACTGCCCTTTTGCCTACTTTTCCTTTGTTCTTTTACTATATAAGCAACTGGCTTATGGTGGGGTGCAGAGCAGATTTCTGTGGCTGACCTGCTGCTCTCCCATACTGCCGGCAGTATTGGAATAAATGCTCATATATGATTCAACCTTGTTTCTGTTTCATAGGCTCAAGTAGTGACAGGCAGCACGGATCCATTGTTTGTCCAGTTACATCTGTACAAATCCTTAAAATTTGATGTTAAAAATTTATATCATGTTTGGATCTTTTGAATTCTTTTATTTATTACAAAATGGATATAACAAATCTAATAAAATATATTCAAAACTCTTTCTTCCTATAGCTACCTATAGTAGAGACAAAGAATAAATGCCAATATCTTAGGATTTACATTTTCAGTAATGGTTTGGGACTCATCTGACTGCAAGTAAAACATAGACATTTTAAAATTCAGCTGGATTCACTTTGCTTCAGTTCTAGTTGACACAACCTAATTTTGTTGGGGCCTGATTCAATTAGGACTGTAATATTTGACTATGCTCAACAGTAAATAGAAAAGTAGCATCATGTTTATCTCTGAGTATCCTTTACAGTTCCACTTTAAGCAAGTAGGAAGTGACCTGGTATAGACATGGATGTCAAGGACATGCCTCGTATTTGCTGACCAAGCATTCCTTCCCCTTTCCTTAGAGAACAGCAGCCCAAGTGTCCATTTAGGTACCACCAATCTCTAATTCTCAATCTTCCTCATCACTTCCTCTAACAGAGACCCAAGTTTGGCTGCCTGCCACCAAAAAAGCCAAACTCCTGAGACAGATGCTGGTGAAAAAAGAAAGAGGTTTATTCAAATGCCTGTCACCTGAGAAGATGGGGAACTCTTGCCACAAAGCCCATCTCAACATCCTAGTGCAGGCAGAGGTTTTTATAAGGAGGGAGAGGGAACAAAGAAATTAAGAGGAGTGGAATAGTTCTCTACATGCAGCACAGCACAGTCCATTCTGTCAAGGCTCTCTGAACTGGTCAAGTGATGGTCTGGTGTGGGTCATCCTGATCTTCATCATCCTGGTTCTACGTTTGAAGGTCAGAAAATCTCCTAGAACTGGGATGACTTAAGGTTGGAGTCTGTATCTTCTGGAATTAGTTCCTAGGATTCTTATACAAACAGGCTATTTATCTACAAGCTACATAGTCAGAGTCAGCATTTACACAAACAATGTCAAAGGAATGGTGAGGTGAATTAGTTTTTCACTGTCACACTCTCAGATGAAGATAATTCTATTTTGAAGTTCCAAGGTTGGGCCCAAGACTCAGGCTGGATCAATCCAAAGATCTCATTTCCCCTGATCACATGATTATTTGTTCAGGGATGTATGTGCACCTATCCTAAATTAGGCAGATCAAAGCCTCCTGAGGACTTGTACTGGAATTATTAGGCAAGAGTTGAACTTATCTTCAGGATCTTAGATTTCAGGAAACTTAAAGTAAGAGTTGTCAGAGGCCACGCTGGTGGAGAGAATCTGCTTTCAATATGAAGAAATCCAGAGAACAGCTGAGCCAAGAGATGGTGAGAAAGAGTCCCTTTGAGATCTGACCATGCCAGGAACAACTGAACTTAAGCCTTTCCTTATAAAGGAGCCAATAAGATCCATTGTTGCTGTTGCTGTTTAAGCTCTTTGAGTTGGCATTCAAACTAATACACAGAACTGCCTGGGTGATCCTTGGCAGGACGGAATGTGACTAATGCAGACTTGACTGAGTCCTGGGAGGTGGAGTAGGGAGATGCTCAGCTCTGGCTGTCACTCTAGTTCCTTGATTCAAACACTAATTTCTGGCAATTATTTTTTATTCATTATTTTGGGCGAAGGAAGCCAGAGTGAATATAGAACATGTGTCTGGGTTCTTGCCCCTGCTCTGTGTTAGCCCACAACTGGTGCAAATCCTTTCCAGTGCTAAAAGCTTCAGCTTCTTCTCTGTGGGCTGCAGTTTCTTCTGTGTTGAATCTAGGTCAGTCAATTTCATACTGTTTTGAGGAGCTCTTGACTCAAGTTCTTGGGGAGGAATTAACCTTAGGAAATAAAGGAGACCAAGTCATCATAGTTTGGGTGTCCCTACTGTATTCTCCACACAAACCCAGCCTCCTTCATTATCAACATCCCCCACCAGAGTTGGTACATTTCTTACAGTTGATGAACCTATGCTGACACATCAAAATCACTCAAAGTTTACATTATGGTATACTCTTGGTGTTTGGGCAAATGTATAATATGTTCCATCATTATGGTATCATACAGAGTATTTTCACTGCCCTAAAAATCCTCTCTGCTTTGCCTATTTATCCGTCTCCCCTCCATCCAGCAACCATTGATCTTTTTAGTGTCTCTATAGTTTTGCCTTTTTCAAAATGTCATATAGTTGGAATCATACAGCATATAGCCTTTGCAGATTGACTTCTTTCATTAATAATATGCATTTAAAATAGCTTCGTGTCTTTTCATGGTTTGATAAGTAATTTCTTTTTAGTGCTAAATAATATTCCATATTATGGATGTTCCACAGTTTATCTGTTCAGCTACTGAAGGACAATTTGTTTACTTCCAAGTTGGGCAATTTATGGTGTTATAAATGTCTGTGTGCAGGTTTTTGTGTGGACATACATTTTTAACTCCTTGGGGTAAATACGAAGGAGCACAATTGCTGATCATATGGTAAGTATATGTCTAGTTGTATATGAAACCGCCAAACTGTCTTCCAAAGTGGCTGAACTATTCTGCAGTCCCACAGCAATGAATGAGTGCCGTTGCTCCATGTCTTTGTGAGCACTTGGTGTTGTCAGTGTTCTGGATTTTCACCCCTATATTAGGTGTGCACTAGTATCTTGTTGAATGACATATGTGGAGCATCTTTTCATATGCCTATTTGCCATCTGTATATCTTCTTTGGTGAGGTATCTGTTAAGGTTATGTGTTTTCTTAATGTTGCATTTTAAGAGTTTTTTAATATATATATTTGGATAGCAGTTCTTTATCAGATGTGCCTTTTACAAATGTCTTATCTCTGTCTGTGGCTTGTTTTCTTATACTCTTGACATTGTCTTTCAGAGAGCAGAGGTTTTTATTTTTAATAATGCCCAGCTTCTCAATGTTTATTTTCCCATGGATTTTGCTCTGGCATTGTATCTAAAAAGTCACTGTCATACCCATGGTCATCTAGTTTTTTTTCCTACATTGTCTTCTAGGAATTTTTAGTTTTGAGTTTTATACATTTAGGTTTATAATTCATTTCGACCTTATTTTGATGAGGATGTAAGGTTTGTGTCTAGATCAGGGGTCCTCAAACTAAGGCCCGCGGGCCACATGCGGCCCGCCGAAAACATTTATCTGGCCCGGTGGGTGTTTTTGCCACTGCTGCCTGTCCTGCTTAGCAGCCGACTCGTCCCGGGCCCGCAGTGCGCATGTGTGGAATGTCTGAGGGACAGTGAACTGGCCCCCTGTTTAAAAAGTTTGAGGACCTCTGGCTAGATTCATTATTTTGCATGTGAATGTTCAGTTGTTCCAGCACCATTTGTTGAAAAGACTATCTCTGCTTCATTGTATTACCTTTGCTCCTTTTTCAAAGATCAACTGACTTATGGGTTCTCTATTCTGTTCTACTGATCTATCTGTTATCTCACTGCTTTGATTACTGTAGCTTCATATTAAGTCTTGATGTCAGGTAGTGTAAGTCTACCAACTTTGTTGTTCCTCAGTATTGTATTGACTATTCTAGATCTTTTGCCTCCATATAAACTTTAGAATCAGATTGTTGATGTCCATAAAATAATTTGCTGGGATTTTGATTGGCATTGCATTAAATCTATAGATTAAGTTGGGAAGAACTGACACCTTATTGAGTCTTCCTATTCTGAACATGGAATATCTATTTATTAAGTACTTTGTGAATTTTTTGATATATTTATTTGGTCTTATTTCCCCCCCCCCAAAAAAAATTATTTTTTAAGGATAGTTTGTGTTACCAGTTGAAGCTTTAGTCTTTATCTGGGTGCTCTGTTAAATATTGATGCAGGAAGTGAGAGCCATCTCTCTTTGTTTTAACTGCTGTCTCTTCCATGCCAAGACATTAATATTACTTCTGTGTCCTGTCCCAGCTCTGTGCCAGGCATGTGCTGGGTGCTTGTACATATATTAGCAGTGGCGTATTGCCTAGGCCCAAGCAGAGTAGGGAAACTTTATCACTTCTCGTCTCTAGGTTAGAAATGGGAGATTTCTAGAAGTTAAGTAACTTGCCTCAGGATATTCAGCACTTAACTATCAAAACAGAGGTTTGAACTGGGATTTAGATGTATCGGAATTCAAGGTATTGCTTTGTCCTTATAATAGTTCCCTGTTCAGTAAACTCACTTTCTGTTGGTCCACATTGAAGTTTTCACTAGGCTCCAACAAAATATAGAAATTGGAAAAGAAAAGTAGCAAAAGTAGCATTTTCAATTAGCTTAGCCAGAGCATGAGGTTACATACACAGTACAAATGCAGTTGCAGATAAAGATTCACCCTGTTCTAATGTGGAAGATCTTTTGCTGCTGCTGCTGCTGCTGCTGTGGAAGAGGCGACTTAACCCATCTGAGAAGGTGTCTTCCTGAAAGATGGCAGTAAATATCCCCTCTCACTTCCTTGAAGTAGAATTAAAGCATTTTGTTTCAACACCCAAGCCTTTCCTCTTCTGAAGGAATGCCAGCCACAGTTTTGCTGAATTTAGATTCTACTCTAAATGAGTCGGTAAAGTTTTCCAAGTGGGCCAAACAAAGGAAGTAGGATTTGGGGGGTGGAGGGTGGGTAGTTATGTAGTATAATCTGTGGGAAAGGAAAGCACCATGAAAGGAGTCTGAAGCCCGTGACTCTGGGAGGAAAGGATTTGATGATACTGTGGACGAAAGGAGCCACATGCTAACTTGACATGCTTAGGGAAGGCCTGCATGGCGGTCTTGCAAACTCAGAAACCTAAAGTAACCACAAAGGACGGTCTGAAATTAAACTTTAACTAAAAGCAGTTATGGTGGGTAGTTATATCCTAGGCCAGTATCTTCACTGACGAGGTCAACCTTTATCTTAACTGAGCCTATCTGTCTTTTTGCATTGATGATAATATACCCATACCCTTGAAGTGTCTGGGTAACTTGTAACTTCCCTTTTTCTGGACCCCTTGGGGCACAACCTAATGTCCTGGCTGGGTGCCAGGACAGATACCACAAATTCCTTCATTATCATGCTAATTGTTCCTGCACCCACCTAAGTATGTGTCTATCATTTTACTTTTTATCCAATCCCAGGGGTTTCCCCATACATCCCCTTTCCTTTGATTGCAATATATAAATACAGATGTAACCTGCCATTCTCCGGAGCATTATCTCAATTCATTGAGGTTCTGCTTCCTGGCATGTCGACAGTTTGGCTCAAATAAACTCACAAAAATTCTTTACAGGTTTCAATGGTTTTTTACATTAACAGTACCTAGGACCTACTTAGGAGGTGCCCAGTGAATTGGCCCCAAAGAAGCCCTGGATCAAAACATTTATCAGCATATTGCTCACTCCACATGGTCTATGCCAAGAGCTCCAGCTGACTGACACTGGTTAAAGGGTTCTCTAAGTATCCATAGCAGTGACTATTTAGCGGGAACAACATGTGGCCCAAGCCACAAGGCCTTTCTCTACCTCCATCTAGGGATGTGTGTGTACCTTCCCACACTTCTCCCAGAGATACTGTAAATTCAAAGGGACCCCTTGAAGCAGGACAGAAGCCAGCACCCTCCTGTGTGTGGAATGGGACTGATCATGAAGCAAAGAGTCTTTTATGCCCACTTGGATGAAGGGCCGTGTCTGGGAAGTTTTGGGTTGTGAGATTGGAATCAGAAGGTAGGTTGCACAGTCCAGGTACTTTTCATTCTGGGTAGAAAATAGTGTCATAGGTAAACCATTAGAGAGGTCCTGCTGTGTGTTCTGATGAGATCACGTTTAAGCTCAATGAAGCTCTAAGCTTTCCCAATGATTTTGTGGCATTAGTTACTTCTACTTTTCCCTTCCTGCTTCCTGAGTCTACTCAGCCTTCCATAGTTTGTCTTATATTTAATCTTAACATGAAGTTCTGACTCCTTTTCCCAGAAAAAGCCTGTCACCCTCAGTCTTTTGTGAAGCATTAGTAATTTCCATAAAGAGTTGGGATACACCCCAAGGAAAGGATCTATTAGTCATCTCTGCTAACTACTAGTGATCTTCAGGTCTGATGTGTGACTGACCCCACAATGGCAGCCATCTGGGAAAGTATACTTTAGTTTCCATTTTCCCATTGTTCCACCTTGTAGATTTATATCATAGTGCCTGGCACAGTGCCCAGAGCGCCATCCTGATTTAGTGAATCTATAATAATAACAGCATAATATGCTAATTAGACCGGACAGCTGAACAACCTTCCGGACGTCATTCCAGACGTCCTTCCGGATGAAGCCGTGGTGGCAGGGGCTGAGGCAGAGGTGGTTAGGGGCAATCAGAGAGGCAGGCAAGTGGTTAAGGGTGATCAGGCAGTCAGGCAAGTGGTTAGGAGTGATGAGGCAGGCAGAGGGGTTAGGGGTGATCAGGCAGGCATGCAAGTGGTTAGGGGCAATCAGGCAGGCATGCAAGTGGTTAGGGGCGATCAGGAAGGCGAGCGGTTAGGAGCCAGCGGTCCCGGATTGCGAGAGGGATGTCCAACTGCCAGTTTAGGCCCCTGTGGGATTGGGCCTAAACTGGCAGTCAGACATCCCCTGAGGGGTCTCAGATTGCGAGAGGGTGCAGGCTGGGCTGAGGAACCCCCCCCCCCCCCGCCCCCATGCACAAATTTTGTCCACTGGGCCTCTAGTGAATTAATAAATTTGTGCATATAAGCATGAGTAAATAAAAAGGAAAAAAATCCATTCACCTATGAAAAACAAAGTGAAAGTGAAAAGCTTAGAACATTGTAGAGAGTGAAAGAGTTATTTTCTCTTATCTCAAGAGTATGCTAAATACATCAATGAAAACATTGGGAATTGCCTCTCGTGCCCCAAAGGTGTGTGAATTTCTTATCTCACAACTCAGGCCATTTCTTCTCTGTACAGGAAGAGACTGTGCTAGGCAGACTTTGAAGCAGTGAAAAGCTCATTTCTCATGGTTGTGACATCACATTTATTGCCTCAATCTCCTCTCTAAGTTTTAAAACCTGTACAACCCTAGTATATAGCCTGGCCTCACATTTAAAGAATGAATATATAGAAAATGAGGTAGTGTCACCAGAACCACAGCTAGAGTCCTTTTATTTAACCTCTTGGTTCAGAATCCTTTCCTCTATAACTTTTTTCCTCTAAATCTGGGCCCACATGCTCACATGCTCAAATGCTTTATGAGGTCCTCGTAGGGAATATAAATGAGAGAAGTTGCCAATTATAAGACAATTAGAGGCCTGGTGCACGAATTCATGCACCAGTGGGGTCCCTCGGTCTGTCCTGCAGGATCGGGCTGAAACCAGCTCTCCGACATTCCCCAAGGGTCCTGGATTGCAAGAGGGCACAGGCTAGGCCGAGGGACCCCACTGGTGCATGATTGGGACTGGTGAGGGACACAGGAGGTTGGCCAGCTGGGGACTGCGGGAGGACTCCAGGGCATGTCTGGCCTGTCTCGCTCAGTCCCAATCGGCTGGACCCCAACAGCAAGCTAACCTACAGGTTGAAGTATCTACCCCCTGGTGGTCAGTGCATGTCATAGTGACTGGTTGCCTGGTCGACTGTCTGCCACCTGGTGGTCAGTGCATGTCATAGCAAGCGGTTGAGTGGCCTTAGTATATCATTAGCATATTACGTTTTGATTGAACGAATGAGGGGGGGAGGGTACCTCAGCCCGGCCTGCACTTAGCATATTAGGCTTTTATTATATAGGATAGGGAATGGTGGTATGATAAACTAGAACATGTGCTCCATCTAAAACCTACATTTAAGCTCTCATCAAGTGTTGCCTGAGAGAGTATTGATAAATCTGCTTCTCTTACAAAAGTCTAAAATCTGTATATTTATGTAAAAAACTTCAACTTTTTCATTTTGGCAGCAAATTTTTTTAAATCTTGAAAATATTTTGTGGGATAATAGCACGTGTATTCAAAAACCACTTACAGGTTCTCACTGGCAACTTCCATTGAGCTCGACCACAGAGCTAGGATATGTAAACATAAGTGGCGTCTCAAGTCATTCGATACAAATCTATGCCTCTCTATGACCAACATCTGAAGACAATTTCCTTGTTAAAAATATCTTCGTATGAATTTAAAGTTCTCACTCGAATGCTACCTCTCACTCTCTTTGCCTTTGGTTGTGTTTTATGAAGAGAAGTGACAAGGAGGCAGTTACATTTACATCTCCTTGTAAGCAGCAAAGTTTGGCCAAGAGCAGAGTCTCTGGAAACTTTCTGCCTGAATATGTGACCTTAGGCAAGTTACTTAACCCCATGCCTCAGTTTCTTTACGTGTCAAATGGAGATGATAATAGCACCTACTTCATAGGGTTGTTTTGAGGATTTAGTGAATTATATGTAAATTGCTTGGAATAGTGTCAGGCATGCAGTGTGCACACAGTCATTTTTGCTATTTTTAGAATTATTATGTTAGTATTTGCTATTAAACTGTGTTTAACCTTGGATCTACTTGTCAGCTTTGTCTTTCATGTGGTTCACAGCTGAACAAAGGCTGGTTGTATGCACTGCTCTTTATAACATAGGCAGATGAGGGTTAAGAGTAGTAAAACATAATCCCCAGGTCTTCTCATTTGGATATCCTCTTGTGGGATCAAGAATCCATCACACTATATAGACACTGGTTACAGAAAAAAGAACTGGGGTTGAGACCCTCTAGAGGTGCCTTCTGAAGTTCTGAGACAGGGGCCCAGTCTGATTTAAAACAGACCTCTTTTAAGCTAGACTGTCCCCTATTTTTGATCTTATCAACAATACACCATTAAAAACAGCAAACTCTGTTCCTCTGATGGGTGATAGTGTTCTTAGAATGGATAGATGAGTGTTCTTAGAATTTTTACTAAGGCATTTAAATATCTTGGCAGTAATTTTCTGATGCCACTGTATTACTAACCTCAACCTTCATCATTGAATGTAGTTATCTTGCAACACGTGTATGCTATCTTAAAGTATGTATCTTTCAGCTGATTGTACAAGCTGAGACCTCTTGCTCAGGTAGAGGGACAAACCTATTTTATGTGAAGAGGGGGTGTCTAGAAATAAATCATGCAATATATTGTTTGTGTTGCTTAGCAGTGCAAATAGCAGGGTATGATAGCTGCTGGGTAATGTCTGGTGGCAGGACCAGTTCAGGAACTGATTTCATAAACATCTCAGACTTGTCCTGTATGTCTGCGACCTGTAGCATGCCTTTGACTTGAGACCACTTTGCCATGTGCAGAAACCTCTCAGGAAATTTGATGAGCACATCTCTCCAGGTGGCAGGCAGGTGTAATAGGAAAGGAATGTGGAGACTTTGGTGAGTTGTTGCCTTGATGTTGAAATCTCTTGAGCTGTCAGGGAAGCAGTGGTGAATTTGTATTGAGGGATTCCTCCTCCTTAAGAAAGGCTCTTTCTTCAGGTGTTCTTTCTCTGACCCCTTTCTTTGTATGAATCATCTTCTCTTTCATTAATCTTTTTCTTTTACTTTTTTTTTCCTCAGGGAGAGGGCTCTATAGACGATAGTTTCAGGAAGAAGTGTGCTGAGTCCTGCTCCCCACATTGACATTGAAGAGACAGAAAGAAGATAACCCAGAGAGTCTATAAAAGTCTGTGTGACTGACCAGAGGGATGTAATCATTCCCTGAGTCGGGGGAAGTCTTGACAGTGTGACTGGCAGGCACTCAACGCTGGTCTTCTCTGTCTGTCCCAGGAGCTCATTTGATGACGAGCTCTGTCTGTGAGGTAAGGCATGGCTGGACGAGAAGGCCACTGGGCTTTCATGATGACCCCTTTGGGTTAACTTCCAATACATGTCTCTGCCTTATAATTTCTGTTTATTTGGCCATTTTCTTGCCATAAAAGGCTCAGTGAGACCTGAACTCAACTTTACCCACACCTCTGCTCAGCAGGATCAGGACCCTGTTGCCCGCTTATGCTTGGAATTAAATGATTTCTTTAGCGTTTTGGGCTTTCATCCAAGTTTAGTTGTCCTTTTCAATGTCATTTCTGATTAGTAGGAAACTGAACTTTATTTCTCTATTTTGTTTAGCTTTTCCTTAAGCTGTGATTTCCCCCCTCTTGATTGAAACCACAGTGATTTTCTTATTAGATTCTTTCCCCTTCCAGAAATTGTATCAAGATTGGAGACCTCATGGGCTGTCCCTGGAATTGTTCATTGCATAATGTGTTCTTGATAGAACATTATAGTGAACAAAGCATTTTAGGTGACATCTAACCAGAGACCTGTAAACTATATTGTCACTTTGATTTCTGTTTTATCACTTTTTACTGTACTTTCTCTGCTTTGGCTAAGTGGTTTTTAATCCATCCCAGGTGCTGAACTTTAAAAATGCATTTGCGTGGTCAACATGTTACACCAGAATGGCCCTCCTTAATCTGGAGTGAGTTTGGGGTTTGGTTTACATGTGTTTGTACCAATTCTTGCTTCTACAATTCAAAGTCCTTTCCATTTCTTATGGATACTGCTAAGGAAGCTATTGATATCCTGCTCTTCACCTTATGAATGTGCACGCCATTTCATGGCTTCTAACATTTCCAGCTGTAGATGAAAACTTCTTGGTAGCTATGCATTCCATTAGACATTGTGACAAGAACTGACTTCTATGTTTACCACTGATAAATGCCCAATTATGGGTGCAACATTGAAAATCCTTTATAGGCTGAAAAAAAAATAGCATACCCTTGACCTCTTGGTCTTTGTCTCTACGGAGACTCTATCTTATGCCTCGGGGTGGTGACATTGTTTTCTGACAGAATTTTCAGGAATCTAGAAATGTCCTATTCTGTGCTGTCTAATGTGGCAGCCGCTAGCCACGTGTGGCTGCTGAGCATTTGAAAATGTAATGTGTGCCTGAGAAACTAAAGTTTTCATTTCACTTTATGAATTTAAATGTAAATAGTCACATATGTCTAGTAGCTACCTTATTGGCAAGTTGTAATCTTTATGAACAGTAGGTTGATTATTGAGACTTTTATTAAGCTTGTAAATTATTCCCTTGCGTTTAAATCTGCCTTGAAAAGTTAATAATGGTGATAACATTTTTGAGTCCTTATTAAGTGCTGGTTGTTGTCTGTGTATGTGTTTTAAGATGCAGTACCTCGTTTAATCTTTACCTCAAACTACAAGGGAGCTACTATTACCATATCTACTTTATTGTAGTTAAAATGGAAAGAAATGCAGAGAAGGGAAGTAATGTCCCCAAAGTCACACAGGAATTGGAGTTGCAGCCAGAGGCCAAAAAACTGCTTGGGTGCTTTTCTCTCTCTACCAGACATTAAACTGTTTATGCTTTCCCCCTTGTATATGAATTGTCTCAATAGGAGCTGTATTAATTCCCCAGGGCTGCCATAGTCAGCTACACAAGTTGGGTGGCTTAGAGCACCAGGTATGGACTGTCTCGCAGTTCTGCAGGCCCATGTCCACAGGGCTACGCCCCCTGAAATGGCAGGGGAGACTCCTCCCGGCCTCTTCCTCACTTCCAGTGGTCTGCTGGCAGCCGCTGGCATCCTAGGCAGTTGCATCATCCCAGGGTGCTCTCTCCTCTGTTTCTGCGTTCAGGTGGCTTTCTTCTTATGAGGACCTTAGTCATATTGGATTGGGGGCCCGCTATACCCCAGGATGACCACATCTTAACTAATTGCATCTGCAATGCCCTGTTTCCAAATCACACTTTGAGTTACTAGGGTTCAGGATTTTGACAGAGCTTTTTGGTGGAACACACTTCAACCCACAACAGGAGCCTGTTTTAGTTGGTTAGGATTGGGGACTTTTTTGTATTCTTTGATTTTTTTTTATACTGAGGGTTTCTGGAATCAGAGTGTCATAATGGGAAGAGCCCTACATTGGGAATCAGGAATCCTGAGTTTAAATTCTGGTTGTGCTTTAGTCCCACCATTCCTTGTTTTTTTTTTATCTGTAAAATGGGGACAGCGAGATGAGTGGTCTGGTCTCCCAGGTTTTTCTCCTTTTTCTGGCAGGCCTTGCTAAGCGGAGGGAGTGTGGAGGCTGTGGCAGCACACAGGCCTTCCCTCCACAGGGGAGCCTGCCAGTTAATGGTGATGCCTGTTTCTCCCACCTCTCTCATCCCCACGCAAATGGCAGCACACAGCCCTTCCCGCAAGTTCAGGAGGAGGCAGGGAAAGGTGGCGACAGAAGCCAGCATGACTTTGCACTCACATTGGTTTTCAGGACTCCTGAGGACACTGTGGTATCGCATGCTGGGTGGTCTGGGTGGAACAGATGGAAGCAATGGGGCTGGGGCACTGCCACCCGGCATGATGCCATGGCGAGAAGGCTGAGCAGCAGAATGCCCCCTGGGAGCTAGTTCAGCAGTCCCCAGCTGTGTGACCATAGGGGACTGACCTCCTCTCTCTCTGCATCCTAATTGCTCCCTCTACCATCGCTGCAGAGTTAGACGTGTGTTCACTCAGCCCTCTCCTGCCCTTACTGTTATTGCCTGGTGCAGTTACACCAAAGACCAGTGAGGCTCTTTAAACAGTGAATTTCTTTGTTAAACCCATGGTCATTTCCACCTTTCTCAGACTCGGCTACTTCTTGGGAAGCCTGGAAGAAAAGTTTGACCTTTGCTCAGGCCCAGGTCTGTAGCTGAACATTGGTGCTTCCTCAGAAGTTAAGGAATCATGTGTTGTGTGCACGCTGCTTACCTTCCTCTTGTCTAGAGGTGGAGGCCTCAAGCGCTGCATGCTGATGTCCGGTGGTAATTCTCCTGAGCATCTCACCCAGTGTCCTCGCCGTGCGCTTCTTTCCCACCAGAATTCCTGGTGCCATGACTCAGACCCTGCACTGGTCTTTCTCCCATGTGTGACTTACCAGGCAGAGAACACAGGGCATCAGAGGGCAAATAGGAAGAGTTTGGGACTCTCCCCATTCTTGTCTCCGAATTATCCCTACTCCAAATGAAAAGAAGAGACCGATCTTAATTTTCATGGAATTTCTCAGGTATTGGAGAGATGGAAATGGACGAAGCAGCCCAGCGCTTCAGTCACCGTTCTCATGGCCTGAGCGGACCTGCCAGGTTGGTGGCAGATGTCTGTTTGTTTCTACCCTCCGTGTTAGTTTGTAAAGAAGTTGACTTGCTCAGTAGCAACCAGTGATTTGAAGAATCTTTTGCAAAGGGGTTCTCCTTTAAATGGACATCGCCTGCCTACCTTGTCATGCAGCAAATCTTTGAAAGTAAAAGCCATATTTTAAGAAAAAAATGTTCCTTGCTTAGAATTCTTGAGGGAAAATTTATCTTCCAGTTATGGTTGTTCCAATTTCCCCAAATGTACAATAACATTTTAGAGGAGTGTAATGTGTTCAATTATGATTCAGCACTGGATTAGGTTACATTTCAATGGAAATAACAAAAACGAAATCCGCAATTAGCTGCAGCTCACAGAGGCTGAGGGGCATTTGTTCTCATACTTAAGAAGCCAGGGAAGTCCATCTAGGGTGGCATGACGGGCTCACATTAGAGAGTGGGGTTCTTTCTAGCCTGTTCCCTGTCACATGTGTTTTCCTTCCCATGTGCATTTCATGGTCCGCGGTGGCTGCTCACGTTAGCCGTTACACCCGCATCATAACCGGCAGTAAAGAGGAAGGAGTGGCGAATGCACTCCAGCTTTCTTTAAGGAAACTTCCTCAAAGTTGCTCACACCATTTCTGCTTGCATCTCGTAAGCAACTGGTGACAAGGTTTATAACTAGCTGTAAGGGGAGCCAGGGCACGCAGCTCGCGAGCCGCATGCGGCTCTTTGGCCCCTGGAGTGTGGCTCATCCACAAAATACCACTTGCGGGCGCGCGCGTACAGTGCGATTGAAACTTTGTGGCCCGTGCGCAGAAGTCGGTATTTTGTGGAAGAGCCACACTCCAGGGGCCAAAGAGCCGCATGTGGCTCACGAGCCGCAGTCTGCCAACCACTGCTCTAGCCCACCGGGTGCACAGCTAAAACACAATGCCCTTCAGAGAGAAGAGCAGAAAGGGGTTTAAATAAACAATTAGAAGGCTCTTCTTCACGCGCTGTGCCCCACCAGAGGGGTGCTGAATACAAGACTGCACAGCCGGACCTATATTTTCCATTGTCTGAGGACCACATTCCCTTTGGGCCGCAGTTTTTCAAAGTCTTTTCATAAATATTCT